>NC_034602.1:6469366-6573759 GCF_900095145.1 Mus pahari | reverse complement strand
TCTTCTTCTTCTTCTTCTTCTTCTTCTTCTTCTTCTTCTTCTTCTTCTTCTTCTTCTTCTTCTTCTTCTTCTTCTTCTTCTTCTTTGTTCTGCCTTCTTTAAAAGTAAGCATGAATTTAATGTCCCAAGAGGCAGGCTGGTGACCCTTCAAGCCAAGTGCCTGGATGTGGCAAAACTACAATAAATATTGAATGGTGAGCACAATAGAAATTTAACAAAGCATGACAGAGGAGACCTCAGTGGGGCCGGGCCGGGCTAGGAGGCTGCTGGATGAACTGGGCAGTATTTCTACTTCAACCGGATTGAAATGTCGACTAAAAATCAATGCTGTTGACTACTGATAATTTACAATCTTTCTGGTGCTAAGTAATTCCCAGCTTAAGAACTCGTTGGCTGTGCAGACATTAGTGCAGGGAGTCCTGTGTGTCAGAACAAGTCAGGCACATTATGGGTCAGTCCTTTATTTGTCTCATCATGACTTTTACACAGTTGTCATGTAATTTATGGCTGCTTTCACGTTGTCAAACATTTTCATTGTGTCGTTTCCTTAACACACTCCTGACACAGACACAGACCGAAGGCTTGACATTGTTTCCCAATCTGAGAGGAGACCTATAAACCACCAAATTACACACTATCTTAGGGCTAGTCGAGATGTGCTGCAGATTAAACTCAGAACTCATTTGTCCCGATGCAAATTATTAAGTTCTAATTACAAATATCCATTTAATATTACCCAATACATTTATACAAGTATCCATTTAATTACTCCATACAGTTTTGTTTTGCAGATACTTTTGAGGACTGCTGTCTTGGGTGGCAGGAGGGTGGGGAAGGTATAGGAGACAAATCTATGTTAATTAATGTGCATGTCCTGGATGGTAAAGAGTAAACATATGAAATGTTGTCTGATTAATTCTTTGATTAGATGTACAGAGGATGTGGCGTGGGGACGAAAGAAAGTGGAAAGCCTTTTTAAAAAGTGGACACTTTAAAAATCTTTTAAGGAAGAGGGAACAAAATACAGTCAATTAGTAGCTGTCTGCTGGAACACTTCACTTACAAATATGTAATTCTGCATTTGATCCAATCACCCCGCTTTGGAATTTGATCCTATCTAGTGTTTGCAGAAGTCAGTGATAAGTGCCGCCATGCCTATGCTCTACCTAGGATATGAGTCATTATTATAGAAAGAAAGGCGATTTGTGGAGTGGCAAGACATACACCCTCTTTCTGCTGTGACCCTTGTGTTAGAAAGTAAGTCTGCGCACTATGTGAAGCGATATCAGTTGCAATAAACTGTTTGTGATCAACAAAAAATAAAGTAGGTGATAACCATAGAAAGCCAGCAAAGGTTTTACAAATCAATATTTACTTTTCCATAAAAATAATGGCAAAATTATCAAGACTTGCTAAGAGGCCATAAAGATCTGAGATCTTTTGAGCATTGTAGGTTTTTCTTGATAAGAAGTATTAACCTCTAATATTAAAATGGCACTCAGGGTTGGAGAGGTGGCTCAGTGGTTAGGAGCACTGTGCTCTTTCAGAGGGTTCAGTTTCAATGCCCAGCACTCATATTCACAACTCTTTGGAACACCAGTTCCTGGGGATCCAACAAGCATGTGCACAGTGCATGTACATGCATGTCAGCAAATCATTCATACATGTTAAATAAACCTAAATAAAAAATTAAGACAAAAAGACCACTGGGCTGGTAGCCACGGTCTCTAATCTCTGACCCTGCTTATACTCCTGCAGGAGTCCTGAGCTCTCGACACCCACTTTCCTAAAAGATTAAAGATGCCTCTGTTTTTTAAATGATGTGTCTGCAGCTGTAGGTGCATGTGTGCACGTGACTGAGGGTGTCCTCTGATGTCAGAGGTTTCCCATTTTCCTGGAGCTGGAGTTAAGTCTGCTGGGAGGTGCCCATGATGCAGGGAGAGGAGCTCTTAGCTGCTGTACCATCTTTCTCGCCCCTCTGTCACATCTTGGCATCCTGCTCTTTCTTATGTGTGGATGGGGTGTTGGGAACTGGGTGGCTCTCTATGCCCCATTAGGACAAGCAGCCTCCTACCAGTTTCTTCCCTTCTCGCTCTGGACTTTACATGCTGAGTGTGTCTCAGCTACAAAGAGGGCTGAGCATTTCTTGACTTGCCTCAAAGGTGGGAGCTCTAGTGGGCAGTAGGATGCTTACTGGTATCTTTCAAATTACTGAAAGGAAAACTGAAACACAGAATAATGGAATGGTGACAAGCTACAGAACTTTCCACCTTACGCAGCTCTATCTTTTAATTGTTGCAAGCTGTTTTTGATAAACTCCAAGGAATATAATGTGTATTTTCTTCAATCCTGCTTTTTTCCCCTTGGCAACTCTAACTGTATCAAAATAGAAATACACTTTAAAAAAAAGTCACTTGCATTCAAACAAGCAGGTATTTTAAATTCAATTAACTGGCTGAATTCAGTGATATTTTGCTCCTTCCTTCTCCTAAAAGCTGGCTTCTCTGTTATGGACACAGCCTGCATATGCTGAGTTCTTGGAGTTTCACATTCTTGCTTGTTAAAGGCATCCGATGCAGCAAGTTTAGCACAGCTCTCCCTCTGTTATTGTTGGAAGACAGCATAAGTTGAGGGAACTGTTCTTTTTTTAATTCATCATGTAGGTAAAAGCATATGGCCTGTTCTAGGACATGTGATCTTTTCAGGCTATCTTTCTAAATACTGTGTTTACAACTGACTTTCAGCATGGATGAATCTACCTTCTCTCCAGTCCAGAAAGTGCCATTTATATGTCATTAAGTCAGATGTAAGACAATACTTTCAGAAGTGTGCCAAAAAGGAACATTTGAAATTATCCTTTGGGTAATCATTGTATAAAACTTTCCCTTATGATCCTCTGTGCTCAGAATAAGGGGGAATGAGCCCATTGTGAAATGTGTGTTCCTTGTAGGACGAAACACACTTGAGATCTATAACTTAAATAGAAAGTAATTTATTTAAATTATTGCCTTTCTAATTTATAATGTTTTGGGTTATTTTTTTCTTTAGACGCGCTCTGTAAGGGAACTGATGATAAGTTGTTGGAGATTTTTAAATGCTCTTCTACCTCTGACAAAAATAAAAAATTAAAATGAAAGCCCTCTGAGTGAAGAAGAAAACGAATCCAGAAAGGAAGATAACAGGCCAGGTACATGTATGGTAGCATCATGGGAAAAAGACAGCAACCATACAGGAAGCTTAGAAAAGTCCAGAGCCCTTTCTTCTTCCCGCCCATATTGCACAGTCATCTCAGCCAAGTGTTCTTCACGTAGGTGGGAAGCAGTTGCTAGGGCAGGCCCAGCTCACGGATGCGGTTGGCTCAGTCACAATGTGATAAATGGATTATGTTTACCATGGCATATTTTGTTTTTGAGCTGGGCTGTGAGATGAGAGCAAAAGATAAATGAGGAGACCTTCAGTTTTCACACTAGTTCCAGTGGTCCTGAGTCTCCAAAACAATAAAGCCCTTTTGATAACAGAGTGGTGATGAGGGTACTGGTTGACCTTGCAGTTGATCTCTGAAGTCTGAGCTATGATAGTCCAGTAAAACAATAGCTTTGCTTAAGGCTCCTATTTGACTTAAGTAAATCATCTAGGGTTGTTTAAACCTTGATAAACTCATGAACTTCTGCGTTTGGCTGAAAGACTCTCTGTCTCCGTCTCTCTGTCTCTGTCTCTGTCTCTGTCTGTCTCTGTTTCTCTCTCTCTCTCTCTCTCTCTCTCTCTCTCTCTCTCTCTNTCTCTCTCTCTCTCTCTCTCTCTCTCTCTCTCTCTCTCTCTCTCTCTCTCTGTGTATGTGTATGAGTGAGTGCGTTATGATTCATTTTCTTAGGCTCCTGTTAGTGTATTTCTAAATTTAACTCTAAGTTTCATCTGGCAATGAATGATGTTTTTCTTATTGAAATCAGTGTGGTACACCTATGTAAGACTGTGTTCTAGAAAGAAAAATCCTCAAACCAGATCAAGTGTCATTACATGATCTGTACACACACACACTCGCACATGCACATGTGCACATGAACATCTATGTCTGTCAGGTGAGATTGGATGGGCTCATGGTGGTATGGCCATAGTATGTTATTATCAATCTGTCAGCTGTGTAGGAAGGGCTTTAGAATTTGTCATGATCTGTTAAGACAGTATTGAAGTTTTTTAGAATGTTAGCCATGGAGACACCACTTTCCTCAACCCCAGCTCAGGCCAGCATTTTGTCTGACAGCCTGCCATTCGCATGGCCCAGCTGAGGTCCCCTGGGATAAGTGTAAATATACAGCTGCAGGCAGAAGTCTGCCTGACCCACTAAATTTCTGGGCAGTCTCTCTGTGACCTGCATCTGCATTTGGTTAAATGGACGTCAGTAATCTGTACACAGTTACTTCTTACTTACTGTGTATCGGAAAGATATCAAGTCCAGTGTGATTTTACCTACTGTGTCTACAGAGAAAACGGCCAGGCAATTTTTGTTTCTGTCGGTGTCTCTCTGGAGCACTAGCTCCAAAGGCTGATCAATAGGTTTTATTGTAGACCTCACTGTCTCTAAAAGCATTGTGACCTTATCCTGTCTAAAAATAGTATTTGCTCTTGCCTGCAGAACCTTGACCTGTGAAAACCCATTTGGAACATAACTGACATATCTAGTCAGCTGTAGATCTAAGACGAGCTCTATGAATGAATTCTGTGCAGAGCTGTCCAAGAGAACATGGTCTTGGAAGAAAAATAAATTCCAGTTCTGAACACTGGGAGTATGCCTGCTTGTCTGATGCCTTCCTAGGGCAGGGTGGGGAGTTAAGGAAGTGAGTGCCCTGTTGGCTGCATTCCTCCCTAAGTGGCCAGAGTGGGGGTTGGTGTGTAAGGTGGCTTTGAGCAGATTCAGAGGATCCATGCTTCCAAACATGGATCCTCTGAATGCTTGCCTTGGAGGCTTCTGTCTTGAGTGTGGGTGGATGGGGTCCTCCAGTGTATACTCAGATGGGAAAAGGTGGTTTTGAGTTTAGAGTTGTTCTGCCCTATTGGGTAAGAATTACTGTCACTTTAGTATTATTTCTAGGTGTAGTCATGGTTTTGTGGTTGTGCTTAAAAGGAAAATAAGGAGCCATATATATATATATATATATATATATATATATATATATATATATATTTACTGATGAAAAGATCTGATGTAAGGGACCAACTTAAATAATCCACCAGGCAGCAGAGCGATCGGGTTGTACATAAGACTGCACAGGTGGAGTAGATGGTGGGTGCATGGCTCCGACCTATGCCATGCTCTCTATTTGTATATATTTGAGATTTTCTTGGAAACCTGACTATTAGGACCTGACCTGCTTTAGGCTTTCAGGACTCAGGGTCAGGAAGGTCAAGGGATCCTCTGAGGAAGCAAGACCTGTGAGCTTAGTCCAGTATCCAGAAAGGCTGAGGGGAAGGGATGGAACAAAATGGCTTCTGGGGTCTTTGCTATCATGGCACTCCATTTTCCCCAAAGAAAGGAGCGTCCTTGCCATCTGTGGTGTTTCTGGGGAAGAGCTAGGCTAGGGTGGGACTGTGTTGGGCTATGCCTCTTTCCTTAGAGTCCTAGGAAGCAGAGCTGGCCAGACTGAAGAAGACAAGATTTTGGAGCTGTGGCACTATGATAAAGATACTCCATGGAGAGAGGATGAGAGAAGCCAGTCCAGAGCTCTGAAGCACCTAGTGGCAGGTGGGATTGGGGTACATACAGCCCCAAGCAGGTGTGGGGAACAGGCAGAGCTCGAATAGGCATTCCCTGTGTAGTAAAAGCCAGAACTCACTGTGTGACTTCAAAACAGGGTCAGTGATGGGGACAGGCTTTGCCCACAGGGGCTGAGGTGGGCCCAGCCTTACCAGCATCTGCTTCATGGAAGCTGAGGCCAAGTTTCCCAGGGCCTTCGCAGGCCTGCAGCTTCACAAAATGTCTGCTCTTGCTTGCTTCATGCAGAGGCTATTATTAGCAAGTGTCATTCAGTTATCTGAGAGTGGCGCTTTTAGCTGCCATCTAAGTGCCTGACACTTGGGCTTAAGGCAATTAAATTTTAGGCTGGCTTGGCCTCACTGGCAGTAGGGAATAGGGAGCAGCTTCTGAGGAAATGTAACATGGCACCCTCAAGGACCAGTGTGTGTGTGTAAATGTAACATGGTACCCTCAAGGACCAGTGTGTGTGTGTGTGTGTGTGAGTGTGTGTGTGTGTGTGTAAATGTAACATGGTACCCTCAAGGACCAGTGTGTGTGTGTGTGTGTGTGTGTGTGTGCGCGCGCGTGTGCATATGTGTGTTTTCTGTCTGTGCTCTCTGTCCATCTGGGAGTTTTGAGCATGTAAGTGACTCTTGGGAGATTAGGGACCGGATTAACCTTTTGCATCACTGGTCTTCCTGTCACACACACTGCTAAGGGTAATAGGGATAGTGCTGATCACTAGACTACCCCTCCTTTTCCTCTGGTCCTGTTCCATTACTCCTCCAAAGCTTCAGACACATCATTTCTCAAACTCAGTTTCATTATCGTGCTTAACCGACAGGGAATACGAAGCTGGAGTGATTCTTTTTGTTTTCACTGTTTCACACTATTTTCATGTTTTTTGTTCTCTCATGCTAATGCCACTGAGAACCAATGGTTCCTGGCTTGAGAGGAGCAGCAAGGTGGAGTGTGTAGAGTCCTTGGGGTGGCAGGAAGGCCAGTATGGGTGGGGGGAAGGGAGCATCTTCCTCCTTGTGGTGCAAATATCTTTTCTCTCCTTGGTGTTCTGTAACTGTGCCTGAGAATTTGGGACCTTTATGCTTCAGAATGTTGGGTTGGAGTATAGCGGTATACATCAAAGCCACTTATTTAAAATTCTTCAAAAAACTCTGTGGGGATAATTTTTCCTTCTTAGACACAGAATGCAAATGTGTGCATTACTCCATCAAAGGGCAGGGGTCTTTATTTTCATGATCTAGATTTTTAAGAATTCTGTGGCACTTGATTTCAGTTCATCCGATTCCAAAATTTATACTCACCGATTAGCAATGCATTATGCAAATCACTCAGCTTCCATATCCAAATACTGTTTTGCATCATTCACACCTCATGTCTTGAAAAAAAAAAAGTGAAATGTTTCCTCAAAATAAACAAAACCTGCAGGAGAGTTTATTGTAAGGGTGAAAATGAAACACGTGCCTATTTGCCTGGGAACTTTTGAGGGAAACTTTAATAGTCTTGTATAAATAACTTTGAAAGTTTTGGGGTCCCTGCTCATAGGAAGTACCATGTAGAGTATATTACGCTATTATTGGCTTTTGAATTGTTCATTTTTGGAAGATGCCTTAACACTGTATCACATACACACTTATGCACACATTGCTATAGCTATGTACAAGAATCTCAAGGAGAATTATTAAGTACAATCATGCTTTGCTAACATGTCTTCTTTAAAAGAGGGGAGAATAAATAGATGCCAAGAGAGCATTAGCCAAGCATAGCCATTAATGCCTAAGTCATGGGTTGGCAAGTGACATTGCCAAGCAAAAATGTTCTTGCTTTCTGTGGGATTTTACAGTTCTTAGAGCCGTGAGTAGAATGCACTAAGAGCCTGCCTCAGAATAGGTGTGTCCCCAGGTCAGAACACACGGGCCTGGGTGTCTGCACAGATTTGCAGTGGTTCCAACGTCACAATGGTGAGTGATTAATTTGCTATTGCAAAGCATGTCAGATCTCAGTAGCAATTTCTCTCACAAGGAAGAAAGAGGAAGAAAGACAGTAAGGACCTTAGTTTCCCCTTCAGCACAAACACGCTGTCTGTCTCCTGCGATGCCCGAAACTCATCTCTCCTTACATGTTATAGACACATTTTTGGCATTGCACAGAGTAAGCGTTCCAACATGTTTTTAATCTTTAACTTGCACGTTGTTAAAAGTCTGACGCTCGGACTTTCATCTACCTGCCTAGAGATAGTTCAGGGCCCTGCACCTGACAGGTGTAATGTTCTGTGTTTTATGTTTTTCCATATAGAGAGAGGTTAAAGAAATAAAAAAAAGCCATGAGATGCCTTAAAGATGTTAATGGGTGTAGGTGGAGCCAGGAGTACCAGAGCTTCAGGCTGCACCCCCTGCTGCGCTCCCACCACCAAGCTCCCCTCAGCATTCGGATTTAAATGTGTTCTTTGGTGCATTTGGCTAAAAAGGAGCCTTCTGCCCTGATACCACCTATGAGAGACTGCCTGCACTCTGCAAGAGCTGGGTGAAAATCCCACTTCCCAAGCATGGCTGACACTCTGGTGTCATTCTAACTGATGGCATCATAACCATTATACTCTGAGCAGGAACATTTCATGGAGTCTTTCCAGATCATCTTGAATTGTAACTGCTGGGTCCTGGAAATGCCCCTCCCAGCATGCTTTGTGGCACGCTGTCTCACATTTTGAATCCGGCTTGCTTGCTCTATCTATCTATCTATCTATCTATCTATCTATCTATCTATCTATCTATCTATCTATCTATTATTTATTTTACAGGAGGCAGAGGCAGGCAGATCACTTTGCTCCTGAGGTTAGCCTGTCCTAGGTATTAAGTTCCAACCCAGCCAAAGTTATGTAATGACAGCTCTGTCTAAATAATAATAGTAATAATAATAGTAATAATTACCTAAAAAGGTTTGTTGGTTTGTTTTGACTTTTGAGACAGTGTCTTTTGTAGCTCTAGTTGGCTTGAGATTTGTGGAAATCCTCCTGCCTCAGGTCTGGAGTACTGGCTGGAATTATTGGCATTTGCCTCTGAATGACCTTTTAGGGGGAATTCCATAGTGAAGAGCAGACAGCCAGAACTTTAACTGCCTTCACGGTCCCTTGGAAGGCTAGTGTGTCACCTGCACCCACTCTGTGACGAGGTCTAGTGATGTAGATTTGCCTTGTCCCCGTGTTGTGCGGACCTGGCATCCTCGTGGATGGTGCTCTCCCGCTCAGTTCGCACTGGGTCTCCACTTCTCGCTCCTTCCCTCCACTCGACCACTGTGGCCCAGGTCTGTTGCAGCCATTTCACAGGCATAATCTTAAATCTGCTCTGCATACAGATCTTTGCAAAGCGCTTTTACAGTTCCCAAGGTCCGTTTCAGATAACTTATGTGGGACTGTAGTCTGAGTCGATACTTTCTTTACCTGTGATCTTTATGCAGAGTGGGAGCCCAGAAGTCAGGAGAGAGTCAAGATGAGATGAGCTCCGGCCCGGGCTTGTCGGTTGGATCTGGAGAGAGAAAACCTGGGTCTCATTCCTAGATTAAGATGGCTAAACCTCAGTAATTATTTTAAATTGTTGTTAAAAGTTCCATCTTCCATGAAATTATCTTTTAGGGCAAGGCTCTTTTGTTCCTGTAGTTGACAGGAACATCTGGGGGATCATAGAAGAAAGAATAGATATTTGAGAACAGGTATTTTCCATCATAGAAGAAAAATTTTGTTGAACATTAGGGCCAAAGTATAACTCAGTGATAGAGTGCTTTGCCTACCTTATGGGAATCCCTGGTTCCAGTTGTAGCAACACACACACACACACACACACACACACACACACACACACACACACACAGATGATGTACAGACACATAAACACACACACATATAGACAGACACACACACACTTACTTTGATCTAAGAAACCGAGGACAGTTGGAGGGAGTGGTGGGCAGCGAGGTTGCTTGCTAGGCAGCCAGAGCCCAGAGCTGGATCTCCCGCACTTTGATTGCATTCTGGCTGTTCCAGCTCTTTACCCTTGTATGGAGCAGGAGCCCAGAATGCTGCTTTGCCTGGTGTAGCTTTCAATGTGTGGTGGCTGGAACCCTTTCCTGACCCTGAGCTTTGTTCACCGGTGCAGTTTGGAGCATTCATGCCTAACTCAGAAAGACACAGTTAGTTGTGGGTGATCCTCCCTCCATCCCGTCTTGTCCCTGTGTGCTCTATCCTGGATCCTCCCTGTGTGCTCTATCCTGGTTCAGTCAGTTTCCCATCTGATACTTTTGGATATTCCGGGTGTTGGCAGTTCTGGTGTTTGCACAACGTATCTCCTGGACAGGTTGTCTCTCTTATTCAGACTGTTGGACATCTGGGAAAGATGGAGCTAGGTCAGTGACCTTCTCTGAAGCAGGCAGGTCTTAGACTCAGCTGTCTTGACCTCTTCCTAAGCATACAGTTCTATTTTTAAAGCTGCCTCTCAATAGCAGGAAATCCTTCCTTTTGTCTACCTTCAATCTCTTATGCTTCAGTGTAGACCCATTTCCTCTGTATTCCAGAGAAGACATACTATCTAGTCATCAGCACGGGGCTAAGACCCCCTCATGTTTTAGAGTTCTTTGCTCTGTTCCCCACCACTGCTATCTTCTTGAAAAATCTTTTTTCCCTGATCTCAACACCTAGATTTGTTCTTGTTTTTTTTTTCTTTTTTCTTCTCCTTCTGTAGAACCTGCCGTTTTCTCAAAGTTCTTCCTCACTCACTAGTCGGAGGACTGTAGACTGCAGTGATGAGCCACCCGAGAGCTTCCCATGCCCCTGACTCTTGCTCTTACTTCCCACTTATCTCTTGACACCCCAGTGTTCACTGGGGACCTTCGCTCAGCTCGATGAGCACAGGAATCCTGGTTCTTCATTGACCATTCCTCGATGGGCAGGAGTCTCTCCCTTCGGGTAGCTCCTCTGGGGCCTAGTCCGTATGAACTTGGTTTCCCTGTCCTACCTATCGAAGATTCTCAGGGTGGTGCAGAATTATGATCCTGTCCCCAAAGTGCCTCTTCCTCAGCTACTCTGCTGGTGACAACTTCACGGGGATGGAGAAATAGAGTGGCCTTTCTTGTAACTCAGCTCTGGGAGACTTGTTCGTAACTTTCTGCTGACATGTGGAGAACAAAGGTTTTGGAGAGGCAGAGCCCAGAAGCCAGCAAGGCCAAGTCTTTTCACTTCCAACAAAACCCTTGTTAAAACAACAGGAGTCGGTCTTTGTGTTTAATGGTACAACAAAGCCCAAATGCATGGGATAAGTACATCTCTTCTGTGTGCTGGGGTGAGGAGAGGTGACGGTGAGCGCGTAGGACGATAGGAAAAACATTACAGACATGGGAAAGCATTTCAGAGTACACAGACGTGGTGTGAGTAATCACAGGCTTATAGCCACGAGGCTGGCTTTTCAGTTCCCACCTCCCTTGTTGGCACTCAGTTCAGTGAAGACAGATCGGCTGAAGTGGTGAGCAGGGCCACCTGCCCTCTGACTTCAAGGACCCCAGGGCTTCTGTCCTGCTGGAGTGGAGAGCAGCTCCTGATGGGATCTTGTCAGGTTGATTTCTGTACTTCCCACCTCGCCCAGCCCAGTGAAGACTCTGATTCCCACAGGATGACCTCACAGAGGGCTGGATGGCTTGGGAACTTCTTCCTCAGGTATCAAGTCTGGGAGCAGAGATGTGGGGTGATCAGGGATTACCAAGAAGCCCTGAGTCTGACATCTGCCTTTCTGTGCAGATAGCCTCCCCTAACCTGAGCGACGGCCTGGTCCCACAGGTTCAAGTTCAGTGCTGCTGTGTCTTCCAGGCCACTTAGGTAATAAGAGTTTTGTGCTGGGGTTTGGCCAAGGCTTGACTCTAACACCAAGTTTTCCTTTGAAGAGGGATTAGTGCTGTCCCCATGGCCCCACAGCGCCAGTACTGTCTTCTAGATTATGCATACCCTCTGTGGAGGGCAGATCTTGTTTTTATTTTTATTGTTGTTCCTCTTTTATATTTTCCCCACATAATTCTGGTTCCTATTTGGTGTTCAGTCTGTAATTTACTCAGGTGGATGGAATGGAGGCTGAGCTTGGATGTGAATATCCTGACTCCCTGTCACTGCAAGCCATGAGACTGGGGCAGTCATCACTGTCGTACGCCACGCCTCTTCAGATGGAGGGACTGGGAGTGGGGTGGTGTCTTGGAGGCGTCACTCCTTGGCTAAGGAGCTTGAACCCCTGCCTCTAAGTCACCTAGAGTCTAGGGCAGGGCTTCTCCGGGGAGCAGAGAAAGGACCTCAGTGGAGGCTGGAAGGTGTGAAGGAACTGGAGCTCATCTGTCCACAGTCCTGAAGCTGCCTCGAATGGGAGGGCATATGGCCTGGACTCCCAGGGACTGAATGTGGCCTCCCCAGGGTATCTCTGACTGTTCTGGTAGCTGTTTCAAAACTTTCTCTCTGTTTCTGTCTCTGTCTCTCTGTCTCTGTCTCCTCCTTCTCTCTCTGCTTTCTATGTTTAAGGAGGGAAACCCTCTTATCAATGGGATTCACTTACTCTCTATGTCATGTTGTATAGAGTCAGCCAGACCAAATAGATTTATTTGATATGTCTGATACCTGGCTTAATGAAAACAAAACAAAACACAATAAAACAAAAGCCAAAAACCAAACCAAATTAAATTTAGCTCCAGTATTTGACAGCTTGTTCTTCAAGACTTAGTACTGTCCAAATAATAGTAATAATAATAATAAAAAGAATAATAATAACAGCAGCAACAACAACAACAATAGTAATGTCAACAACAAGAGTAATGTGTTGACCATGTGGGACAGTGGTTTCAAACTTAGGAGCCCAGGACAGGTGGCCCACATTCTGAGGGTGTGACTGGCTTGCCTGTGCAACTGGCCTGCCTGTCCGACTTTACCTGCATACTAGAGACAGCCCAGCGTGAAAGCTTCCTCTCCTAGAGGCATGGCGGGTGGCTACTACCGTCAGCCTGAGGTAATCAGTTGGGAGAGTGGTCTGTATGGCCTGGAGCCTCCTGCCTGCCTTCACTTGAGCCCAGGAAGCTACTCCACTCTTCTGGGGACATTAACGACCTGGGCAAAGAGGTATGAGCCAGTGAAGTTTGTTGGTAGCTGCTCTGGGGTTTAGTTTGAGTGAGCTCAGTCTGCCACATCTATGAGCTAAAGCTCCTTTCTCTGTATTATCCATGAGGATGCCGTGTAGGTGGCCCCTATGGTTGAGTCAGTTAACTCACTTTAGGTGCGTATTGTAATAAAACCTGCTTGTTCTCCTGTCCCTGTCAGAGGTGACTCATAGATGAGAAGCCAGAAGAGAGTAAAGCATCTGCACAGGGCTGTGCCTATCACCAGAATTTGAACCGAGTTCAAGTAAACAATTATGTCACTGAAGCCAACTTAAATTTGACAAGCAACACGTAGTTACCGGGGATCAAATTCTCTTTAGATCTAGTGCAATGTTAGAGGAGATACCGCCTCATGCGGTCTTGTCAGTGAGCTCCCTAACATTTGTTTGTTGAGCACTTACTGTGTGCTAAGTGTGATGGTTGGTGCCCGAAGAGAGGTGAAGGGGCCAAGGCCTCCTCCCTTTATTGATGCCAGTGTTCTCATTTGAGGACTGGATGCGTGCGGGAGGCAGCGTTGGAGTGAAGAGGACAAATCCTTTCTGCCTGAGACCAAGACTTGGAGCCAGAAAGGTTAGCGCACAGAGGCCTAGGGGAGCCAGATGGCTTGTTCTGGCCACCTCGTCACTTCGCAGAACTCGGCCACAAATTCAAACATAGTCTCCAGGCCATGCTTCCTCTAGGGCCTCAGGTTGCCATTGTCAGCAAGTTCCAGAGTTAAAGGTGGAGGTCTGAATGATCTCTGAGCTGTCCCCTCAGAACTAAGCGACTAAGCTTGCTCTTTCAACTGCCGCCTAGGCTGGTGAGCACAGTGGTCCCTCCCTGGCTCTGACTCTTCAGCTTTGGTGTCCTGCCACACTCTGAACGGTGGAGTGGAGTGGCTACATACAGACCCATATTGGAGTTCCTATGACACTGGGAAGAGCTGCCATGTGCTCAGCCCAGTCAGCCTGAGAGGTTCCATTTGCTTTCCCTTTGAAGAGTCCCCATTCCAGGTGTTGGGGCCGCTTGGTTACTGGGCCACTTGGTGACTGTGCCCACATATTTGACCGCAGCGTATCATGCACCCCACCTACCTCACGATGTCATTGATCTGTTAATTGTGGGTGAGAGATCCGTTCTTCCCCTGCTTTGCCATTCACTCTTGCTGCCATAGAGGAAGGCAGAGGCTGGAGAAGGGGAGCGGCCCTCTCCTCCCACTTTCCATCCCAAGCCTTGCCTGCTATAGTTTAGACTAAGCATGCACAGCTTCTCCATGACTTAGGGAACTTATGTTGACTGAATGGTGCTCGTTTTCATGACACTGCAACAGGAGGACCATGATGGCTACTGACAGAGTTGTGTTCCTTAAGTCTCTGACTTTGATCAGATGACTTTGTTCATCTAAAGCACCTGGGGGTGGGAGGGAGGAGAGAGAGATGGGGGGGGGGTCAGAAATCAGAGAGTGGCCATTAGCACTTTACATCCACAGGAATAGCATCCTTAGGTATTTCATTGGTAAGGAAATAGAGTTGAGTATCATCACATGGTATTCTCTTCCAAACTGGCAAGTTCTTTCAATTCAGTTTCTTTGTGTTATTGTCTACCAAGGAACATTTATTTACACGTCACAGTGTATGCCAAGGTGGTGGAGGGCACTGTAGCCCTTCTGGCCCTTGGGTAGGGGCTCTGTTCCTCTCTCCTGCATCCCTATCCTGGAGGATCTGAAGGCACCGGTGGTACCCGACATCTCAGGGGTGTGTCCTGGCTGGTGACTTGGTGCGATTATGGGCTCTCCGTGCAAGGGGCCATGGGACACAGGATGCCCACCAAGCGGTGTGTTGAAATCAACCTTTCCTAAGTTTCTAACCAACTTTCTCCCTCCAACGGCTCCTCACAAACTTTAGGAAACAGACTCTCATCTGATCTTTCTGCCACCCCCACCTCACATTTTTTCTTTCCTCAAACCAGATGAACCCCTTCATTTATATTATAATGCAAAATGCTCTTCCCTCTAGGCCTCAGGGCCTGTGGGGAAAATGGAATTTGGCTTTCAACCAAAATTTAAATCCAAGTGCCCAGGTTGGGCTGCCTGGCAGTTTTATAGATGCGGGCTGAGCAGCCCCCTGGCAGTTTGGGATGGGGAAGGTTCCCTCAGTCATTTTTAACAAATATTTTGAACACCTGCCACACAGAGGGAACTATTCTTGGAGTTAGGCATGCAGCGGTGGTCAAAGCCTAAAAAAATGTCTTCCTCTATCGGGGTGTGCTCTTATCCTAGCTGAGAAGACACATGCTGTGTAGACCCACGTGTGTGTTATTCCTCTATCGGGGTGTGCTCTTATTCTAGCTGAGAAGACACACGCTGTGTAGAAACCACGTGTGTGTTATTTGGTATGTCAGCACCTTGGAGGATAATAAGGTGAGGAAGAACAAGAGACATGTATAGTGGTCACACTGCTGGCAGGGTGGTTAGGGAGGGCCCATGTGAGGAAGCCAGCCCTGTGGGTCTGAGGTCCTGACAGAGCAGTGTCGGACAGGAAGCTCTCCGTGCACAGTCCATCTGGTTGCCGGTTTCTCTGGAGAAGGTTGAGGGGGAATCAGAGGTGAGTGGAAACTGAGGCCAGGGAGGTGGGAACAGCTCCTTTGCGGGCTGTCCTGTGACTCTGGCTTTGGTTGAAAGGAGGTGGAAATCACTGGTGGGAGAAGTGACATCATGTGACTTGGGAGTCTAGAAGGCCGCCTAGAAGGAGACAAGCATGACCCAGGCAGGGTGATGGTGGCTGGAGCCAACAGAATGAGGATGTGAGAGGAATCGGAGTCTCCACAGACTCAGGATAAAACTGACAGACTTTGTTAACAGGTCAGGTAAAGGGCATGAGAGGAAGAACAAAATTGAGTGGAGAGGTTTGGCTTGGGGATTGGGGAAGGGTTGAGTTAGACCTTGGGGGTGGGGATGGGGCGGGGGTGGGTGAGGAAGACCATAGGAGGCCTGAGGGTGCATGGGTGCTTCTACCCCCCCCCCTCAGTGCAGGACTACACAGCCTCTCCTCGTAGAAGTCTATGGGAGAAAACAAGCCACCTTCAGATAGAGTTGCTGGGAGACCTCATCTACCAACTCCAGCTCAGATGCACACTGGACTTCTATGGGAGAGGCAGTTACCCCTGCCCCTGCCCCTCTAGAGTCTTCCTGGTGGCATCTCTGCATTGTGCTCAGGTCTGATGGTCAGAGAGGACCTGAAATTTCCTGAGGCATCCGCTTGACTCCTTCCCACAGACCCTATTTCCTTCTCAATTCCTAAAAAGACAGAGCTGGCAAATGGACCAATTTCCCTTGCAGGAGCATGGGAACCCTCTCATGGAAAAGTCAAATAATTCTTGGAATCCTCACAACACCTAAGCCAGCCAAATCTGAGATCAAGGAAATTTATGTGGGGTTAATTTGCAAGGACCAGAGTCAAACAAATCGCTCCTTTGTTCTGACCTCTGCTCAGCTCTCCAGAGTAGACAACTGTGATCTGGCAAACTCAGTGAGAAATGGAGGAGCCCTAGTTTCTGTCCAGGCCACCTTCCTCTTGAGGAGGTCTTCGTGTGTGGAGGCTGACAGGTAGGTAAAGCACCCACAAGTTCCTTCTAGGGCAGTACTTTCCTTCTCTGTCTGAAAAGACCCGCAGCACCGCGGTGCAGTGTCAGCCTCCATTTCTGCTTTGGTCTTCAGTCTGTCCCGGCTATGGCGCTACGTTGTCAGCCACAGAGCAAAGTGAGAGCCCACCGAAGTGTTCACAAGTCCAGGGGCTCGGCAGGGAGATCTAAGGTTTCTAGCTGTCCCCAGGGTCCTACTAAGGCTAGTGACTTAAGTCTTTGGGTGCATGCTGACATGGCTTCCTGCTATGTTTGACCCCATAACTGTGCTCTGAGATCAGTTTTCTGGGGTGGCTGAGGGTGAAGTTTTTCGGCAGCCACCTACTCTGCCTGCCGGAGGAAAGTGAAGTACTGTCCAGAGAAATAAAAACCCAGCCCAGTGCCTCAGAGTCTTACAGTGTCTGCTGAGGCTGTCTGGCCCAGAGCAGCAGCTGGCTACCTCCATGTCTGTGGGATGTCCCATCCTGATTGGACTTTTGGGCCTGCTCTTGCTCCTGCATGTATCCTGGCCCAGGGCGGGGGTGGGGTGATGGTGGTGGGGGATGCTCTCAGAAGTCCTCTCCCAGAGCTTCTTTCCCACCAGCTTCTGCATTCGGAACCAAATGTACAGGAGTCTGAGTGTCTTTTTTTTTTTTTTTTTCATTTGTATTCTTTGTTCTTGTTGGAGGGCGTGCAGACAAACCCTGGATAATCAGCATTTCAGACTGGTTCTCTGAGATGAGAAACTTAGTAGCGGTTGCTCAACTGCTTGTGTTTGTGAAATCATGGACAATGAGCACCACAACAGGAGAGAACTGTAGCGTTATCATGATTCTGTAGAAGGTGGGGTTGGCATCGTCTTGCCAAGTTAGGGTACAGCCAACCCTGAAGACGGAATGGTTTCTGAAGCTTTAGAAAGCAGTGCATGCGCTTGCTTCTGTTTGCTTTAGCAATGTCAATGCTAGCCCATAGTGTGACCTCCCCTGCTCTGCTCTCCTTTGTTAAGAGAGCATTGAGTTAGCATGGAAACATGTCCGGGGTGCAGCTTCAACAGCTTGATTTTCGCCCCCTCCCCATTTTCTGTCTAGTGCTGTTTGCACGATGGTTTGCACATTTCTGCCATATGTCAGAGGCAGCCGAAGAGTTGGGATGGTGAGCTCCCTCAGGTGTGTGTGGGGGACACCAAGCATGACCTCGTGCAGGGTGCAGACTGTAAGCTTTTGCAACAGCTGCATTTGGAAGCAGTTCTTCCCCCTCTTTTTCTTGCGAGATTGCAAAACATTTGGAAATGCAAAAGTACTCAGCCATGTTTTTAACTGCTGGCTTGGGCAGAAAGCAGCTTCATGCTAACCAGAGCAAGTCGCTTAGGAGGGTTGTATACACTGGCCTTCTTTTTGAGAAAGACATCCTTTCCTTTCTTGGATTTCCTCCTCGCTTTCTCGCCGTCTTCCTTTTGCGTCTTGGTTTTACATGCTCCTGAGCTGGAAGACCACTTAATCGATGGCCTCCCAGTCTGTGGGGATAGCATGTTTTTTTTTTTTTTTTTTTTTTTAATAGTGCTTGTTTATGACCAAGGTCAAAGACAGTATTTCAGCACAAAAATTAGGGTTAGTTCATAATTGAGTACATATGTATGCTACTGTTTATTTTTATAGTTTGCTAATTTATTTTTAAACAGCTCAGTTACGCCAACATGTTTACAGCTCTGCCCATCATGTGCATTCCCAGTCAGGGTGTTAAAAGACGTATGCTATTCAATAGTTTGAATCCCAAGTTAAATTAGATAATGCCATCAGGTAGCAATTTAATTACATTAATTGAATGTTTAGGCAGAAAAGTAGTTTTGTGGAGGCTATAATGAAACAACATTTATAAGTACACATGTGTAAATCTCAGCATTACAGACATTATTTGAGGACGCTGACAGAAAAATGGATGCATATCAGGCATCAAGGAGAAAACACGAAGGGGCTCCCTCATTGGGGACAAATGCTTCCTTCACAATGTAGGAGGGTGCTGGGCACAGCCATTGCTGTGTGAGCTGCCTCTGTCATTAGTCCTAGGAGAGGCTGTACACAGAGGCACTTTGGGTGCTGTGTTTCTGTAGTTTTCCTGGGGTGCAGAGGACCAGCTGAGATTGAAAACATAAGACCCTGCCCAGGGAGGCCATGTGTTCTGCAAGCTGACTCACAATACAGGGTGGTTCCCAGGTCAGTTCAGGAGCCTCTAGCAGGGCCCTGTGCTAAGGCAGACAAGACCCGCATCCCTGAAGATGCTCCTCAGAGGCCAGAGGCCCAGTTACCGGGCACCACGGACCCCAGCGCCCTCTGGCAGGGAGAGAGGTAATGTTTGGAGTCCCGAAAGTGATTTTGGGTCTATGTGGTCTTCCTTCCCTCTGTGATTGGGTGTCAACTGGTGGTTGAAAAAGCAGGATCTTTAAGTGTGCTAACAATGATTGGTTGACTATGAGTAACTCATTGTCTTCTTGAACATCTGGTGTCACTGGCACTTTAGAGTCTAGTGCAGTGTCCCATATCCAGCAAAAAAACCTATTTGGTTTATTTGCCAAATGCCACCACTCCACCCCCACAGCGTCTGGCAGAGAAATTAGGTGTGGCTGCTGTTGATCCCGGGTGGGTGCTGGCGGCACATTGTTCTGTTCATCATTGTCTGAGGGTGCTTGTTCCCTTACTGAGGAAGAATTAGTCTTCCCTATGCAAGGGCTAACCATGAAAAGCTTAATCTAAAATTACAGATGTGCATGCTGTGTGTTCATGCGTGTGTGTGTGTGTGTGTGTGTGTGTGTGTGTTACTTTCCCACTCTCATCATGGGGTGGCCATCTTGACTCCTGTTCTTGGGAGATGCGAGGCGACATTATTTTACAACCTTCCTGCCTTAGTGACTGAGAGGGTACTCTGCCCTCCATAGCGCTTAGGAAACTCAAGGTGGGGTAGGAGGCGTGTGTGCGGTAAAGAGAAGGAGGGTTGGTCTGGCCTCTGAGGCAAGACAAGGCTGCTGCTGCCCCTGGTGCCCACAGTGCAGATGTGTTTGTCCAGCTGAAGGCAGCCCCACTCTCTGACTCCCTGATGAGTGATTTTCCCCAAGCTGACAGCTGCTCCAACACATCTCACCTACAAGTCCTGACAAAGGAGTGCGTTCCTTTGGGGCTGTTTTTACAGCAGCAGGCCATTTGGAAAGATCTACAAGAATGGAACTCTTAAAGGACAACCTTGAAGAGGTTTCTCGGTGTCTGCTTCAAATCTAATTTGGTTTATGAAAAGCCAGCTCTATCCCACTTAACAACCACCGTGCTGTTAATAGTGGAGAGGAGGGAGGATGTGTTTTTTCCTGGTCCCTTCATCTCATGTGCTACCTTGTGTGGAAGCAGGAGAAAGAGGCATCTCAATCCAAAGATGGCCAGCGGCTTGTCAGCTTTCTTAGAGCGGCAGATTTGGGTTTTCAGCAGAAAGCTGGGTTTTGGTGAATGACATACTTTAAAGGTTTGGAGAAGTGCGGGTGATAGAAAGTGCTCACTGCCCATCGGCTCGTTCAGGGTTTGAGGGGACAACATAACATCAGAAATTTATCACAACAGCCCCAATGCCGCAGCAGACTTGGAGAAGCATAGTGAGTGTTCCACCATCTGCTTTGTGGCTTCACCGTTTCTTGTTGAAAGACTGAGGGAAAGCCATGAATGGGCGGGCTTCAAGGAGGCAGACATGACACTGGTTGTTTGAGCAGACTTGTTCTTCCCTTTCCTTTTGCTGTGAACTTGACCTCTCTGGCTTCCAGTCTGAGACCCTGTTTCAAGGAGTGTGTAGTGATAGTCTGAAGGTGTGAGTCTAGAAACACAGATAGTCTGAAGGTGACAGTCTAGAAACACAGATGTCTGAAGGTGACTTTTCATTGATTACAGCTTCCTCCGTGGGAGAGCTGGTTGGCAGGTTCAAGTGTATATAAGATTTTTTTGGCTTTCAGACTTGGGTGGCTTCCTTGGCCTTTATGGTGGGTGGTTGGGCTGGGTGAGGCCACAGAGTGACTTAGAGGAAAGTAGATTCAGTCAGGTCTGGAAGACTGTGCCTGATTGCTCTCCTCACGGCTCGGCCAGGGGCAGCAGTTGAGGGAAGTGGGGTGCTGGGTTTACTGCTGTGTGGGTAAGCTCAGGGTCCTGTTTTGTTCTCTGCTAAGTACCTCTGCTTCCTGTGGGGAGTCCTGCCTGCCATGCAGTTGTGAAGCAGCAAGGAGACCAGGGTCTCTTGGCACAAGAGCAGCCTAATCTACACGATACTTTTCAAGTTCTTAGACTCTCAGCAGGTACTGGGAATTGTGGGGTTCAGTTGGACATTTGTACTTGATGTTTTACTGTCCCTCCCCTCTTCCTTCTCCCTCTTTTTCCCTTCTAGAATCAATAAATTATTATCATAAACCTCAGGAGGCTTAGATGAATTACTAATTGAAAACAAATACAAAAAAAAATATACTCTGACAAAAGATTCAGAATATTCTATCGACAGGTGCTAAGTTTGCCTATTGCCTTTCAGACCTTCTGTGAAGGTTCAGTTAGTCCTCACAAAGCAGGTTTCCTTAGACAAGGGTCATCTGGGTGTTTGGTCCAGATTTCTTGGTCCCGGGCGAGCGGCTTTGAAGTGCAGAACTCACTAAGGCTTTGTAAAGTTGGGAACACCAGTAGCATCAGGAGCGTGGTTAACACTTGGGTCTAAACCCAAGCTCTGTGGTTGCTTGTGCCAGACTAGGGCAACGCACAGGCAGGCAAACCTGTGGGTGGGAGTGGGTGCCCATCCTGGGAGTCGGTGGAGGCGGCAGTATAAGGGAACTGTTAGTTCTCAAGAAGTAAGAGCCAGCTGTCCCTGGGCAGTGGCTTGCTTCTTGTAATGCCCGTCTGGGCAGCAGTAGTGGTAACAAGGAGACCAGGGTCTCTTGGCACAGCCGTGTTGGGGGTGGGTTCGGGGAGGGAGCTTTAATCCTTCGGATTCCCCGGGTAAGAGACTCCCTTGCAGCTGCCCTTCAGCACTCAGGCTGTCCTGGTCCTCTCAGTTGGAGTGAGTGTGTCTCCCGGCTCTTTAGAGGTTCTGCTGAGCTGCAGGACGGGGCTGGCACAATCTGTGAAGTGTCCTCCAAGGAGTAGGAGTGTTCAGGTTGGGAGTGAGTGGATCCTGAGCTGCCCTTTCTACATAGACATTACTGGCCTTGACTTAAAAAAAGAACAAACCATATACCATAGATTAAGATGAGACACCATAGTTTTGTTCCAAGCCAGTAGCTCTCCATCCTACATAGACCTGGGTCCTGGAAGACAGGTCAGAGGTAGGTGTTTGAAAGTTTGTTTTTGTTGTTGGTAGTGGTGGTGTGTGTGTCTCCATGTCTCGTTTTACCCTCATGAAACTCAACCCCCTGGCCATGGAGCTCCTTAGTGACAGAACTAGACTTTCTGCTCTACCATTACCTGATAGGTGTGTCCTGCCGTTTGGGTTACCATGTTAACTAATTTTGTGGGGTTTTTTTCCCCTCTGGTGGTGATAATTTAAAAACAGTTTCAATAATGTGTCAAGAATTCCTTTATCACACACCAAGGTATGTCCGGTTTAGAAGACTTTTCTGAGACAAGGTCTTACTAAGAAGTTTTGATTCCTCCTGTCTCGGCTTCCCTGGTACTGACATTGCAGGTGTGTGTTAATGGATGGACGGCTAGAAAGCTTTTAAATGTCTATTTAACTCCTATCTTAGAACATGAGCACAGTTCCGTGTGTTGGATACATTTTGTCTCCTGAGGGAAAGTTCAGATGCTCTGTACAGAGTGTCGTGGCCAGGCTTGCTGGCACAGCTCTCTGTGATGCTGCAGGGTTCCACTGGAGTTGCTCTGCAGTCTTATCATCTGAGGCTTTTCCTTCTCAAGGATTTATCTCTCTATTCATTCTCAGCCTATCCAGTCATGGCTGGCCTACTGTGAGCTCTGGTCAGCCTATCGAGGCAGGACTGGCCTACTGTGAGCTCTGGCTTTGGAGAGCAACACATCTGCTGTACATCTTTCTGGTTACTGTGGAAAAAAAAAAAAAGGACGATAAAGCATAAGCCCATCAGCCATGTGAGGGGGCTCATCTGCTCGATGCTTGGACGAGTGTCTGCACAAGTATTTACGATTCTGATGGGGCTGAGTTGTGTGGTTAGGACAAGCAGAGCTGCCGGATTTGCAGCACCTCTGGTGCCCAGCCTCTTTGTGGAGCCAACGCTGCTCTCCCTTCCCTGGAGCTCCAGGAATGTGAGATTTCTCCCAGAATAACACAAGTAGTAGACAAGATACTCAACACTTCCATTCTTCACTAATACGTGAACTGCAAGACAGAGGCAAGCATAACTTTTCTGAGAATGTCTACCTGCTCTTCTCTCCAGAGCTTTATGTGAAGAGTGCACTGGGCTGTGAGGAGGCATGGAAGTGCTCAGGAAAGGCCTGCGCTTCTTGCCACTCAAGGCAGCACCTGAGGAGAATACACAAGACAGGACAAACATTGGAAATTAATTTGTCATTAATCATATGACAGAAGTCTCTTTCATTTCCCAAACATCCCAGACTCCCTGGGACCCCTAATTCACATGTACAGAATTGGCTGCCATTGAGTACAAGCAAGATAAAGATAGCATTTCCTAATGAATAGTTGGAAAAAAAGCACACAACCGTTTTTACTGACAACTCTTTAGAAGCAGGTCTGGTATGGGATGATGCTGCAGAGGCATCTCATTTGGGAGGAATTCCTGAAGCAGGTGAACACCTCCAGTTTTGAATTAGTTAACTGCAGGATGGGCCAAGCAATTCAGGTTTTCCCCTACTGTGGATGAGTGTAAGGGACTCAGAAGGGCTTGCACCCCACCTATCTTTGGTCCTGAGTTCCGGGGACTAGGGAACTTCTGCTCTGGGCTTGGCTGTATAGAACCCCATGCGGTTTGGAATAATGCCAACTCACACATTTTATTGATGAAGAAACTGGGGCTTGGAGAGATCAGAGCTGTCCAGAGTCCACGGCCAGGAAGCACTGCAACAGGATTCCTGCCCGCTGACCAGCCTTGGGGGTGTTCACCCTACTGGAGGTCCAGAACTTGGGATAGAGTGGGCTGGCACTACTCTGCCTTTCAGGGCCACCAGCTCAGTACCTCAAAGGGACTGCCCACTGCAGGTAGCAGACATCAGATCGCCCTAGATGGATGTCTAATTCAGAAGGACTAGGAAGTGCCTCTGTGGCCTCCTGCTCTGATGCCCACACTGCTTGAGTGACTGTGCTGGCCAGGCCCCCAGCCACTCCCTGCCTTGCTGGGAAGGCATGTCTGTCAGCCCACAGAGGTGTGGTTCCTGAGGTGGAGGAGACAGAGGCCTCAGAATCTGGTCTCAGGGATCCTTACTGCCCCATGTCCCCTCTTCACCCAGGCTGGTCTTGGGATTTTTACCCCTGTGACAAGTTTTCAACCAACAGCCCTGTTCTACCCTCAGACCATAGCAGGCACCCTGGGTAACAGGGCTCTGGGAGCTGCAGCCCTCAGTGCCTGGGGCATGGCCCTGAAATGTAACCACGTGGGCCAGGAGCCTCAGGCAAGCCTGGGCAGAGGACAGAAAGCAAGAGAGGAGGGAAGGCAGGCGGGTGGACCAGAGACAAAAGCCAGCCTCAGTAAACAGCCTGCCATGGGGTGGGTGCCCTGGCTGAAGGGGCGCGCCCAGGCTGGCCTGCCCTGGGAACAGGCAGATTGGCGCCTGCTCTCTACCCTTCTTAGTCCTGTTTGATACCTGCCAGCTGCAGGAGCTACACCTGAGGCTGATGGTCGAGAAGGAGGGGGAGGGGGAGGGGGAGAGGGAGAGAGGGGGGAGAGACAGAGAGAGGAAGGAGGGAGGGGAGAGGGGGAGAGAGAGAGAGAGAGAGAGAGAGAGAGAGANGGGGGAGAGACAGAGAGAGGAAGGAGGGAGGGGAGAGGGGGAGAGAGAGAGAGAGAGAGAGAGAGAGAGAGAGAGACACAGAGAGAGAGACAGAGAGAGAGACACAGAGAGAGAGAGACACAGAGAGAGAGAGACAGAGAGGGGGGAGTGCTCAGAAATTCAGGAAATCTCTCCCATACCCTGTGGCCCCTCAGTATGTGGAGCTTGTTCCTGGGGCTGGTGAAGAAGTGCAGGGCCTTCTTAAATGCCATCTGAAGGCCAGACTCACCCTGGTGTGGTAGCACATGGATGTTTTTAGCCCCAGCACTAGGGTGGTAGAGGCGGGTGGAATTCTGTGGGTTGTTACTGCTTAGCCAAGGCCCCAAGCGGGGAAAGGCATGGAACTCTAAGGGGCTTGGGCTCCAAAATGGTGTGTGTGGTTTTTTTTCAGGGCCTTTATGGGTGGCCTTGGATTGGGTCTTGAGCTCCTATATGTAAAACAGAGCCAGCATCCCATCGTACTTCTAGGAACAATGGATGCCCAGGCCTGCCTTCTGAGGTAGTGTAGATCATGGAGCCTCCCTAGCAAGGTGTGTGTGTGTGTGTGTGTGTGTGTGTGTGTGTGTGTGTGTGTGTGTTTAAACTTCAGTCTTTGACATAGGGCAGAAGTTAGAGCAGATATACAAATACGCCTGTGCTCTAGTAGCCCTCTGAAGAGGCCTATCTTCTTAATATGCATTTGGCTGACCTGGGCTCATTAGATTGGACCCCAAAGATGGAAAAGATAGTAGAAGCCATCAACCTGAGTACCAGGGGGCATGCTGGAGAGTCACCCCAAGGAAAGCAGGGGAGCTTTACTTGGAACGTTCTTCCCTTCGTTTCCATGTGTGTGGACTGGACAGAGGTAGGGGACGGGAAATGGGAAGAGACACGGCCTGTCGTGCTCCCCACACACTGGCTTCCTGCTCTAGTAAGGAGATGTACTTGGCGGGTGAACTGGGCGGGTCTGCAGTTCAAGCGCCTGCTTGAGACACACCAGCACTAGGATGTGCCCTCTCAGCACACTCTCCAGGCTTCTGAGGTGATAGTTGTTGTTGGCCAGCAGTGGGGGGAGTCCGAACACTCAGACTTGGAAGGGGCCTCACTGCCTCTCCCCTCTCCTTTCTTCAGCTGCTCCCTGCTTACACTTTGATGAGTCGGTGGGGAGAGCAGCTCCTCTCTGCTTGGCTTGGCCCCGTGTCCCTAACCTATTTGCTGCTGAAATCGGAGAGAACCAGGTGCCAGAGGTGACCAGGGTGTGAGTGTGCCAGGCCACTTCTAGGAAAGGGGGTAGGGATGAGGCAGCCTAACCCCTTCCTGGTATGAGGGTGACTCAATACTTGGAGATTGGGGTCTTGCTACCTTCTCAGGGCACACCCCTCCACCTTATGGGGACCTCTCTTGTCCAACCCAGTCTGGGTGTGTGTCTTATAGCCTTGTTCGGTACTGATAGGGGTCGAGGCTAGGGAGGCGGCTTTGGGGCACACTGATCTCTTGTGAGCTGTCCTTATGCCCAGCCTGTAGTGTCCAGGGCCTCTTCTTGCAGGGTCCTCTGGTTATCGCTGTGGGCATTATCTACACCTGCCACCTCTCTGCCCAGGGCTGTGGTGTTCCCTCAGGGAGCTTCACACCCATCTCCCCAGAGGCCCATCTTTCTCATAGTCCAACCCTGTTCCCCCTGCCCACCTACTAGGACTTTGGGTATGTAACAGACCTGCTTGGACTTCTTTGGTCTCCCAAAGACAAGAGCCAACTCTTTAGGGGTTGCCTCGTGGCTCTCCCAGTTCCTTATCCTTATGGTGTTCTCCAGTCCCATGTAGAGCAGTCTCTGTCACATGAGGACCCTTAGGAGGAAATGCATGTTGGTATTGAGGCGGTCAGTCAGAGAAAGGGAAAAGCAGATTGGGCGGGAAGGGTCTCAAGGCAAATAAAGGTTGTTAAATTGCTCCACAAGCTGCAAAGTGCCATGCAGTGGAAGCTATTGTTATTATTGTGATCATCATCATAATGGTCATTATCATTACCATCATAGGATGTGATAGTGGGGGAGGTGGTGACTGCTGAGCAGGCGAGCGCTGATCAAGTTTTCAGCCCATTCTTGACACTTACAACTGCAACTCTGCCTGCCTGTGACATTGTGATTTAATTTCAGGGCTGGTGCCTGAAACCTCATGGTGAAGTTTTCTGATGTATCCTGGCCTGCTAAGCCAGTAACAAGCTTTAGGATTTACTCAAAACACTTCTTAGATATTTATAGTCTAAAATAAATCTAAATTTATAAAGCAGAACATTTAACTGATTTCATTTTCTAAAATTTTCTCCACTCCCCCCCCCCATAGTGGTATACCTTTTCATGGACTGTTTCTCTAGCTCATTAACAACCCTACAAAAGGATGCTGGCAGAGAAAGGGAAGGTTGCAAGGAAAATGTCTCTCATTTCTGCTTTGTTAGAGGATGCTGCTCAAACAGGGCTTGGATTGACTGGCCAACAGATGCCAGTACTCTGTTGTGCTCTGTGCTAGAGAGAGGAAGAGAGACCATGAGCTTTCTGATTCTACAGTAATCCTGGAGACAGGCATTGAGTGGTCAGCACTATTCACTCATGTCTTGTGGCTGTGTGTCCTGTTCTACAGAAATCCACATTGCAGACAGGGAAGGTGGTCTGAGGAGTAGCTAACCTCAGATTCCTCTTGGAAGTGTAGAGAGAGCTCATGTTGACATCAGAAAGTGAAAAGCTACTGACTGGCCCTCTTTCAGGAGGCGGCCTGCTCAGTTCCAGTCTGAGGGCAGGTAGGTGTTCTCTCCCACTTTACTGAAGGCAGCTTTTATATGGAATTGTTTTCCTTGTGCCCAGAGCTAACCAGAGGGCGTTGGCAGACACCATGAGACGCTCAGCAGCCTATCACTCTGCCTCTGTTCTATATGCTTGCTTCGTAGGACTAACCACTTTGCCAGCCCCCTTTGTATAGCCAGGGCTTCCCCTGCCCCCTTGTCTGTAGTGCTATGCACAGCCTCACTAGCCAAGCATTCTATAAATGCTTGTTAGACCCCCATTGCAAAGTTCCTGCTTCTTTTCAGCCCCTGGAACCTCTCAGTCCTGGAGTTCTGGGATCCCACAGACAAGTCCCAGTTACCTTCATGTAATCCCTTCATGGAACTTCTCTGGTTTATGGCTTTTAGCCTTGTGCCTGCTTGCTCTCCCTGAAGCCCGAGTTCAGCATTCTCACTGGGGGTGTCCTCTGACCTCTGGCTTTGGCCTGATTCCCTCCCTGGCTGCAATGCTTCCAGATCTACAGTATGTTTTGTAGGTGGCTTTTAAAAAATATTCTAAAATGATAGGAATAGCCATGTGTCGGAAGCCTTAGCTTTGCTCTCAGTCGTGCACCCTGCCTGTGGCCAGGGCTCTGTGCGGGAAGGGAAGGGGTGTTGAGTTACCTTTCTCTGAGCAGGATGGAATTTGCCTGGCACGTTATATCTATGCATGCAAATCTGGGTCCTTTTCAAACAGTTACCCTCCAGGGGAAACCCCAAACTCAAACCACAGGGACCACAACATACACAGGGTGTCTAGACCCCACTCAGAAAGCATCCTGACAGTGCCCACTGGCTGAGCCGAACCTGAGTTTGCTTCAAAGGTTTTGGGTTCTGAGGTAGTAATGGAGCCCGCATGCTGTCCCTGTGATGAGGAAGGACCCATGTGGCAGAATTTGGCAACTGTGTAGTGATATGACTGAAGAGAGGTACTGGGTCGATCTCTGCCCCAGATGTGTATAAGAGCTTGCTGCTGATTCAAAATCCTCTCTGGTATGAAGTAGCCTTGGCTAGGGAGGGAGAGAGCAGCGCTCTCATTGACACAGCGTACCAGGCTTGCGAAACCTGCCGACTGCTGGCCTACTACTTTTGTTTTGTCGAGATGGGTTTTTCTGTGGAACCCTCACTGTCCTGGAACTCACTCTGTAGACCAGGCTGGTCTCAAATCTCTCAGAGATCCGCCTGCCTCTGCCTCCCAAGTGCTGGGATTAAAGGCATGTGCCACCACTGCCTGACAACAGTTGCTTTGTCCCAAGCCCCAAAGACGGGTTTGCCAGCCCTTCCTGCGCCCCCCGCCCCCACAATGCCCCTCTGTGTTTAGGGTGGAAGATTAATGGTTGGGTATCTGGGTCTATGGCTGATTGCTTAACTGCCTTCTTTCTGAAGGCTCTTGCCAGTGGAGAACTGGATTTTATTTCTCAAGCAGAATAAAATGATTTATATGCCCTTTTGGTTGAGTAGATCACCCATCCCCAGACTGTAAGGAAGGTGAAGGACCTGTTGTCTGTACCCCTACATCTTATTATTAATGCCCATCCAGATTTTGCATGTCCATCTGTCTGTCAGTTCTGACTTCTGACCTTCTCACCATAGCCTTCAATATTACTCTTTTTCTCTCCCTTTTCTATAGACCCAAATTTGCTATTGGTTGGGAAAAGGGCTGCTCACCTCATCTCTGCTGAGGTGTAAGTAATAAATAGCAGGAACTTCGAATTTTATCTCACAAGCTCAGAGCTTTCTTACTCTGCTGTACGTTATAAATGTGCTCTTGGTTTTGTTTTGTTTTCCTGATAGCCCTATGAAGCTGTTCCTGTCATTATTGCCATTCTACAGATGAGCCTTTTTTATATTTTAAAGTTCTCATTGAAGAACCAAGTTTGTGTGAATCCTCAGGAGCGAGCGAGCCCAGAGTTATTTGTCATAACAGAACCGGGCTGTATTGCCCAGTCTGGCTATGCCAACTGAGGACTAGGCAGGCAGAACGGACGCTCCTCATTACCTTGCTACCATGACTCTCCTTGGCTACCTCTGGACCACACTCTGACTCTTCGCTCCCTCTTCTTTCGCCTCTGCAAATGGCGCATGACTTAGAAGCCATCAGGGCTATTAGACACAGTTTATTCCAACTTGCTTGTTTATGGTGGGTGCTTGGGCTCCAGTAGTGTAAAGAGATGTGGTCTGGATCACTGGCCAGTGTACAGGCAAGCACAGGCCTAGTTCCCGCTGCAGGGTTATAGTTACTATAGGTCTGCCTCATTCCTGGGGTGTAGGTCTACCTCATTCCTGGGGTGTGACTCCCCCCCTCACCAGCTCTCTCTCTATGTCCCATAGCAGTCTCCTTTCTGTTTCTGCTTCCACTTGAGCTCTTTCTGTTTCAGGTGCCCCCCTTTTGTCCACACCCCATCTGTTCTCCATATTATCCCTTGGTCTATTTCTGCCACTGCAACGGGGTCATTGCAGCTGCAGTCCTGAGGCCCTAGCTCTCCCAGGGCTCTGCCCTGAGTGGCTGATGAGGGAAGGGAAGCGGAGTGTCTTATGCTCCTGTAGTGGTTCTTTACCAGTTCATTGCTTTGGGCAGTAGCTGCTCTCTTGGGTGTTGCTGGAAGGATTGATGAACAGCCCCCCCCCCAGGATCTTTAGTTCAATTTTCCTGCTAATGGGAGAAGCCCAACCACCTATGCTTTGACCTGACAGGGGCTCTGAGGACCTCATTTTTTATGTGGTTGCATGTGGCCTAAAGGATGTCTACCGTGTGGATGCTTTGGGCTCTGTACCCATCGTCTCCTCAGTGTATTGGGAGGTTTCTGCTTGACGGAAGATGACAGTTGGTTGTGGAGATTAACAGATGGCTGGAGCACAGACCTAGGGGTTGCGTTCCTCAGGGAATGGGGTGGAAGTGGAGCAGACAGAGGATGACACACTGGGGCTCCCTGGACTCTCAAGCCCAGCACCTTCTCTGAGTTCTCGAAATGCCTTAAGTGTATTTACTCAAGGGGAACCAAGATATGCATACTTGTAAATTTAATACCAAGGCAAAATGTTTATTGTAGCATGATCATTACAGTCCAAAGTGTTAACTCAGCTGTCAATCAGTAGGTGAGCAGTTGTATGATCACTGTTCCCTAACAGTAAAAGAATGAAATAGTAACACATTTAATAGCACGGCGAGTCTTAAAATTATCTTGCTCCATGGAAAAGAAGCTATGTATGAGAGGTACTGTGCAATTTCATTTATATGAAGTTCTAGAAGAGTCAAAACTATATTCATAGGAAGCAGATTATTAATTACAAAGAGATAGGGCTTGTGGGCGATCCACAGCAAAAGGTCACGAGGAAGCTTTTCAGAGCAATGGAAATTTTCTTTCTGGATTTTGGTGGTGGTTACAAGACTATAAAGGCAAATGCATCAAACCATACACTAAAGCAAGGGTGGTGGTTACATGACTATATAGCCAAACACATCAAACTGTACACCAAAGCAAGTGACTTGTGTGTAAATTATGCTCTGTCAAGCTGGCTACTTGAGCCAGAGCAGGGCAGAAGGCTGCATGTCTTTCCATCAGCCATTTGGGCTTTCTGAAGACACACACCAGCTCTGAAGGGATCCAAAGCATGAAAATGCAGTCTGGGCTCTGAGGAGGCACCACTGGGCACTGTGAGAGAGCTGAGCTGGGCTATCTATCCTGAACAGCGTGTGCACTCCTAAGAGATGTGTGTGCACTCTCAGAGTGTGAAAGCAAAGGAGATAGAGAGGGAATTTTTTCCTTAGGATCCCAGTGGGTGTTACAAAAACAACGAGAATCAGATTCATTCATATTCATCGATTGATGCCCCTTTCCATGGGAGAAAGCACTAGCTACGTAACTCCCTGTTTTCCTGAAAGTGGGAGGTTTTTTTTTTTTTTTTTCTCACCTTCTCCAAACTGCATGTCATAGTTTCCCATGCAATGGCAAACATGTGACATCTGAACTTCGTCTGCTTATTCAATACAAGGGATGCCTTTTCTTAACACCTGGCTGGGTCTTAAGGGCTCTGTAGATTTGGGTCTTTATTGTGCAAAGACCTGTGTGGTCAAGTGCTACTTGGTGGCTTTCCTGACTTCAGGTCTTGGCTTTCAAGGCTGGGTAAGGACATTCAGGGTGCTTTGCTATGGACACTCGCCTGAGAACCTCTTACACAACACTTCCAGTAACAGTTAAATTATTTGCTGCCTTCAGTTCTGCTAGGAGTTCCTCTTACCAGACCCTGTAGTCACTGGACACAAGAGTGTGTTTGCAGCATATTGGCTTCAAAGTTGAGTCTTTGTGTGTGTGTGTGTGTGTGTGTGTGTGTGTGTGTGTGTGCGTGTTTGGATTCAAAATAATATTAAAAATGCATTTTTTTAGGGCTATGCTTAGTGGTCAGCCTTATAACCCCCACAACTAAGGCAGAGAGATTGCCTTGAATTCAAGGGCAAGCTGATGTACATAGTGATTCCAGACTAGCTAGGGCTACACAGCAAGACCCTGTCTCTATAAAACAAACAAAAGGAAACCATTCTTTCTGGTGTTGTACCCAGGGCATGCTCATGTAGAAGCTGAATTCTTTGTTGATACAGATGTGCATGGTTGAATCAAAGCTGCAGAGATGTATCACCCTGAATGAAGTTGGGATTCCCATAAAGAAGATGGCATTGGGGGGGGGGGTTGGCTAACTCGTACAAGTCAGACTTCATCACTCAAATGTGGTCTAGGTGGCCTGAAGTTCACACTGGCTCTTCCCTGGGTGTGGATGGAGTGGCTGTTGAAAAAGGGTGGGTATTAATGCTAATCTCTGTGTAGCATAGCATGTAACTGCCACTTGCCGCTTTTTATCTGGGAGTTCAAACAGATATCGGACTGGGACTGTTTGTGGTAACTAAGAAGGTTAAAATTACGATTCTGAGCAGAAATGATATTTGGAAGAGTGACTTCCCTTTAGTAACGTAAAGCAGTCTTTCACTATAGTTGCTTGCATTCCTTGAGTGTCATACATCAGATGCTTTTACTGTGAAATGAAGCAAAGTCAAGAAGGCAGAGCCCTTGCACTGAGGGAACAGGCTGAGAAGACATGTACTTAGAGGCTGCCTCAAAGGAGCTGGAAGGAAGGAGTGGTCCCTGATTGCAAGGCTGGATGAGGCCCATCTTTTTGCTCAAGTGGCTTGACTGACCTTCAGTGTAAATTTGAAGCATGCACAACATTCTAGAAACTTGGAGAGGAAGAAGAAAGGCAGACAGTAAATGAGGCTAGAAGAGGGTGTTCCCTCAAACAGACTGTTTCCATTGGTGGATACAGGGAGCCAAGACCAGAATAGCAGTTTGGACATTAATTATGGAACTCAGGAACTGCAAGAGTCGGGTTACATTCTGCAGACCATGGCATGCTGTTAAGATGCTCTGAGCAGGGGTCAAAGGTTGCATTCCGGAAGGTGCTGTAGGGCATGGAGTGGGTTCTCTTTGGCAGACTTGTCCATTCTGGAAGATAGAGTTAGCTGGGTTCCTTTCTGAAGTGAAGAGGGAGCTAAGTGTTGTGGGAGACCAAGAACTGACTATGACTAATGTAGATGCTTCAGTGTGGAGGTGGGGGGATGTGGGTGTCACTCTTGTGGACGCAGAAGGCCAGCTCTGAGGCAATGTATGTGTAATAAGGACCCAGCAGCTCCTTGTTGGGCTCACCCCTGTCTCCCAGTGTGTCACATTGGGATTTATCTTTCAGGTGGTGTGGATGAAGCAAGGCAGGTACCAAACATCCATATCGTCATGTGCCCTCTTTAATAGCACCCTCCTATTTGGGGGTGAACAGGTTAGCCTGAGTGTGAACGAATTGTTGGAATGGAATAAAAGTGGGGCTCATAAAGAAGATAATAGATAAGTAATTGAAAAGGAAAGGGGCCTGGGATCTTTAGAGATTAGCTAGCAAACAGAGAAAGCAGACAGCAAAGTGGCCTAGAATAGTCTAGGGAAGGCTTAAGTGCCTTTTGGATTTAAAATGTCAGAACTTCTTTCAGCCTCTTTCATGTTACTTCCCCTTCTGGTCAGGTTCAGACAGGTGTTGGTCAAATGAGCTTTTGTTTATGGATGGTCACTTGGCCAGCTGGGCTGTCCTGGACAATAAGGAAGCTTTTTCTTTGTCAGGCAGGGCCACCATGTGCTACGGCCAGGGAACAACGGCTTCTAGAAAGTACAGGGAAAGCCTCCAGAGGCAGAAGTATGGAAGAAAGCAGGGCGGTACCGCATTCCAAGGCTGCTGCTCCATAGAGTGCTGGAGCGTCAAGGAGCAGGCCGTGCGGCTTGTGTGCGCCAGCGCCCTCAGTGTGAGTCTAGCTGGGTGGCTGGAGTTTGAGCCTCCTACCCTGTGTGGCCCACACCAGTGTCTCCTTTGTCTGAAGACAACTTCATTTGAGATGGGTGACTTTGGGCTAGTTTGTAATCTTAGGCTTTTAATGCAAGATTTCATTGTTACTATTTTTACTCCAACCAAAGCTACAAAGTTGTACCAAACCCTGCAGCAGTGTGGTGAGTCCTTATCCAAAAGGCAACTGTTATAGCCACAACAGGCTTTATGGTGAATCATATAAGTGTACTGACTCCTGTGTCAGCAAAAAGTCAACCACAAACTGATCATAGACGACATTATCTAAATGACAGTAGCTATGTGTGTCCTCTCTTTCACATTTGCTGTAATCCTGTTATGGCATTGTCCTCTTACCTCAAGTACTGTCAACTTTAAATGCTGTCATTTCATAACCGATTGCCAAGGACAGAGGAGAGGATTTAGGGAGAACGCAGTGGTGTTTCCCAAAGCTCAACAGAGATTGAGAGAGTATGCCTCCCCTCTGATATGCTGATGAGTTAAAATCAGAAATTCCATCTTTCACAGGTTATGATCAATTAGTCAGATTCATGCCTTCTTAGGGAAAAAAGAAAAGAGAAACAGCAATGGGTAAATTATTGTAGAATAGTTTAATACTTCTCCATAATGGAATGAATGCTAGGTATTTTTGTTTTGATCTCTGCATACCTCGTTATGTAGTTAGTCAGGTCTACACAGTGATACTCCAGGCTTTCTTAGGGAGACCGCGTTCTGGAGATTGGGAGACTGAGTCAGAAGACCTTCAGAGGCAGCAATTTGAGAGTAGCTTTTGTTGGTGTCACTTGACCATGTTTGTGTCACTTGACCATGTTGGTCTACACAACTTCCTGCTCTTCTCCTCCATCAAGGGTTCGTGAGTTTCTAAACACCTTTCTGTGTTTCCTTAGTTCAACTGGCCGATGACATCCCTGGTTAAAATCAGTCTCTTACTTCTTGCGTTCCACTGCCCACAAGAGGGGAGTAAGAAATGAGCGTGGACACCCTTGTTAAAGGCTGGTTCGGTTGTTAGAGAGTGAGGCCAGTTTAAGGGCACCAGTTGAGGCTTGCTTTTCATGGGTCTGGGAACTTTAACTTGGATTTCCTAAGTACCCTGTTCAGTTTTCCCCCTTACCTAATTCTGTATTAACTTTTAAACATATACTTACTATTGATTAGTATTTCTATTGTTTATAGCCTTCCCCAAGATCCTGAGGGAAGATTGTCTCCATTTGAGATTCATGTACCTGCCCGACGTACTGTCCCATCTGTGTGTAATGGCATGGGGTGCAGACATCTGAAAGCCTGACTGGAGGTGCGTTGTGGCCGTGGCTGACATTAGTAAGAGGAACTTGACTAATTGACTTGCAAAATATAGGTTAGGGAGTTTTACAGAATATTAAATCATCTTACACTTTCCTGATTAAAGACACAATATTATATTAAGTAGATCATTACATGGCTAAAAGGTTGAAATTGTGCACGCTGAGGGGCTTGCCCTCCTGCCTACAGCAGGTGGCAGACGGAAGGCAGGCAGATTCACCGTTCACAGAGCTCTGCATGGCTCAGCAGCCAAGTTTTAAGGGAAGGTTGTTTGCTTAAACTTTGCATTTCCCAGGCCTTTTTTCATTCAGACTGGTTATTATAAAATTGTGTATTAATTTGCTCTGAATTCATTTCTGTTAGCAAGGGAAGGTGGAACAGTGGCCAAGTCTGAGGCTTACGGTAAGTGTTTCTGGTTGCCCGTGATAGCATTCACAGTGTCACTCAAGAAAAGGATGTAGTTGGTCTTAGTTCCCCTTCCTGGTGGTCGCTGCACCTGACAGAAGCAAGTTAAGTGAAGGAAGGTTATTTTGGCCCACGGCTCCAGAGAATACAATCCATCACAGTGCGGGAGACATTGGGGCTTGGCTGAGTCCTTTTGTAAACACAAATCCAGAGTACCCGAGGAAGGCCAGGCTCAGGGTTTCTTCCTAGAAGCCTATGTCCTGTCATAGACCCTAAGTCGGTGTCTTTTCAATCTCCATGCTGCTGTCAGTACAGCTCCTGTTGTGGTGATCTACCCCAACCATTTTTGGTTGCTACTTCATAACTGCAATGCTGGTAGTTTTGAGTCATAATGTGAATATGTGTTCTCTGATGGTCTTAGGCAAACCCGGGGAAAGGGTCATTGGACTCCTGAGAAGGGTCATGACCCTTTGGTTGAGAAATGCTGCCCTAAGACCTTACAACCTTCCAAAACAGTGCCACCTACTGGGAATTAGTGTTAAAACATCGGAGCCTGTGGGGACTTTCATACACAAACAATGTCCTAAGTCTGTGGTCTGGTTCTGCCACCATCTTTTGCCCCTGAACCAGTTGTCAGTTGTTATCAGAACCTTCATGAAAGCAGCTCCTGGACCAATCCTGTCTCTGATCTGGCATTTCCATGTGTTAGTGCTGAGTTTTAAATCCTGAGGACCCCACTTGTGTCCACCACTGGACTCATGGTGCTTGGAAAAAGGGGAGAGAAAAGTCAAAGCTCTTCTGGGTCAGGTGCACCCATTTTCTTTTAATATCTTGGACTGGTAAGTCTTTATAAATTGTCTCCTGCTTGTGTCCATGCTCATCTAAATCCAGCTTTTTGAGCTTCTCACATTAGTCCTTAACTGTACATATGTGTATGAACTGGGTTCCAGATTTGAGCCACTGTTCCCCCTCTGTGTTTAAGAAGCCAGCTCAACACAACACTTGCTGGTTGGAGGCCAGGAAAAGTGGGCCAGTAGAGCTCTGATTGGTATTGGGATCTGATGTATGGGGGAGGGAACAAATCACCAAGTCACTCTCTAGAAGGGAGCCTTGTTCTATCTACAGAACAAGGAAGGATCCTGAGACATCCCGTAGCAGTCCCCACAGATCACCGTGGCCCAGTAGCCATTTGGCCAAATCTTTCTTACAGGGCTGAGGCCCTGGCATCCACTCTGCTGCTAGAAGGTTCCTAGGAGTCTTTGGGTACATGTTGAAGTGGGTCTCTGGATATATTAAATATCTCTCCCATCAGTTGCTTTTTTCCTTCTAATGGAGGAGAGAGTAAAGCAGAAAATCTCATTCCTCCTATACATGCTAAAAATGGGAGCCACATGTGGTCCTGTATGTTTCTGTGAGAAGGAAAAGCCATCCTTTTGGTGAAGGAGCATGTGTGGAGGACCTGTAATTGCTGTGTGGCCTTAGGCAAATACTAACATTCTCTGGGTTGAGTTCATCTTATTGTCCAAAAAAGGGCATTGCTACTATTTATAGACACTCTGGGACAGTCCCCAAAGAAAGGAAACTTGTCATTTTTCACTCTAGAATAGCAAGTGCCCTTTCTTATATCTGGACTGCTGGGACAGCTTCCTAAGAACCTAGTACCTGGCAGCTTGGTGACATTAGAGTGAGGCTTTTCATCAAAGGAATTGATCTGGTTTTGCTATTTGCATATTATTTTCAGAGTCTAGGTTTGCTGTTCTCTCATAGGCAGGGTCTGCTCTGGCTCACACAGAGCTCAGAGGTACGGGGGTTTTCCTGGGACGAGCATCGACACGGGGATGGCTGGACGAGCCATTAGCAGGAAGACTGCTGAAGCCACCGAGGCTCTAGACTGCAGCCGGGGGTGTCCGGAGTGTCCCCACCACGGACGCCTTGCTGCACTAAGGATAGATCCTGAGACATGCAAATCCAGCTTGTACGATGCCTGCAGCACCCTGCCACATCCCAAGCCATTGAGTGTCCTAAGATAGCTGCTGCAAGGCTGAAGTCTGTCCATGTGTAGCAACCTCAAGGGTTGCTGTTTAGGGAGGGTGTTTAGGGAACTGAGAGCACTGGCAACTGCGGTTCCTGCCTTGCTTGTCTCTCCCAAAGCGCCTACCTTGTTGTTGGGGACAAGTGTAGGCAAGCAGTTTTACCTCTCCAGGCCGAATCACCCAGTCACTGTGAACACATCCTAAGCAGGAGACATAAAGACCTCAGTTAAATTTAGAGTATACAAATTCACATGCACGTGGCCATAGGCAGTGCTTCATCTCCCTGCATGTCTGCATCCTGCCCTGAGCTCCTCAAGGGGAGGGGTCCTCTAATCTCAGCCCCACATGTAGTGGTGTTTGGACTGTTGAGCTTTCTTCCCTTCCTTTCCCTATTCTCTACCCCTTCAAAGTCCCCCTCCCCTTAAGGGAAAACCATGTGAGGCACGCTAGAAGTATAGACTTGACTTCAACCTCACCAGGTGCCCCTGCTCACCACTGTGTGTGTGAGAGAGGGGGGGGGGAGCTGGGATGGGGGTCAGTTTCTGTTCCACAATCACTGCTGTTTAAATGAAAAGCAGATGGGCTGTCTCTAAGTCTGAGTTCCCTTTCTCAAAAGTGTGTCCATTTCCCATAGTTGAAGTTCACAATAGGGGAAGGGGGAAGGGGCATAAGGGGGATAGGAAAGGAGGATGGGAAAGAGGAGTTCAAGGAATTGGGCAAAGAGAAGCAGAGAGATTTGAAATTGGAGCTATTTTCAGCTGAACGTGAATGTAGATTCCTTGAGGCTTCACGGCTATGGGGAAACAGACTGTATGACCTTCCTGTAACTTCCTGTGAATCAGCTGTGGTGACCGAATTCTCTGACACTGTCAGAGTCTGGACAACCCTGCCAGCTCCTGGAAGGGCAGCCCAACAACTGTCACAGGCAAAGCATCAGAAGCATGAGCTGTCGATAGTGACCCGCAGTCAAGGAAATCCGAGGGCTTCCTAATTAACAGAGGAGCTCTAAATGAGAGTAACGCGCTCGCTCCACAAACCCCTCACACTCCGTAAGTGTCACGGCGCAGATAATCATTACATCTAACAAGTGTCTGGTTTCAGCAGAAGTGATGGGACCCACTTACTTGCCCTACCATGAGGCTGTTACAAGAGGGGAAAGCAATCAAGGGAGAGAAGAAAGGAAAGAAAGAATACGAAACAAAGAAAGCAGGCGGAGGCAAAAGGGATGAGCAAAAATCTGCATTACTCACTTGGGGTAAATATGGTGTGCGCAAGCGTGCAAGCGAGCGCGCGCCACACACACACACACACACACACACACACACACACACACACACACACTCTCTAACCCTATCCTTCATTCATATACTGTAATCTATAATCTGCTAACACACCAGCTCATTCATTTTGATGTTTCCTGGAGAAGAGTATCCTTTGAGTTATTTCTGACCATGACAGTATTCAATGGGGTCTAAGCTGTCAAACTCAGTGCCTTCTTGAGCACTACAATCATAATGACTGATGGAGACAACGATTAGATTGGGTTCTGCCTTAGATGGAGAAATGGATTGAAGCTGAGGGAACCCTGTTGCTGCAGTGGGAGTTTGCCTGAGATTAGTGGAGTCTTGCTGGACCTCAGACAGAGAGTTTCAGGCCTCGGCTGGGCTTTCTGTTCAGCTTTCTCTTCAGAGAGGGAGAATTTGCGTTTTGGTCTAAGTCATTGATTTCAATACTTTTCAAAGGCCCGCATGATTATTTGGGTATCTTTATCTGGTTTTCCTCCTGTGGAGACCAGTTTTCCACCCTGATAATAGAGGGCCAAGGGATAGCTTGAGCTCCACTGGTGGAGCTGAGGAAGAGCAGGCTTGGGGAGCAGGGGTCCTTCTGCTCACATCACCTCGCCTCACGCTTCCACTCTACCCATGCAATGATTCATGGGAAATAGTCTAAATCATGCTGCTCGATTCTTCTCAAACATCTCACAGAACAATCACAGGCTGACGTGCAGGGTTTCTTGCAGCTTGTTTATCAGTAAATCAGACTTTAAGCATTTATCAGCAGAAGTTAGATTTCAGCATCATTCCTGCAAGGTTTGAGAGAGCGTAATTTGTTTGGTGGTGGTGGTGGTGGTGGGGGGAAGTCTGCCAATCAGCTAGCCTCCAGCTTGACTCTGCCATCAATTAATGCTGAAATCATTTGTCTAGTTGGATATTTAAAATGTCATCAGAAAGAGATGATTGCATATTCCAGAAAACAAGGCACTGTATAATCAGATGAACTGATTCCAGTTAAATGTAGTGTGGGACCAACCTGTCCTTCAAAGCAGGATTTCTGAGCTACTGCAGTAGCAGCCGCTTTCTGCCCTGTTCTCAGGGACCTGAGCTGGAGTTTGGGTACAGCATGCTGGGGTCGGGCTATACTCAGTTATGGGGAATTTTCCAGATCCCCAAATGGAATTGCTCCTTCAGAGACACGAGAAGTACGGTTTGGTTATCCTGTTCAATTCATCTGCAAATCTATAAATACGCAGTCCCTCTATTCTTCCTGCTTCCTGTGGATTTAAATGCCAAATCCTGATTTGTGGCAAACTTGTCACATGCCCCTTCCCCACTCTCTGTGCCTGGTGCCCAGGCACTAAGCAGTGGTGTGGAAATTACAACTGTGTGGAAGCCAAGAAAAAGCTCTGTTTCTCACTTTTCTCCAGTTCCGGATATTCTCGGCCCTGCTCCACCGCTCAGCCTCCTCCCCACACCTCCTCCCACTGCTCCTCAGCCTCCTCCCCACACACCTCCTCCACTCACTGTGCACCCTCCTTCTGTCCGCTCCATGAACAGGAAACTGAAAAACAGATCCAATTTTTTTAATGGAGGAAGAGAAACCACAGTCTGAACAAACAGCCAAGCAAACTCCAACCCAACTCCCCCAGAAAGAGTGGCCTTAAGACTGTACCGTGTGCGCAGACACCCCCTTCTGCTGGCTCGTCCCTCCCAGAGCATGCCAAGCACCACACACCCGCATGTCAAATCTGAAGGTGAGGGCCGTGTTTGAGTCGGCGATCGGCAGCCTACCTCTGTCCTTAGGCACTGAGGTTAGGACTCACCACGGGTAGCAGGCATGGTGCCTGAATGTTAGTGGTTGTCAGTTGGACAAGCACTCTGACCCTTGAGGCTTTCCATTGCTCACTTTCCAAATGGCAGATGGCGCTCTGCTCATTCTAAGACACTCTGTTGGTCTATCAGCCCCCTTGCCACATGAAGAAAATGTCTTTTAGAAATTTCATTTGGGGACAGAAAGAAGGCTTTGCAAACACTTGAACCAATGGGTTATATGTGCTGGAGGGTATGGGTGAGAAAATTCGTGGTTGGGTGGAACACCAGAGAGACTCAAAAAGTCCCAAGGCATCAGAGTGCAAGGGCCCCTTCGCCTCCCCTTCCCTTGCAGCAGAGGCTGGCTGTAGAGCTGGTTCACTGCCCCTTAACCTCTCTCCTCTGTTACCAGCTCTGCTCAAAGCATCTCCTGAACCAGCTTATGACCTGCACAGCCTCAGGTGTAGCTCAGGGTGACCAAGGTCCTGCTATTCCTGCCTTCCTAGTGCAGACATTTCTTTGGCCTTAAAAGCATGTTCTCGGGAGGCAGAGGCAGATGGATTCCTGAGTTTGAGGACAGCCAGGGCTACACAGAGAAACCATGTCTCAAAAAAAAAAAAAAAAAATGTTCTCATGCTCCTGCTGGGTGTGGTGTGTTGTGTTGCGTTGTGTGGTGTTGTATGGACGCTGCTCTGGAGCTCCAGTGGAGGGCCCTGTTAGCTCCGCGGAGATACAAGCCATGCCCTGTGATGGTTTTCATTTTTCCTGGGGACCTACACCCATTTTTTAATTTTATGAAACATGCTGTTTTATTCACATTTCCCAGCCTCCCCCAGGCAGAGGTGTATTGCTGGACATGACACGGTGAAAAGCTGCCCTCCCTGCAGGCCGGCTCTCCCTTAGCCTGCTCTACAGACTAGGCATCCCATCTTGTGGTCCTTGACAGCCATTTGACTGGGAAGTCCTGACCATCCTGGGGCCTCTCTTGCTCTCTTCCTCGGCCTGTGATCTGGGGATCTGGGTAACAGATGTGGGCTCCTGCAGCTGTTGCATCTCTGTCCTAGGGCCTCAGCTAGCTGAGTGCGCCTTCCATGGACAGCTTGCTAGGATGATTTCAAGCCCTTTTTGTGGAGAAAAACCACTGTGTTCCCAGTAGTAGTATTTATCGTGCTTCTACCTTTGAGGGGGACAGGAAGATTGGGGTGCAGGTGAAAGGGGGCGAGGAAAGCACCCCAGGTTAGTAATTGGGGCGAACTTATCCATGACTGAGGAAATTTGACAATCACTGCAGCTCTTCTTACTGTGTAACTGCACAGTGTTTACAAAGTGAATTATTAAGTTGATTGTCCATAACAATCACTGAATAAAGCTACAATTACAGATCACCAAAACAGCCCAGTGAAACGATGGGCTGGTAGGCACTTTCGAGGGGCTATAGTCACCTTCCCGTTCAAGGCTGACTCAGGCTCCTTGGCTAGTGAATAATTTACTAGGGAGATGTGGGTGCCTTGGGGAAGGGAAGGCTCCCTCTCTGGTCACCGTCAGCTCTCTGACGGATCCTTCCAGCAACTCAGTGACAGTAGTTCTCCAATAGGGAGACACATTGTCTCCGTGCCAGACTCCTGAGAACTTCATCACTCTCCTTGGCCTTGGCCACGTGGTGCCTGGCCTTCAGAGCTGGACAACACAGTTTGGGTTCTTACAAGGATGGACCATCAGTTGGTGAACCAATGGAAGGCACATGCTGATGACAAGGACCTAAGTGCCACAGAGGACAGGCAAATACTCTGTGACCCCTGCATTGTCTAACCTGTGGGCCTCAAACCTTCAGCCCTCTGGACTTTGTGACACTCCTCCTCTTGGTACTGAGAGGGCCATCATCTCAGTGGGCCTCTTCCTGGGGAAGTCCACAGCTTGCTCCATACTGGAAGAACCATTAAAGTCAGCCAAGAGCCGCAGGCCATAAATGCAAGATGTGATTTAACAAAAGCAGCTTTTGAGTGGGAAAAGCTGAGTGCAGTTGTCCCAACCTGTCAACTTCAGATTTCTTTCCTCCTCTTCATAAATCAAAAAACGGTTGGTGGAAGGAAGGGATAGAAGTGTTTCATTTTCAGATTTTGTAAGAAAATAAAATCAAATCAAAAGAGCCTGTCCCACGCTGGTACCTTGCATGCCAGGTTTCAGCCTGAGGCAAATTTTTGTGGCCATGTAATAAGCCTTTTTAGAATGGTGACAGACCCTTGACTCTTTGGCTTGAATTATATTGATAAAAGACATTTGATTGCGTTAGAGCTGGGGCCGGGGCACAGGACGCTTCTTGCCTGGTCGGCCTCTTTGAACCGGTGTCAGCCTGCTGTCCACCTGATGTGTCACCTGACAGGGTTTGAGCGCCATGGCGTCAGAGATCTGTGGCTCTGTGACAGGGGGCTTTCTACTTGGCAGTTGAAGGTTGAGGAACTGAGGAAAAGGGATTTCAGCCTGAGGGGCTTGTTAAAGGGGAGTGCAGTGTTTGACATTCACAGCAGAGTTGAGGGGTCTTGACACTGGGGCCTCGAGGTTGGGATGGCAGGGAACCAGAGCACTTCTGGAGAACCTCTCCCCAAGCAGTCTCAGAGTTTGAGAGTAAATATTGGCCTGTGCGATCCCACAAACCTACCTCAGTGCTGTGGCCAATAGCTTCTGTATTCCACACTCCAGTTCCCAAGTAGATGTTTCTAGGGAGTGGAACTGGAGTTGATGAACGTGCGAGGGCTTTGAAGGTGTCGGGTATTGCGGATACCCCTCCCTCCACCTCAGCAGAGTCAGTAAGCCTCAAAGAGCCAACAGCACCCCACCTCTGAGGTGACTGGCCTCTACCGGTCCAATTCTCCGTTTTGCTCAGGGATTGCTTTTTGGATTGTTCAGTTGTAGAAGAGAGGGATTTGAAGTTGGGTAAAAAGTGAGAAAAATAACCAAGAAGCTAAGGAAACAGGCCTATTGTTCTATGAGAGAGGTTAGGGCTGCCCCGTGCCTTGGCTGTGTCAAAGTGCTGAGGGACTGAGGCAGCACAGTGGCTGCTGCCTGTCCAGAGCAGAGGCCTGTTCTCAAAGGACGAGCTGTCACGGGAGAAGGCCCCACCTCACAGTAGAACCTCCTAGATTGAGCCTTGCCTCAGGCGAAAGGGCGGCCTAGTTCTGATCCCAAGGAAATGTCAGAACCTGACCTGCTAGACCGCGTTCTTTGCCTTTGGAGCTTTGACTCCTTAAATTAGCTCTGGTAATTTCTGAGTGGCTCTCTGTTAACCATGGGAGCATAAGAGATTTTAATTCTAGAAAATGACCAGTTCTGGTTCTTGGAACCTCTTGACAAGAATATCACAGAATATTCAATTCAGTGTGGGCCTTCTCCCATTTCTCCTGAAGTGCAAGCCAAGCAACTGTCTGCACAGTCTGACAGAGTAGTGCAATTTGCTGAGGTGACTGGTGAGGAGTCATGTGCTCAGAAGGTGAACAGAGCTCTGAGGTGCAGCCTTGGCCGCACTACTCAAACAGCTGGGCACTTTTGAGTATCTAAAGCACACAGGGGCCAGAACACACTGGCCCTGAAAGGGACCAGCTTTGAAGACTTGGTATTCCGACCCTGTGCAGGATGCCTGCCTGATTCTTCTTGGGGGTCTTCCATTCTTTAAACCCCACCTCCTTTAAAGGGTTGTTCAGCTCAGTCCTGGAGTGTAGCCTAGAAGATTCCCCAGCCAGCTGGGTTGTGTTGCCTGGGCCCTTAACATGTATGGTTCATGGTCTTTCCCTTGTCACCCTTGGAAAAGCAAGTTTGTTCTTTTAGCTTATTCTGCATTTTCCCAAGGCTCATTAAATGGTGACACAAACATTTGTTTGAGTTGACACAGATAAAGAGGCTAGGGTGGGTCTCTTCAGAGGAGTTGGGAAGTTGTGTGGCCTGCTGGCTTTGATAGACGAACCCTCCTCTGCCTTGGCAGGTGTTATCAGAACTAAATGGTTTCTAAACAAATGACTATTTTCCTGGATCTCACAGCCCAGATACTTTCTCTTCAGCTCAGCTGAAAATGGCCATCCACCTCCTCTGGCATCTAATACTTAACTGGGGGTGTGGCTCTAAAGGCTTCCAGGTGACCAAGACACCTGTTTCCTACCCTCCTATTCATGTTTTGGGGGTAGGATATCTATGAGCATATTTCTGTGAGGCTAGACCAGTTGACCTCAAGGACCATGCACAGGGCCGCTTCTTAGGTCCACTCCTACGGGCACTGACAGCAATTTTGCCCAACTTTCAGAAGGTCCAACACAACCAAGACTCCATCACTTTTAACTGAGAAAGGGGAATTTTTCTCATTAAGTAAAGATTGTTAACTTTTCCAAAGGTTTCTCAGCAGGGCCTCTTCACTAGTGTGCTCCCCACTGAATTTAAAGTGTTTGTTTATAGATCATTAGCTCCTTGACAGAGGGGATGTTTGTGGGAGGGGGGGGCTGTGTACATGTAAAAGGTAGAATGTTAGAAGCCCTGTCAGGTTTTGGTGATCCCAGTAGAGTGGGGAAACTTCTCTGTTAGCTGATATAATTCAGTTTATACAAATTAGTTTTACATTCTGGCTTTCCAGGAATGCTCCATGCTGACTGAGGGCAGGAACTACAGGGCACCTGGGCCTTGCCACCCTGTTGAAGATGGCTGGGGAGAGACAGTGCATGCTTCACTGAGCAATGGTGCAGGCTCTGCCTGCAGCCCCTGCTTGGCCACTGTCCTGGCATGAGCCACAGGGACCTTTTCCCTTGACATTTAGCCTGGGTGCGTGAGACGTTTCTTCCTGGTTTTCTGACCTTACCTCTCATTGGCTCAGGCCTCACTTCTCTGGCTTCCCTCTTTGTCCTGCAGAGGGTGAACTTTGCAAATCTGTGCCCACAGAGGTTGAAAACCAGGGTCACTTTCTCTGTCAAAAAAAAAAAAAATTAGGTTGGTCATGAAGCCCACAGTGTCCAGTAGGACCCCGCAGCCAGCTGCCACCATGGCCGCAAGGAGTCTTGGACAGGCGTGGGAGCAGAGAGCAGTCACTCAGTTGATCCAGTCTTCTTTTTAAAGTTGAGAAGACTTAGTGCCAGAAAGAGGATGGGATTTATTCAAAGTGAGAAATGGATGGGATTTATTCAAAGTGAGAAATAGCTGGGGAGTTGCAGAGCTAGGACTGAAGCACTAAGGTTCCTGGCTTTTTTCCAGCAAAAGAAGAATCCATGGACAGGCTGTGGTAAGGCTGTGCATTGACTAAAGGAGTCCTTTAAAAAAAAAAAAAGGCTAAATCTTATAGCTCAGACTGGCCTAGAACTCATTATGTAGCCTAGGCTAGCCTCAAATTCCCCATCCTCCTGCATCAGCTTTCTGAGGGCTAGGATTACAGGAGCCACAGTCTCCACAAACCTTGCAGTGGCATCGTTAGCATCTTTAAACGTTATTCCCAAGTCATCTCCATTTCCAGAAACAAGCAACCTGGGAAATGCATTCAATAGAGTCACACATCTATGATCCTCAAATAAATTCCTCTAATGGTCTTCAAAGGCTCCCCTCCCCAGGGGTCCCAAGTGGAAAAAAGGGTAAGTTTGGAGGGAGACCCTATTGATGATGGAAGACACAAGGAAGTGTAGGGAAGTCTCATCATTTCTCCACGGTTGTTTGTTGAAAATGGTTCAACAAGTACAAGGCCATCTTAAACTGGCACTGAGACATCTGAAATAGATTACTTAAGCCGGGGAGGCAATGGCTTCAGAGAAGAACATGGCTGTCAGCACTTGGCTTGTCTGCCTCAGGAATTAAGCAGCAGTCACTTTAGCAGACCACCCACTGCTGTTAGAAGAGAACTTCAGGTTGAGGTGGGAGTGAGGCAAACAGGACAGGTGAGCTTTCTGGGAGTTTGAAAGCACTCCACATGGGCCTGTCCCTTATTTTAAGAAAACGTGGTATTTCAAAGGATGGAGCTAAAGATGTCACATTTGGATGACCACACCCACTGCTGTTGCCTGGATGAACGGCTGTGCAGTATTTTAGCTTGAGTGTGGCTGTGTAGTGAGTCCTTTGCTCTAGGTGCCATGAAGCTGCCTTCTGCAGAGCCCCACCATCTTATTCTTGCTTTTCTCTGGACTTTCCAAGTCTGTCTTATAAGTCAACCTCTTGCCCAAGGCCCCTCTTCTCTCTTCCAAAGTGAAAGACAGCCAGGAATCTCAGTCCAGTGGCTTCTGCATCCAAAAATTCTCCAATGTCAGATTAAAAGTGCTCTTAAAAACTACATCTATCCTGAACATGTACTGATTTTTCTTTCCATTATTCCCCAAGCAGTACAGCTCTTTTCTTAATCATTGGCAACATTTTAAGAGATGATTTAAGAATATGGAAGAATATTCATACTATGTGAAAATATTATGCTACTGTATAGGAAGGATTTGAGCAGCTGCACATTTGGGACCCTGATGCCTGTGGGTGCTGATATGCCACAAGAACTTTTCTCCCGTTGGGTTTCACAGTCTCTGCCTTTCTTATGACACGGTTTCTATGCTGAGAGTGGGGCAGCTTCCGCTCAAGTTTTATCTTCTGTCTGAATGCAGACTCTGCAGGAGGACACACTGAGTTTTCTTTGTGCTGCCCACAGAAGCCAGACCACAGCTTTGGGCATTGTGAGCATTTGGTAAATATGTAAGAATGAACGAAGGGAACATATCCTGAAACACACATTTCTGCATAGGGAGGTACATGGTTAAACAATCAAAAAAATCATTATAAGACAATTTGTCTCTTTATTCAGCTGCCCTTACAGTCTCCTCAAAAAGCCCCACAATTCTAAGGCAAAAGCATAAAGTGTAATAAAATTTATCTAATTCACGATCAAGTGAAGATACTTCGGGCCCAGAGCCAAAGAATATTATTGGAGTGAACTTTTTTCAACACCCTAAATTTAACCAGCTGGAATTCTTTTTTTAAGAACCATCCTATTCAACCTTTTGAAATGAAAGATTTGCCTTTTAGTGGGAAATCTGCATTTCAACACAGAGATGGAACACAATGTTTCTCTGGTTAGTTATTCTTCGGAAAAGCAAATTCTTCCTTTTTTTTTTTATTTTTTTGAATTATATGCTTTGCTTATGTTAAAGACACAGATTGCAGAAAATTTTGTTTAGGCCTGACAGATTGGTAGCTTGCATTTTTATAGATAAGGGGGCATGGAAGATGGCATCTTGTCCTTCCTCCTTGTTGAGAGGAGGCCTACCACAGGACCTCTGAAGGAACATTAGCAGCCTGTTTGGATAATCACAGGTCTGAAAGAGGAGAATTGGGCATAGAAATAAAGAGTAGAGACTTAGAGAGGCGCAATCAAGCCACTGTGTAGCATCAAATGCTGTAAAGACAACCAAGCTTCAAAGAAGGACATCCCAGAGGGTGGCGTGCAGGATATGTTCTCTCTTCTGCACTTGCAGGACGGATTTTAAGAGACTCACTGGATGTGGTGGTGCAATAACTCAATCCTAGCATTCAGGATGCAGAGGCAGGCCAATTTCTATGAGGCCGATGGCAGCCTGGTCTACGTAGAAAGTTCCAGGCCAGCCAGGGCTACATCGTGAGACTCTGCCTCAAAAACAAAAATAAGAATGAACAAAACAAAGATGACTTTGATTTAGTAAGACCTCAGCCAGTGGGGAAAAAGAAACAAAGGCTAAAACACCCATTCCAGAGCCAAAAGCGGCAGACCTTGGCAATATCAGAATGTTCATTAGGAGTTCTTCATGCAGTGACATAGCTGCCATGTGTTCAATCCAAGTGAACACAGCTCAGGACATGGCCTGATCTGTTCTAGAATGCACTGGTAAGTCAAGGCTCTAGGAGGAAAGGTAGCCAGTGTAAAATGCAGGTCAGGAGCTAGAAGTAGTTAATCACAAAGAATATTTAAGGGCTGGGTTTGATTTTTAGTTAGATAAAGAAGGTTCTAGACTAGACTACTTTCTAGGAGAAGGGAATACTGGAGGATTGTGGAGCTGAAGGGACTGTTCTGGGTTCTGGCCATTACCTCTCACAGTGGTTTGTCATGCACTCTCTCATGGAGGATGTAAGGAGAGAGAGCAGAGCTCTCCAAGCTTCTCACTCGGAGGCACAGTCAGCTACATGTGCACGGTTAAGAGGAAGATGCCCACACACATTTTAGAGAACAGACTTCATGTATTCTGGGAAAAGGACTGGGATTTTAATTTTAATATTACTTGAGGGGGCTTTCTGGCTTGGGGGGATCAAACCCAGGGTCTTACACATCCAGGCTAGACAAGTGGTCCAGCACTGAGTCACATTCTCAGGCCAATGCTCTGATCCTGAAGCACTGATGGAGTGTGTTGGAAATGATGCTCAGGCTTAGCTGTTCCTACGTGCTGTTGCTCGGTGATTGATGAGCAGACAGCCATGTGGCTGGACTTAGCTGTTCCCATGTGCTGTTGCTCGGTGATGAGCTGACAGCCATGTGGCTGGCCGTATTACATGCCCACTGCTTAGCTGAAGCAAGCAGCATGGTAGCAGTCAAGAAATCTTTGAGATGTTCTTAATTTAATAATTTTCATTTTGAGAAGATTTCGCTGAGGATCACCTTGTGAAAAGTTAATATCCAGTGACTATAGAAATGCAAAGTGACCAATATGCAACATTCAATCAGAATCACTCCTAAGTTGTTGTGTTTTAGTAAGGCCTGGAAAATAAATCAGTATTTTTTATTCAGTCATAAGAAAACTTCACAACCTAGCAATATGTAAGCCATCTTTGAGACCCCACAAGGAGCATGTCTAAAGGGACCTTTTTGAAGAGACAGTTTGAAAAGACTTCTACCCAAGGAGCAGGAAGCATTTAGAAACTTTCAGGAAAAGTTGATACACCACACGAGAGAGTCTGGAAAGAGGAAGGCACGTGCAGTCTTACCTGTGTCCACGCAGCAGGCTACCACCGCAGCTTTGGAAGCACTTGAAAATTCCTGTCTGCCTGACGGATGATAACTGGAATGTCTCATGCAGGCTTCCTACTTGGTGAGGAACTTGGACCAATTAGGTGAGTGATGGATGGACGCAGGAGACTAGAACTTTGAACTCCATACGGAAGGACCTTTAGGAATTCCCCTGAGTTTGTCTCTTAATTCTAAGAGTAGGGTCATGGAAGGGACAATCTCATGGTCTGTGGGTCTCTGCTTATGACTGAAAGCTTCTGGTTTCCTGCTTACTCTGTACTTTGTGTTAGGTTGTATCGGACGTATGGCTGCTGAATGTAGACATTCCTCCACCCTGTGCAGCTTCTGATCTGGTGACTCTGAGGTCACCAGATCTCATTTCCAACAAGAATCTGCATTTCCAACAAGCTCCACGATGAAGCTGGGACTGGAACCATTCACTAAGAGCGCCCACAAATAAAGAAAGCAAGACTTAATACATCATTTCCCAGACAGCTAAGGAGCCCGCCTCTCCCTGGGGAGAGCAGGCTGGAAAGAAGGAGTCCTCGGCCAGCTCAGCTCTCGCGCCTCTTCCAGGGAAGGCAGACCGGCTCCTGAGTTGATGCTCAGAAGCATTAATTGTGACACTTTACTTTGCCTAAGCTGTGATGAAACAACTCAAGGCATCATAGCAAGAAGTTAAACCCTAGGGAGGCTATTAACAATTTAGCATTTCCAGTTTGTGTGGAATGTTGATTATCCTTGCTAGGGAGAACATTGAAGGGTGGTTTTAGTGGAAGAAGCGGCAGAGCCACTTGACCCTCTTCCTGGAGAGGACATTCAGGCTGTCCCCACCCCTTTGTCTCTGTCATGATGACCGTGATCCTGTGCTGTTTCCTAAAATAAATTACTGGCTAGGGGCACTACTTTGTTCCCCCTGAACTGGTTTGTCTGCAGAGGAAGCAGAGGTAGAGGATGTGACAGCAGGGTGGTTGATCACGGACTGCAGAGCAGGTACTGTGTTCCAGTTCAGGACACTGGGGGCCAGTGTCCTTAGGCCTTCTGGAAGCCTTGCCACAAAGCTAGGCTGACCCATACCAGTAGAGGTTGGTAATTCTGCCCAGTGAGTTAGAAGAATGAGGACTTGCTTTTCTTTTTGAAAATTAGTATTTTGTAATTTTGGTATGGGTTGGGGGTGCTGCACATGTGTCATGACATATGGAGATCTGAGAATAACTTGTGGGAGTCAGTTTTGAGATTGAACTCAGGTTCTAGGGTTGGCAACAAGCACATTTATACTCACTGGGCTATCTCTCTGGCCCGAGAGAACCTTCTTTATGGACACTTCCCAGCAAGTGAAGACCACAGCAGAGGGAACAGAGAAGGGGGAACACACATTGAAATCTGGGAACTAAATCAGGTCTTAACTGTGTTATGACTATGCACATGACCACGGGCAAGACCTTTACTGTCAAGCCCCCAGTCTCCTATCTGTAAAATGAAGACACAGATGGGTGTGAGCACCGAGGTTTCATACAATGCCAAGGACAAAACTCCAAAGAAACTATGAGTGTGGATACTTGCATGCTTTGTTCACTGAGACCTCACTGGTCTTTGCTGCTCTGAGATTACCTTGTTTCTTGCTAACGGGTTAGCAGGCAGCTAGCAGCGCACATGCACCATCAAGCTGGAATTTGTCTAACAGCTCTCTCATTCCTTGTTGGAGGTACTGGAGTAAGGTCTCTCCCCAACGGGGCAGGGAGTTTGAATTTGGACTCTCCCCATGCAGGGGTTCAAGGACCTTGTTGCTTTTGTGCTGGGGTCACGGAAATACCTCAGGTGTGTGGTTTTCTGAGAAAAGAATTTCATGCTCTGCCACAGAGAATCTGGCTGAGACAAGAACAGGTGCAAGAGTGGATTCTCAGGTTTCTCCTTTCGAGCTTCAAGAACTTAGCTGGCAGCTGATTTTTTTTTTTTTTTAAACCCCACTCCCAATTTAGCACAAACAACAAAAGGGACACATATTTGTTTCTTGAACCAAGTCTCCCACAGTTACAGGTTCCTTTTTGTGGTTTTATTTGGGCTTTGGTCCGAGAGGAGACAGTGCCTTCGTAGATGGTCTAAGGCAGAGGTTTTCAACCTTCCGAATGCTGTGACTCGTTATTACAGTTCCTCACATTGTGGTGACCCCAACCATAAATTATTTTCATTGTTACATCATAACTGTAATTTTGCTACTAATATGAACTGCAGTGTAAGTACCTGATAATGAAGGACGTCTGACGTGTGACCTATGGAAGGGTAATTCACCCTCCCACCCCAGGAGTCTTGGCCACAGATTGAGAACCACTGGTCCTAGGCTTGGTACGCCTCCATTACAGCACAGCAATAGCAGGTTTCTTCTTCAGGCCGTTGTTATCCATCAGGTTCCTCATAAGAGAGAGTCTGGTCCTGCAGTCCCAACTCTCACTTGGTAACATGTGTATAATGAGATCACAACGCATTTCTTAAACTTTTCCACTGTGACTGCTTTTCAGCTAAGTTTTCAAACCACTCTCAGTATGCACTTGCAAAAAACAAATATACAAATCAAACATTTACTTAAGATACATTATAGGAAATTTTATTTTTAAGCAATTATTTGTTATGTATATAATCTTAACATTTACTAACGACTAAAGCAAAATTGCATACTAATAAGATGGATGAGTGTATTTATTTTTACATAAATAGTGAAATCTTGACTTAGTATTTGGTGTTACAGGATGGAGAGCATCTCTGTTTTTCAGTTCATTGATATTTTGATTTTATAATCACTAATATTGAGAACTGTCTTCTTATAAATATGTAGTTCAAAGTGGCAGAAGTGTGTTTATGGCTGTTTCAGAATTTGCTGGAAATTCTGTTCTAATTCAAAGACTAATTCTAAGTAGTTTAATTTTTTTTTCTTCTGAAACTCAAAAGTTAGTGATTCAAGTAATGTTTTAAAATAAAATATTCTATGTATCACCATATAATCCAAAGACAGACTAATTTGCCATACTCAAGAATGGCAGTGGGAAAGTACGAGGTCTTTGTTTTCTGTGACTAAACCATCCCGTTTCCATAAGAGGAAAAAAACTCTGTGTGCAGCAAAAAGGCTGCAGCTAAGAGCATACAAGACCGTGGAGCCTGGGTCAGCGGGCAGTGCCCTGGTGCTTCGTGGCCTGAATGGCCATGCACAGTGTGACACGCACATGCTGTGTTTTAGAACCAAGGCTGCAACAACACGAAACATTGGGCAACTTCCAACTACTTCTGAGGCAGCCTTCAACGTTCTTCTGCCCCTCTGAACTCCGTATTTAGGAGAAGTGGGTTCTCAGTGTTAGTTATTTGAGCCCATGTAGGGCTGTGACTCACAGTGGAGGAAACTGTCCTGCACCTGCTCACTGGCAACGATTCCCAGGGCTGTTACTATTATATGCCCTGCTCATTCATCATCAAACTCAGCTTCTCTGACCTTCACATGTCTCCCTCCACCACAAGGTCATCCTCTCCAGGGGCAGTTAGCTGGGGTGTATTGGGGAACATGAATACCGAGTGCAGGATTCCCAGGGCTGATATGGGATGCACACTCGCTGAGAACTCCCCTCAGGGCGTGCAGTGGGATGCAGAGCATAGGCCTTGGGTGTGCTGCTGCTGTTGCTGCTGCTGCTGCTGCTGCTGCTGGACACTGNTTTTTTTTTTTTTTTTTTGCCTTGTCACTTTGTCACATTATAGGTTCTCTGAAGGGATGTAAGGGTCTTGTCCAAAGTCATTTAAATACTAAAAGTCTAACCTTCATGCTCATTGCTTTGTACTGTGGAGAGGCATGCCTCCATGGGATAGGCACTGATGGGACTCTAGATACAGGCAGTCTGAGAATGCTAACGAGTGCTATTCTGAGAGAAGGGGAGAGAGAAAGAGAGGGGGGGAGGGAGGGAAGGAAAGGAAGAGAGAGAGAGGGAGGGAAAGGAGGGAGGGAGAGGGAGGGAAAGAGAGGAGAGAAAGGGAGAGAGAGAAAGGGAGGGAGAGGGAGAGAGAGAGAGAAAGGGAGAGAGAGGGAGGGAGAGAGGGGGATCGCAAGCCTTCTCATTTCCTAGTAGCCGATTGTTTGCATGGGGTATGTCTAAAGTCGGTGGATGCATGTAAGCCAGCCTTGCAGATAAATTCTCTCCCCCCACCCGGCCTATCCATATTATTACCAATCTTCTCCTTGTTATTTATATAGATCTTGTAACAATCAACTAAACAAATAAGCAAAGGGACCGGAGAGCCAGCCCCTGCTCCATACTTCAAACCAACCCCTTCCTTGTTTTCCAAAAAGACCAAAATTAAAGACAAGACAAAACCGGTGGGAAACAGCTCTTCCACTGAGGTTTGTTTGGGGCCCGGGGCCTGGTACTATCTGCAAGGCTGCTGTAATGATGTTAATCTATTTTAATGGAAGGGAAATGTGATATCCTGTGCTTTATGATGCTCATTGTTTATGGCGGTGGTGCTTGATTCTGGGTTTCTTTCACAGATAAACTTCTGCACTGGAGGGGCCTGTCCTCCCCTCGGTCTGCACACGGAGCTCTAATCCCCACGCCCGGGATGAGTGCAGAATATGCCCCGCAGGGTATTTGTAAGTTGAATATTATCTCTTCTACAAATGTCCATGTGTATAGAGATGAGAGTTTCTAGAAATTAGCTTTACTGTGTAAGCACTGAAGGGAGTTTCTTCTAATACAGACTGGCACCTGCATATGTATTACTCCATTAATCACTTGGCACCAGCCCTCCCCCTACCTGTAGCCGAGAGAGAGAGAGAGAGAGAGAGAGAGAGAGAGAGAGAGAGAGACTTTCTTTCCTCCTTCTTCTTACCTGGCCCCTGGCCCCATGGCTGGTGGCTAGACTACCTTTGTGTTCCTGCTGGACACTCATTCCTACGGCCTCATAGATGCTTTGACTTGAATTTTTAGCATCCTTCGGAGAGGCCATTATCACAGGTAATTTACAGTTACTCCGGAGGTAATATAATGCATGTTACTTAAGCATTAACATGTGTATCTGAACGTGGTATATTTACAGATCCACGTGGTATATTATGTGTACATATATACATACGTACAGGTGCACCTCACATAGAATTTGTTTTTCTCCTTATTTTAGAGGAAGATATACAGAGATGTAGGTAAAATGTGAAGAGCCCACTGTCGCCTTCTCACACACATGCCTCCACCGCCACTGACTTTTATAGCAGGGATCTCTTTATGAAATTCAGATTTATTTATTTATAAACATGTTTTCTGAAAGATGTCTTAGAAACCAAGTTGGCTTTCTTCTCTGTGTAAAAGTGTGTGGTATGAATCACACATGGCCAAAGTATTTGAAGGAGGAGTTCATTCCCCTCAAATACACATGCACGCACACACACAGGCTCAGGAGAAAAAGGATGCATAATATGGCAGCTAAAGTTTATTTTCAAGAAAACAGAAAAGAGCAGAGCAAGGTGTGGGGCGCAAATGCTGAAGCTATATATGCTTCCTCTCAGGGGCTGGTCACTACCCTCAGCCATCTTGTGAATGGTGTCTGCAAGGGAGGTTTGCAATGGTGTCTGCATGCACCTTGAGAACAGATTCAAAGTCTCCTGGGTAATCCCAGGTAACAGAGACTTCACAAGCCCCTGGGTCCCCAGGGCTTGGGGGTAGGGGTGTGGACGACTTACCTTCTCCCCCCAACCCCAGCTGGGCCTGAAACCCTCATCTTCTCCCCCAACCCCAGCTGGGCCTGAACCTGGCCCAGAACACAGAAAGTTTAGGTGTTGGCTTTGAGTCCCTGCATGGTAGCTAGGTGGGGAGCAGTTTTCCTTTGCTGGGGGTATCTAGGGTCTGCACTTGACTGAGAAGAGAGACTGAGGGCGTCAGTCGAGGGCAGAGTTGAGAAGCCAAGGACAGCTTAGTGCTCTGAGGTCTGGGATCTCTGGATGATGGTTAGAAAGGCCTGATGTGGATGGAGGTTCTACCCCTCCACAATACTTAGTGCATACTGACCAGTACAGGAGTAATCAGAAGAAGGCATGTGGCACTGGGCTGTGGGCTCCACATAGCCCTACCACAAAGCTAGTGCCCATCTTCATTAGCTATGTGGACCAGCCATCCTTGGCATTCAGAGCCCTTGACCTTGTGGCCTCCTTGTCTATGAAAGTGTAACTGATGTTATCCCCCCAACTTGCCTCTGTTGCCAAAGCCTGCATTGAGGTTGCCATGCACATTCCTTTCCAAACTGTGCTGGAAGTGTAATCTGGTTAGGTACACACACACACACACACACACACTTCTTTAAAGGTCCTGTTTTTAATGTTGTTTCACATGTAGGAATCCCAAGGCCCAGGGACATTTCAGTTGGGCACCAAGTCACAAGCTAGGAAATGACATTCAGGGGCCTTATCATAGACCTCTTTTGTTCTTTCAAATTGTGAGGCCTCAGCCACATGACTTTCTCATATTGATGACACATTTAGAAATGGAGGGCATTCCTTCTCATAAAATGAAATAAAATACAAGACAGTAAGTAGGTTGGCTAACAGCTGGGTTTAACCCTTTCAGTGCCTTGAATTCTTGTAGTGGGGAGGGGCAGGGCTCAGTTTATTGCTTTAAATCAAAACAATCCTGGTAAATGCCCAATGAAGCTCTCAAAGTGAGAAGTTGATTTTCATCAGAGTAAATGAAGAATATTATTATATTTTACACATCAATAAATCAATGTAGCCCTAATTTTGCCATGCAGGAAATCAATTCTGGTCTTTCTAAACCATCAAAGATGTTATGAAAAAAGTAATTTCACAAATTGCAGCGAGTAACACATTTATTGATGACTGCAGTTTAGGAATTTAGAATCTGTGAGCACTGTAATACAATGTGGTGCACCAGCATGAACAGAGAGAAATGTAGATTACGTGGTGAAATGGTAATGCATCGCTTGCTATTAGTGGACTGGTAATAATTACTAGCCTCTGAGCGGCTCTTTCAGTGTAATCTTCAGTCATTGACATCATGATTACAGTAGGTGCCCTTGTGATCTAGAATATCTAGTTGATGGGAACATGGGAAGGCGATAGTGAAGGCTGTGTATGTGTGTGCTCATTATGAGTTCAAAAGCTCTTTCCTCTGGCCCCACGTGTGAGGGGAAAGATGGCACTGTGTGTTAACCTTCTGTAGCACAACCACACAACTGGCTCTGGGAAAGAAAGTTTTAGAAAGCACAATAAAATGGACCTTGGTTAAACCTCACGGGAAGCTAACAGATGAGACTCTCCGTGTGCCTAGAGTACCCAGAATTTGGCTCGTATCACGGGCTTCATCTTGGCACATTTGAGACCGTCATTGCTAATTACGGCCCCATTTCCAGGCTTTGAGAGATTATAAGGGTCAAAAATGATTTTAAGGCCTTTGGGGTGATGAACGTATTAAGGGTGAGCTTCAGCTGAGTGAAGCTCCTTCCTACAGGCCTCTGATTGTTAGGCTAAATACATGGTCACGACCCAGAGTCCTAGGGAGGCAAAGGGGAGCTCTATGGAGCATCACAGTAGTTGGAACCAGATTTTTTTCCTGACCATTTAGAGCCCAAGTCATTGTTCAACAACAACAAAAAATTATGAAAATACTCTCATTGAAGCTTTTTATTTCTCTTTGAAGAAAAGAGGCAGATAATGTGATTCTAATGTCAGCATTTTCTTTCAAAATCTCTGCCTTTCTTCCTCCCTCCACATTAGACAAATGTTTGAAACCTAATTTTGGTATCTTACCATCTAATCTTGTTAAGGAGATTTCCCCAGGAGTGGGCTATATTGAGTGAGATTATAAATGCATTGTAAAGTAAATTACAAGGTCAGGGCAGGAGTCCATTGTTTAGACAAGCGCTTGAGCGAGGCTGGCTTGCTTTGGAATATGAATGTTTGGGGCTCCTGAGAAGGCTTTGGCAGCTTTTCTTTCTGACTTGCTAAATGGAGGAATCATATAATTGATGAATTCCTTGTGCCCACTCCTTAGCTCCCTGGTGAATTTTGTTCCATTGAAAAAGTTACTTAGGAATGCTAGCCATGGGTTAAGGGACTGTTCTAGCCTGACATAGGGAGAAAGTATATTTCTCAGTTAAACTTTAAGCCCTGGCTTTTTTTTTTTTTTTTTAAAGTCTCTGGGCCATTAGCTAGACTCACCCTTGTCCCTAGGCCACACTGTCTCTTCTACATTCTTAAATGTTGCAGTTGGCTGGTAAACTGTTGATTCCTCCATAAACCCCATATATGTGTGTGTTGGGTTCCTTAACATACATATATACACATACATATATGGGAATATATATTTAAATTTAGCTATCAGGAAAAAAATGAATGAATTTTGTGAAGTCAAGCTGGCCACCTCTTTGCCAAAGTGGCATTTACCACTCTTGGGTTCTTTTCAATACGAGAGAAACAATGTGACTTGAGCAGGGCCCCTCTCCAGACAGCTTGGCTACTAGCCAAAGAGTTGACTAGCTGAACTGTATCTTTCTGTTTCTTTCTCAACTGGAGCCTAGTCTCAGCCGAGGGCGCAGGATGTTGTATAATTTGGTTCACGTTGTTAGCCTCTCAAAATAATGAGGCAGTGGCTAGGGTAGCATTGCTCAGCCTGCCGCCTGTCATGGTGCTGGCTGCCGCCGCTGCTCCTACAACCAGCATGCTGGGTCTGCTGAAGTTGGCACCAGCCACTTCTAACTTCTCTACTATCTTTTGTTGAACTAGGGAGAATGCCTAAGGATTCAATACAGCTTTTCAGTTAAATCAGAATTACATTTTTCTTTTGAGATTTTAATCACAACACCCCCTCGAGATTAAACATGGGATTATAAGATGTTAAGGAAACCAAGACAGACCAACAATTAGTGTGTTTCCAGTTGAACCATGTAGGGTCAGAGAATTATACTGATTTTTGACCTTCTCTTTTTGCTATCTCTAAGCAGTGATATTGCCTTGTTAGAAAGTTAAGCTCGCCTACGACCCACAGGAAAATGGACTAGGGCCAGAGGAGTCAGGGTGCAAACGTTTCCCTGCGAGACATCAAAATGACTCTGGTTTTGACCTTGTCTTGTCTCAGTACACCATTTAACCAATGAGACAGTGGCACAGAGCTGAAATGACTTGTACACAGCACAGCAAATGGAAGACATTTGCCGAGACCCCTAGAATGGAGTGCTCCTTTTAACAGCCTGGACCAGTTAGGACTTTGTGCTATGGGGCTTGAATATGGAACTCTTGGAACTGAGTTAAATGTTACGAAGACTAATTTGACAAATATTTACTGGGCTCCAGACATGGAAAACATGTAGGCACCTGGGTAGGTGGGTGAAGGCTGAGGCTTATGGGATGAGGCCAGGAGAGGCTGGTTGTTGGAACATGAATAAGCAATTGCTGATGCCTGCCTCAGTGATTAAACATTGATGTTGGTGTTGTATTGTTTTTCAGGTAAAGATGAGCCCAGCAGCTACACATGTACAACTTGCAAACAGCCATTCACCAGTGCATGGTTTCTCTTGCAACACGCACAGAACACTCATGGATTAAGAATCTACTTAGAAAGTGAACACGGAAGTCCCCTGACCCCGCGGGTTGGTATCCCTTCAGGACTAGGTGCAGAATGTCCTTCCCAGCCACCTCTCCATGGGATTCATATTGCAGACAATAACCCCTTTAACCTGCTAAGAATACCAGGATCAGTATCGAGAGAGGCTTCCGGCCTGGCAGAAGGGCGCTTTCCACCCACTCCCCCCCTGTTTAGTCCACCACCGAGACATCACTTGGACCCCCACCGCATAGAGCGCCTGGGGGCAGAAGAGATGGCCCTGGCCACCCATCACCCGAGTGCCTTTGACAGGGTGCTGCGGTTGAATCCAATGGCTATGGAGCCTCCCGCCATGGATTTCTCTAGGAGACTTAGAGAGCTGGCAGGGAACACGTCTAGTCCACCGCTGTCCCCAGGCCGGCCCAGCCCTATGCAAAGGTTACTTCAACCATTCCAGCCAGGTAGCAAGCCACCCTTCCTGGCGACGCCCCCCCTCCCTCCTCTGCAATCCGCCCCTCCTCCCTCCCAACCCCCGGTCAAGTCCAAGTCATGCGAGTTCTGCGGCAAGACTTTCAAATTTCAGAGCAACTTGGTGGTGCACCGGCGCAGCCATACTGGTGAGAAGCCCTATAAGTGCAACCTGTGCGACCACGCGTGCACACAGGCCAGCAAGCTGAAGCGCCACATGAAGACACACATGCACAAATCGTCCCCCATGACAGTCAAGTCCGACGATGGCCTCTCCACAGCCAGCTCCCCGGAACCTGGCACCAGCGACCTGGTGGGCAGCGCCAGCAGTGCGCTCAAGTCAGTGGTGGCCAAGTTCAAGAGTGAGAACGACCCCAACTTGATCCCAGAGAACGGGGATGAGGAGGAAGAGGAGGACGACGAGGAAGAAGAGGAAGAGGAGGAAGAGGAGGAGGAGGAGCTGACGGAGAGCGAGAGGGTGGACTACGGCTTCGGGCTGAGCCTGGAGGCTGCACGCCACCATGAGAACAGCTCTCGGGGCGCAGTGGTGGGCGTGGGCGACGAGGGTCGCGCCCTGCCCGATGTCATGCAGGGCATGGTGCTCAGCTCCATGCAGCACTTCAGCGAGGCCTTCCACCAGGTCCTGGGCGAAAAGCATAAGCGCAGCCACTTGGCCGAGGCCGAGGGCCATAGGGACACTTGTGACGAAGACTCGGTGGCCGGTGAGTCAGACCGCATAGACGATGGCACTGTTAATGGTCGTGGCTGCTCCCCCGGCGAATCGGCTTCGGGGGGTCTGTCCAAAAAGCTGCTGCTGGGTAGCCCCAGCTCGCTGAGCCCCTTCTCCAAGCGCATCAAGCTGGAGAAGGAGTTTGACCTGCCCCCGGCCGCGATGCCTAACACGGAGAACGTGTATTCGCAGTGGCTCGCTGGCTATGCGGCCTCCAGGCAGCTCAAAGATCCCTTCCTTACCTTCGGAGACTCCAGACAATCGCCTTTTGCCTCCTCATCAGAGCACTCCTCGGAGAATGGAAGCTTGCGCTTCTCCACACCGCCCGGGGAGCTGGACGGAGGGATCTCAGGGCGCAGCGGCACAGGAAGTGGAGGGAGCACGCCCCATATTAGTGGTCCGGGCCCGGGCAGGCCCAGCTCAAAAGAGGGCAGACGCAGCGACACTTGTGAGTACTGTGGGAAAGTCTTCAAGAACTGTAGCAATCTCACTGTCCACAGGAGAAGCCACACGGGCGAAAGGCCTTATAAATGCGAGCTGTGCAACTATGCCTGTGCCCAGAGTAGCAAGCTCACCAGGCACATGAAAACGCATGGCCAGGTGGGGAAGGACGTTTACAAATGTGAAATTTGTAAGATGCCTTTTAGCGTGTACAGTACCCTGGAGAAACACATGAAAAAATGGCACAGTGATCGAGTGTTGAATAATGATATAAAAACTGAATAGAGGTATATTAATACCCCTCCCTCACTCCCACTTGATGCCCCCCCCCTTCAGCCCTTCCCCATTGTCCTTCCAGCCCTACTCCCTGTAGGATTTTTTCTAGTCCCATGTGATCAAACAAACAAACAAACAAACAACAGAAGTAATGGAAGTCTTATATGAATGAGTGCTTGTCACCAGCACACCTGGTTTTTTGTTTTGTTTTTCCTTTTTTTTTCCTTTTTCTTCTTCTTTTCTTAAATTTTAGATTCTTTATGTTCTCACCGTTTGAATGCATGTTTGGGGCAATACTATTGCATTTTACACAAACTTTGAGCCTTTCTCTTGTGCAATAATTTACATGTTGTGTATGTTTTTCCCCCCTTAACTTAGACAGCATTTATGGTATGTTATGGCTATTTTAAATTGTCCCTAATTCATTATGAGCAAACATGTTGTTGCTGTTTCCAGTTCCATTCTGAGAGTGTGAGAGAGGGAGGGTAGAAAACAACGTATGCTGCATACATAATTCTGTAATACAGATCATGTGCGGCTTTATTTTATAACACGTGGAGGGAAACAGTGTTTGGGTTAACTAACCCTCTACAGACAGAACAGATAGCACTGGAAAAAAAATGTGCTGAATGTCTGTCTCTAAAGGGTTACGTGTGTTAATTGGAGAGGGAAAAAGGCCTTGAATTGACAAATTAATAGAAGACTAAGTTTATTCTATCATTTGGCTTTTAAAATGAGTGCCTTGGATCTATTCAAACCATGTTGATGGTTTTTTTCTGCTTGTTATAAACTTGTAGCTTAATCTAGCATTGGGTGAGGTAATAAACTTTAGGACCTAGCATGTAATTCTATGTTGTATTTCTCACAATGGCTACCTAAAAATATGACCCATTATGTCCTAGCTAATCATTGATTTTTGCCTTTAACTTTGTGAACAAAACTGATTATACCAGTATAAAAGCTCCTGGTGAGAGCATAAAAGAAATGGGCTGTTTTGCCTAAAGTTTAATTTTTTTTTTTAAATGGTTATCAAATTGAATGTGAAATGTCCAAAGGCCCTGGAATGTGATGAAATACATTAGCAAGAAGTTCATCTTATGACAATACTTGTTTAAAATGATACATTTAATGAAATTCTGGCACCAAAAGAAGTAGATCCAGCTCTAGTTGGTTGTCGAGTGGACAATAAAATGATAAAGCCGTTTAGAGGACATTTGAAAGAACAGGCTGATATGATGATGAGAGAGAGAGAAAAACAGAAAACAGTAGTGATTGGTTAGCACAGTGTGGTACTGTTTGCCATTTGAAGCTAGAACAGGTGTATAAGCAACCAGTGATGCAATGATGGTTAACTATGAATCTCTAAGACTTACATTTAATGTGACAGTCTTCAAAACAGAAGAAGAAGACCTTTAAGAGCAGCAGTATCCATGTCTGTGCTCCCTGGAAGTTGTACTTCATTTCTTTTCCATACACTGTGTGCTATTTGTGTAAACATGGAAGAGGATTCGTTTTTATTTTGTTTTATTCTTTCTTTCTTTCTTTCTTTCTTTCTTTCTTTTTTCTTCCTTCTTTGTTTTAAGCTAGCATCTGCCCCAGTTGGTGTTCAAATAGCACTTGACTCTGCCTATGATACCTGTATCTTTTCTCTAATCAGAGATACAGAGGTTGAGTATAAAATAAACCTGCTCAGATAGGACAATTCAGTGCACTGTACAGTTTTCCCAGTTTACAGGTCTTTATTAAGGGAAACGTTGCAAGAATGCTGAAAACAATTGAACACAATCTCAATGATGAGCATTAAAAAAAAATAATAATAATAAAAAACAAACAAACCTAAAAAGACTAAGACAGACATTGCCAGCCATTTACTTGACTAATGAGCTTCCTCACTTGGACGCAACACTGCAAGCGCTGTGGATGGAAACAACATACTTAACATAGAAACGAATGACTCCTTCGCTTCTACAGTGCAAGGATTTTTGTACAAAACTTTTTTAAGTATAAATGTTAAGAAAAGAATTTTTAAAAAGACACTTCATTATGTTTAGGGGGGAACAGCATTTTAGGGTTCCATTGTCTTGGTGGTGTTACAAGACCTGTTATCCATTTAAAAATGGTAGTGGAAATTCTATGCCTTGGATCACACACCGCTCTTCAGGTTGTAAAAAAAAAAAAAGTGAAAACAAAACAAAACAAAAAAAAATACATGGGGAAAGGTTTAAGATTATATAGTACTTAAAAATAGGAAAACGCACACTCATGTTGATTCCTATGCTAAAACACAGTTATGGTCTTCTTTCTGTATTTCTAGAATGGTATTTGAATTAAATGTTCATCTAGTGTTAGGCACTATAGTATTTATATTGAAGCTTGTATTTTTAACTGTTGCTTGTTCACTCAAAAGGTATCAATGTACCTTTTTGTTAGTAGAAAAAAAAAAGACAGGCTGCCACAGTATATTTTTTTAATTTGGCAGGATAATATAGTGCAAATTATTTGTATGCTGAGAGAGAGAGAGAGAGAGAGAGAGAGAGAGAGAGAGAGAGAGAGAGAGAGAGAGGTGTGACATTGTACAGAGAAGCCATATAATGGCGGTTTGGGGAGCCTGCTAGAATGTCACATGGATGGCTGTCACAGGGGTTGTACATATCCTTCCCCCTTTCCTGCTGCCATGCTGTATGCAGCACTGCAAGCTAATAGCGTTGGTTTGTTATGTAGTGTGCTCTTGCCCTCCTCCCCGCTCACCCGACATTCCAGCATCTTACCTTCATATGCAGTAAAAGAAAGAAAGAAAAAAAAAAGGAAAAAAAACAACAACAATGTTTTGCAGTTTTTTTCATTGCCAAAAACTAAATGGTGCTTTATATTTAGATTGGAAAGAATTTCTTATGCAAAGCATATTAAAGAGAAAGCCCGCTTTAGTCAATACTTTTTTGTAAATGGCAATGCAGAATATTTTGTTATTGGCCTTTTCTATTCCTGTAATGAAAGCTGTTTGTCGTAACTTGAAATTTTATCTTTTACTATGGGAGTCACTATTTATTATTGCTTATATGCCCTGTTCAAAACAGAGGCACTTAATTTGATCTTTTATTTTTCTCTGTTTTTATTATTATTTTTTTTATTTGGATGACCAAAGGTCATTGCAACCTGGCTTTTTACTGTATTTGTTTCTGGTCTTTGTTAAGTTCTATTGGAAAAACCACTGTCTGTGTTTTTTTGGCAGTTGTCTGCATTAACCTGTTCATACACCCATTTTGTCCCTTTATTGAAAAAAAAAATAAAAAAAATTAAAGTACAATGTCAGCTTCTTGTGTCCTCATTTGACACACTATGTAAATTACTTTCAACAAAATAACAGGTTTTGAGAGAAGGCCAGTTAGTCTTTTTCAGGGTCATTTCTATGGGCATTTTGATGTGTGTATTATACCCTAAAGGAGCATAATATACTTACTGTTATTAAAGTAGACATACCTTGAGCCTTGGAAGTAATTTTAGGCATTTACAGGTTTAGATCAGTTGGAAGGTAATTCTTGTACACTGTTCAAAACTTCTGCTCTGTCCTTAGTGGGATCCACTAGGTACCTGTGAGCCCAGGAGCCGCCCCTCAGTTGTCTCCTTTGGATTTTCTGCTGTGCCTGTTGTGTCTAAAAGTCCTTTCTGTTCTTCCATTATTTCCCTGTTTTAGAGTGTGATGCCAAAAAGGGGATCCTTAAACAAATAGCTCCCTATTCTCCATAATGACCCTTCCTCATAATAAAAATGACCTCCCCCCTCAACTCTAAACATCCAGAAACAAAGGCAGCAAATATATTAAATCTGTTAAATAATAATAATGAAAAAAAAGGGGAGAGAAAATTACAGGAAGAACAAAACAGAAACCAGCAGCCAAGGGTGAGTCAGATCGAGCTATGTTTTGGGAGGCGACTACTGAGCGCCTAAGATGCACCGCAGTTTGCTTTGTGGTTCTGAAACCCTATGGTCTGTGCATGCTAGAGATTGTTTTAGGCATATATATATATATATATATATATGCATGCTTGTTTCATGCTGGTGGTGGCAAATGAGGGTAGATAGGTAACCCTTCAGTTAATTATCTTTTCATATTTTGCAATGGCTTGAAAGGCAGGTTAGGTCTGTTTTAAAAGTTCACTCCTTAGAAATCTATGTTGTCGGTTTTCCAACTACTGCGTGTTGCAGCTTCAGTTTGCTTTATTACACAGCCTCTATGGTGCTGGCCCCTGTTTCTAGTGTAGGTGAATGCATCCAACAACTCTTTTTTTTTTTTTTGTAAAACCCTAAACAAAAGCTGTTCTGTTGTCCTCCCATGGTAGCTTTTTTTTTGTTTTGTTTTTTGTTTTGTTTTTTTTGGTTTTTTTTGTTGCGTGGTTCTTTCCCAATGGTGACTGTGAAGTGGCCTCTCCGTGTAATGCTTTTTATCCAAAGCCAGGAGACTTTGATCTTTTTAAGCATCGGCAAAGTAAGGTGTTTGGCTCTTATTTTTATTTTTTAAGTCATTTTTAGTCAGAAAGGGGACCTCACTGATGGGAGTTGGGAAGATTTATTATACAGGTGGTGAGATGGGATAGGATGGGAATCAGGCAACTTTGGAGAGGTTGGTATTTGTCAGTAAACTGAGGATAAATACCTGTGTTTTCAGTTGGGTACCAAACTAATTCCAAAACAAATAGAAATATTTCCCTGTGCCTTGTCATCTGCAGATGACAATGGATGCCTCATCAGATTAAATATCCGTACAGCTTCTGCGTGTCCCCATCGTGCTTTCGAGGGAGCTCAGAGTGCAGCTGTGCAGATTTTATATACAGTACTTATTTTAATTCCCCAGTATACGATGCTCTTAGTGTAATTAGATTTTGCATCCTGACAGGCAGAATTAATGGTGGATACGATATCCTTATAAGTTGAGATATCTTAAATCAAATTGGGAACGGGGAGGGGCACAAATATCTGGTGATAAATCACAGATTATGTTTGATTTACATGGTCCCAAAGTTAAATAAATTTGTTGGGAGACAGCTTCTTCAGGCTCCATCATCTTCCGACTTATTGCAACCTTCTGATAAAATATTATTTCTGAAGCTCAGCAAGCAATGGAGGCATGGAACTTTAGACACCAAGACTAAGATTTCCACATGACATTTCCTATCCTGAACCCAAACACTTTCACTTGTACTAGGAAGGAATCTAAAAACACAAGTTTCCCACTGTGGCATGCATTACCGTCACTGAGAATTCTCAGTTAAGTTTCTGTAAGTCTTGGCATACCAGTAAAATGTATGTGAACCCCTGGTGCCTAGTATGCTAAGGATTTTTTTTTTTAAAGCCCTGTATTTGAGGAAAAAACTTAACAAGCAGGAATACAGCAAATGCTATTATTGCACATTTTAACCCTAAATGCTCCAGTGTGAGTGGGCCCTTCCTGAAACCATTTTCTCCCCTCCTGGTAGGCTCTTCAGGAAGTCTGAATCCAACACATTTTAAAGGTTGCTAAGACATGGGATGAACATGGTACTTCTAGTGTACCAGCTGGAGCAGGAAGTGTGAAGTAGTTGATTTCTTTCCCCTGGGGTGTTGTGTGGATAAAACTGTTTACTTAAATACCATTTTGTATATGCAATAAGTCCACATTGTATATATTCATAATGGTTGAAGTGAGAAATCAGAAAGAAGTGGTGGTGGGAAGGGCGGACTAGATACCATTTCATCTGCAAAAATAAGGAGACAAAGCTGCTTACCCACAGACATCGGGAGCGGGGCTGAAATGCACCAGGATTATTTGGGACCGTCCTCAAAAGAAACTGAGAAGATCCTGAGCACCTCATCCCAAGAGTTAGTTATACACCCTCTCCCCCACACAAGCAAGGCTGCTGATCCCTGTGGCTGTCACTATGGAATGGCTACTCCCTTGTCCTCGGGCCTAGCAGGTTCCAGAGTATTTTTTAAAGTCGTGAGGCTTTTGCTTCGATTGGCAGTGTTCTTTCAACCTACTTGGGGAATTATATTTTGAGAGGATGCTACCGTTGAAAGCCGTGATCTCTATTCAGTGTCTGAGCATCTCCCAAGGCTTGCCCAGAACTTTTTGTTGTTGTTGTTCTGTTTTGTTTTTAAGAAACAGACACTAGAATGCATAGGCTGTATCCCAGGGCTGCTGCCCCAGCACACTGTAGACGTGGTCCTTTGCCATTCACATTTGCTCTGCTGCAACTCACTATCCTGTTAGCCTACTATCATTCGCTATAGCACAGGGAATCAGCCTGTGGGGAAGGAGTTCTAGTTCTCTGTGTCATGGGAGCAGCAGATCTCTCCTCCCTCCCAAGTGGGAAAAGGAGCCAATGTAGTTCACAAGGGTCATTGTACTTAAGTAACCAGACTTGACTGAACATAACTCTATGATTGATCCAAATACTGTTTTTCCTTTCTGTCACATGGCAAAATCTATGTAAGGAGGACACATGAATCTTCCGCATTGTTCACAGAAACAATAAAGAAGGGCAAATTGAACACTGTCCCCAACATTTCTTCTAAATGCAGAAACCCCTGGATACCTAGGGGCTGGGTGTGTTTTTGAATAACGAGGAATATGGTACATGCCTATGCTGTAGCCTATTAGGTCTTTAGGTATAAATAGTGGGTCAGACAAAGGAGTTTGGAGGGGCACCTAAAAGGCCTCAGGGGCAAGTGGATTCCCCAGAGTCTACCTGGTCACAGCAGGCCCCTCAGTCCAGGTCTGCACTGCTCAGGGGGGCTATATGGGAAGACAGCTGAGCCCCAGACCCCAGGCCTCCTGCATCGTGAGGTCAGGGGAGAAGAGGTCCCAGGTCCCTGAAATTTCAGGTTACCACGGCAACGAGTCCTGTAATGGCACAGTAGTAGCTGTCCTCCCCAGCACATCTGTGCTCTGAGGCCACTGCGTCAAGTCAATGACCACAGCAAAGGGGGATCCTGGAGGAACATTGCCACTCCTGTCCCTTCACCATTACGGTTCCCCATGACACAAAAAAGACAAATAAAATCCCTGCATGTTTGAAAGAAACTACAGGCAGTTTGGGTGCAATTTGAGGGCAACTCTTGGGTTCTGGCTTCCTCTTGAGAGACTGTTCGCCTCTTTCTTGTAAATCGTTGGCTGCCTTGACGTTGGTGACATTTCATGTTTTTGTTGAGCTGCTTTTACATCAATTTTGATTTTTGTTTCTTTATAATTTAATTATCATTTTAAGAAAATGTCTCCCTCCCCTCCTCCCTCTCCCACTATCCTTGACCAAAGGACTGTTTGCTACTACGTTTTCTCAGTTGTAAGGAAGAGAGTTCCTTTCAGGTGTGTCTTAAGTTTGGTAGGACTTCCACGTCTTGGGATAGGGAGTCTGGGTCCTTGGAGTAACAAGGCGGGGGGTGTGGGAAAGCACCTTGGCGGTGGGACTATCCAGGGAGGGGAGAGTACATTTGAGATCACGGCAGTGGCTCAACCTGTGGTTGATTTAAGTCATAATGTTAAAAAGCTAGCAGGAGACCAGAAAGTCACCAGGCCAAGTCACACTGTACCTTTTCCTTCCTCTGTCTCCAACCTCTTTCCAGGTCCTTCACACACCCCCGTTCGGCGTAGTACCCCGCGAGCTCAAGATGTGTGGCAGTTTTCGGATGGAAGCTCAAGAACCCTTAAGTTCTGAGAAACTTTGAAGCCCCCAAGGGCGGGGCGGACATGCGCCGCCCAGCCGACGTCAACGTGCTCCGTTATCCTGCTAGATTGTGATGTTTTCTGACAGTAGCCTCCAAGAAGACAAGAGTCCTGCCGAGTCCTCCCAGCCTGGGCCTGCAGTGCCATTTTATTTATATTTTTTAATAAAACGTAAAAACAAAAAAAACCAGACCCACATTGGAACAGTGAATCCGTCCCATCCAGAGGGCCCTAGGACTGCCGCAGTTGGAGCGACGGCCAACCCTTTTGAAACCAGCCAACCTAATTACCCGTACTGTGGAAATGAGCATGACCCCTGACCCCTTGTTTCTATACATTCTATGTTGTCTTTTAAAAAGTGTGCTTAACATTGACATAATAAATGTTGGAGCTTTAGGCGGTGTGTGCTTGTTTTTTAATTTTTAATGCTCGTAAGACAATGTGGCTGCTTCAGGCTTTATGTCTGTGTACTTTTTCCTTCAGAAGCTCATAGGGTGTGCAGAAGGACCAGACACAAGTGCCAGGCAGGAGATGTAGAAAAGGAAACAGGCTTTTCAGATGGCATACATTTTCAAAGAAAATCAAAATGCAAAGCTAGGGAATAAATCATAGTAATATCATAATTAATGTAGTAGTATTGCTGCTTATTAATGCTGACGTGTGTTTTTCCTCTCTGACTTATAATTTGCATACCATTAAATAATGCATAAATATGGCACACTGAATCCTTTTTCAAATACACGCTTTTGGTGACTACCATGTAGGGTCTGAATTTGTCTGTAATGTAGTTGAAAAACCATAACACTGCTGGATAAATGGTAAGTGTCAGGAGTTGCTTATGAAAGATTCTGACATCAGGATTCCAAATTTCTAGCAAATAGGTCTTAATACAGACAACCATGAAACTCTAATACATCAGAAAATGTGAGGAAGACCTCTTAACCAGGGAGATCATTGCTGGAGGGAAGAGGTGCCCACCAGGACAATTCATTGCCACCACGGGTGCCTCATATGTCAGAGACCAGTGGCTGTAGTCACTCTAAAGATAGGTGTGAAATTCAGCAAGAACTTTGCTCAGTTTGGTATTTTCCACTGTCTACAGATCCAGAAGACAATTAAAAACAATGTGGCATATTAAAATAGGCTCATAAATAATAGATTTCAGACACCTGTGCACTACAGATTTACATATTGTCTGTGAACCTAAGTGGGGAAAATCTTACCCATTCACCCTCTGGCTAGATTACCTAACCTAGTAAAAAGATAGCAAAATAATTGGCAGCTGGATTCCTTCCTGCTTATTCATCATAAATAATAGTGCTCTAGTTTATACTCTGTGCGGTACTTTCATGTGCATTGTTTTATCTGCTCGTCGGTGGGATAGATCCCACAGCTTCCACCTAGGAGGAGACCAGGGCTCAGCCAGCTAAAGCTTGCTAAGCCCGTGTTGGTAAGAGACTTCTAAAACAGAGCTAAAGATACAGCTCTGCTGTTCAGTTATAACCAAAGGTCAGTCTCTCCCTCAGTGCTTCCGCTGTTAGTACACAGGCTCACACACACGTATGTCCATACACAGAAAACGGGATGGCTACTGATGGATCAAAGGGTTCCTCTCCTCATTCCCTCCGACTCTCCCTCATCCCCTCTGTGACTCTTCCTCTTCCTCTCCCTCATCCCCTCTCTGCGACTCTTCGTGACAAATAACCCTGATCGCACACATTTCCTTGATGAGTTTTTTGAGTCTTCCTAGGTCAGAATAGGACTGCCAGACAAGTCATTTTCAAGAGAAACTGTCATCCTGTGCCATAGGCATTTTCTGACTTATTAACTTTGAGCCCACAAGGGATTCAGTGACCAGCATCTCCTAGATGTGCTAGCCCTTTGCTGATGCCTGGAAAAGAGTGGTTCCTCTTCCACTGGGAGACCTGGGAGAGACATCTGCAGCCTTGAGAACACTGTGCTGGTATTCTCCACAGTTTCAGGTCTGCTCTGTTTCTGTGCCCACTCCTCTTATTCCTTCTAAGACTTGTTGGAGGGTAGTGCACCAAAGTGGGTAAAGATATCTTTTTCACCTTCCTCTTTGAAGAAGAAAAACCCTTCACTAAAAGCAAACAAAAAATTCCCTTTCCCCATTCATATATTTCATTGCAAGAAAATGAAAATTTACATGTGGGGCTCATTGCAAAAGGGTGTTATGGTTTGGGTAGAAGTTTTGAAGCCTCATATGGGATTGATGGGTTGGGAAGTCATCTTGCTGTGTCAAGATCAGGGTTATTTGAAGACTGTGGAAGCCAGGAAAGAGACTGGCAAACCTGACCAGGGCCTCTCTGAAGAGAGAAACTTCAAATTGCAGAGAGATTGCCTGCCCAGAATGCCCTTCTCATACATTAGAGGCACAGTGGTGGCTATTGGCATGGTGGGGACCAACAACATAGTCACCGCCCTTAATGTATTCTCAGACCTGGATTACACACATTAGTTTTGTCATCTGTCTAACTGTCACACATACAAAGTCAGTAAGACTTTGGAATCTGTGATGTCAGGGAGCCACTTGAAGTGGTTTCAGTACCAGCCTGGTAAATATTAGAAATGCCAGAGAAATTATGCCCCTGTGATGTCTTGATAGAGATCTTGATGGAGGACTTCAAATTGGGCTTCTACTGAGACCACAATGAGTGCCCAAACCTTGGCAGATCAAATCCTGCTTACTTATCCTTGGCATTTTTGAGAGCCTCTGGACTACAGTCAGGTCCTTCCAATGGTTAGGATACCTTTAAGGTTTGTTTTGTTTTGCTTGTTTGTTTATCATTAGAATAGCATTGATCTGAAGAAGCTGACTTAATATTACTATGGGTTTTAAGCCTCAGTATTAATATTCATCACTATAACAATTTTTCCCTACCAAATCTCTGTCCCAACCGTAGTGACAGGGTTCCGATTAGATTTCAAGGGCTGTACTGGCTATCGTTTTTCTTGCAGTACCTGGCATGGGCATGGGGTTGGCTCTTTCTTGGGTCTGGAGTGAGGGCAACAGAGGTGAGGGATTCTCTGCCTAGTGCAAACTCAGTTCAACACATGCTGCAAAGTGCATCTGCCCTCTTTCAGTAACCCATCCTGTTCCAGAGATGCAGTACCACACTTCTCCCCCCTGAGTCTGCAGTGGCCACCACTGCTCAGCCTGCCCTCTTCAAGGTTTGTTTGTTTGTATTTTTTCCTCTTCAAGTTTTACATCAAACCAGAGAACTCATTTGAACTCATTTCCAGTAAGGTCCAGAAGCAGAGATTCTATCCCTATAGCCTAAGCACAAATTAAAACTCCTTACTTTTAACCACATAGCCTTTTCCCTTGTTACATGTTTGCCCGTTCTATAAAACACTTCCATGTACTCAACAATCAATTTTCCTCCTGGCTATATAAATTCTGTATAAAGAGAAGAAACAAAAGCTGAAAGAAACCATAGCAATTATTCATGTTACAGACTGGACAAGTGACCTGAAGATGGAGAAGAATCTATGATCCCACGGTGAACAGGACAGTAATTGCCAAACGGGAAAGCACAGAGCCTCAGCTGCTGAACTGGAACTGAAATTCAAGTATTTCAGCTCTTATGCAAAAGGATTAAAATGACAGATCCTGTCCTTTGACCTGCTAAAAACAGAAAACTGGGTGGCAGAAAAAACATACACCTCAGAAGAAATGAAAGACAAACAAGCAAAGGCCAGCCCTAGCAGGGAGCCCGGATATCCACCCTGTGCTTCAGGGTCACGAAGTAGTGTCTGTAATCAGATAGAATGCTCAGGCTACTTCTGGGAAGGGTTCTTGAATCTGCACCTCCAATGGTAGAAATAAACGTATAGACCAAGAATTGCTGAGTGATGGCTTTGAAAGTTAAAAGGGCATAAAAAGGAGCCACTCATCAAACCAAACTCATCACAAATTACTTAAATAGATTTCACAATCTGTTCCATTCTCTAGACAGGATTTAAGAGAAACACCCACTTGATTTGAATTTCAAGGCTGCATCGCACCATGCTAGGAATCCAGAGAGCTAATAGTATGCCTTGAATCTTGTTACTGGAGGATATTGAGTTTGGATGTCGAGGTGGAGAAGTGGGACGACTGGCAGGCGGGCTGACGTGATGGCCCACAGCACTGCGCGGTGAGGCGTCTTCCTTTTGCCTCTCTATTTGTGCTGTCTGTCCTTTCTCTCTTCAGGATAAAGCCTTCATCTTCTCTTTGGATCAGGCTCCTGGCTCGCCCTGGAGATGTACATGGTCAGCCTCGCCCTCACCTCAACCTGGTGTTCCACTCTTCTGTCATCTTTCTTCTTGCCTTGATGAGGACATGGGTTGACTGAATGCCTTAGGGCTGACGGGACTGCATTTGTCTTCAGCATTTGCAAGAGCCAAGCTCACTCTGAAACAGAAAGGGACTGGGGTTGGAAGGTAGAATCCCCAGACAGCAGCAAGTGCATTATCTCTGTTGAGGAGAAAGGTTTATTTGCCTCTGTCCCACCTTGAGGTAGGGGGATCCATGAATTTTCCTCGTAATGCAAGCAGGCAGCTCCCACTGCCCTGTCTGGCCTCCTGTCTCCTCTCCTCAGAGAGCCAGCCGACAGGTGTGTGGAGATCAATGGCCTTCCTTTGCTCTCTAGGAGTAGCAGAGGCTACGTCTCTGCTTCAGAGAGACTAGTTCTGCTCTTGGATTGCCTCACCATACAATGCAAATACTCTTCATCAGAGACCCACCCAAAGCCCACAACTCCGGGACTGAGGTGTCTTCCCTTCTCAGCTGTCCCACTGTGTAGACTGGACTGCAGTCACTCCGCCTCTTCTTGCCTTTCTGCTTCTCCAAGAATGTTTTCCCACCTCTGACAGAAGTTTATGTGCCAGGATAGCCTTTTGCACTTTTCTATCCAGACTGTTGAGTTTCTTTGGTCTGTGAGCCTGCAGATCAGGGTGCTGTCCCTCCTCCTTAATGCCAATCAGAGCCTGCCCACCCTCTTAGCCCTCGCTCCCAAGCAGCATGTGACAGTCACAACAGTATTCCATGTTCTTTGACTCTGCGATGGATTTAAGAGTACCAGAATTCAGTATTCATGGCTGTCCTAGGGATGTATGCTTTGCTTTTGACATATTCTTTATAAGTTTATGTTTCAGGGAAGAAAGCAATAGTGATTTTGGCTTGGAAACTTAAGATGCTATTGTGAGGCCAGTTCATTGGGTTATTTTATCTGTGCCCTGAAGGTAGAGGCCTCTCTCTGGCCTATGCTCTGCAAGAATGGAGAAGGTAAATCTCAATGCTTCTGATGCCTGTAGACAGAGAGATTGGACATGTCTCACAAGCCATCTCTGACTAAAAACATCCCATCCTGCGCTGGCAAGCTGCCTGCCTGGAGTGCAGATTAGAGGGCAATATGTGTTAAAATGCAAATAATGCTAGCTAACATTTATTGAGGGTTTCCTACATCCTAGCATCAAGGAAAGACTGGCTGGTGGTTTAGTTTCATTCTTACAACTTCATCACTTTCTTATGGACTGGGTAGCATTCTCCCGTTCTACGGAAGGAAGCTGAGAGAGACCAGACAATCTGTGCTGCTTCCACAGTATGACCACAAAACCCTACCTTTTTTCTCTCTGGTATGTTCACATGTGTGGGTGTGCATGGACATGTGTGCAAAGGCACGTGGAGGCCAGAAGTTGACGTCCCGTGCCTATTGCTCTGAGACAGACTCTCCCACTGATGCTGGAGCTTGATGACTCTGACTGGGTTGGCTGACCAGTGAGCCCAGGACTCTTCCTTGCTCAGGTTTCCTGGTGCTGGGATTGTAAATCCATGCTGATATACACTCCTTTAGGCGGGCGTCCCAAGAACCCCAACCCTTAAACTTCTTATCTCCCTCTGCATGCTAGCTCCCAGTATTGATCTCATCCAAGAGTTTTGTCCACATTTGCAGACTTCTGAATCATATTTAAAAAGTCAACAACAGTGCTAATCAGAATTAAAATAGCCTTGCTGTGAAGGTTCGGTTCTGTCGAATCTTGAGCAAGGCCTCTCTGCTTACTTCCTGTGATGTGTGCATTTCTTCGCATCCTCACTGAGAGGAAGGACCACTTTGGTTTTGTGTGGCTTTTCTAAGAATTTACTCAGAACTTTCTCCATCTGCAGCAAGGCTCATTCACTTGTTCAATCAACAAATATTTATTGCGTCCCTGCTATAGGCAGCCGATTGAGTAAAGGGACACAAAGAGGCAAAAGGCACAGTTGCTGCCCATCAGAAATTGCCACCAGTGGAGAATTAAATTAATTAGAAGCCCACTAAATAACTGGTCTCAGTTAAGCTGATGTGGTGAGAACAGTGGGCCTTTTAAAATGCTAATATATAATTCACTTTGCCAACGTAGACAGCAGTTCGGGGGGCGGGTAGCTCTGTGGGATGAACGAGAATGCTATTCTTTATGTAGCATCATTGGCATGCATGCTTACAAACCGCTTTTCAAAGGGCAGAGATGGGTGTATCTTGGTGTCTCCTCATGGAGCTGGCCCAGTCTTGTTTATAAATCCCAGCACCACAGGATTTAGAAAGAAAGTAGTAATGGGGACACAGCCTTTGTCCTGCAGAGATAAGTGAACTATAGAGGGATGGAGTCCAGGTATTTTAAACCCCAAGACTGAACTGTAACCGATTACCTGCTGCTAATTCATTCTAATGAAACTCAACAAAGAAGTCTGTATTTCTCCCGTGTCCAGTATTAAAATGTCTCTCAGAATCCCCACACACATAAAGCTTCTTCAACACTCTGCAGTATGCCAGGCGGTGTCCCAGTCACTATAAGAACAATCAGGAGGTGCAAGACCAGTGTCCTTTTTCAGAGAGTGGGGTCTGTCCTATTGGGTGGGTAAGATTGTAAGACTAAAAACACATGATGATGGAGAGGTCTGGTATTATTAATTCGTAAACAAGACATGAAAACTGGAGGGATGCGTGAGTCATTTCCTGGGGCATGTAAAGATGGTAAGTTTTAGAGGTCTTTGAAAATAGTCTAGGGTTTGGGTGATGTGTAGAAATGACCAGCACAATCCACTTCGAGGAAACGCTGTGGGGCTTTGGTGGTGATGACTGCTCCAGTGGGGCCGGTAGAGGCATATCTGCAAAAGTGCTAGAACATTCCAATAAGCGTAGAACATGTTGGAAACCAACTTAAAAGCTTGTTCTAGAGGTCTTTTAATAGTGGGCTGAGAGGCTTGTATTTTATCTTACAGTCAATACATTCAAACAACATGGTCTGTGATGATTTTCAGAACTTTGTCCCTGGGCAAGTTTAAGGGATTGGATAGCAAGATGTCAAGTGGCCTGAAGGGGACTCAGAGGAAGGAAAGTGACCAATAGGAGACCAGATCTTGAAGACGTTAGCCAGTTGCTCTGGCTACAGAACTTGAATTAAATTATTTAGTTATCTTTGGCAGGGAGCACCTTCTATGGTCCAAGTAAATTTCCTATCTGTGCTTGTAAGACCCATCCCACACTGTCTTTTAAAACCACTCAAAACTGTACCTTGGGGCTGGTGAGATGATTTGGTGGGCAAGAGCACTGACTGCTGCTCTTCCAAAGGTCCTGAGTTCAAATCCCAGCAACCACCTATAATGAGATCCGATGTCATCTTCTGAAGACAGCTACAGTGTACTTATTTATAATAATAAATAAATCTTTGGGTTGGAGTGGGGTTGACTGGAGGGGAGCAAGTGGGCCTGACCGGAATGAGCAGAGGCCCTAAAATTCCCAACAACCATTTGAAGGCTCACAACTATCTGTATAGCTACATTGTACCCATATACACAAAATAAATAAATAAGTATTTTTTAAAAACCCTCTACCTTACTGATTGACCATCGGCCTGTATGAAGAAGATCTTAAAGACACAGCAGCTAGTGCCCAGACAGGGCGGTCAGTTCCTAGAGGGACTGCTTAACATACAGAAGGCATCATTTCTCATCAAGCATTTAACCCATAGCATCATGACTGAAAGGAGAACGACAAACCCAACCAGAAAAAGAACAAAAGCCAAAAGATTTTTGTAGGTCATCAAACTCCAAGAATTGTGAAGGGGAAGATTTAAAAATGAGTCAAGAATTTAATTCAAGAATTAAAAGGTTCTCCATTCAGTGAAAGCTCATTACATTGTTTCTTAGCCTTACTTGTCTATACAAGCCGTGTTCCATGATAGTATCTTATTACCATTTGATGTGTCATTGAATGAGTTTCACAAGGATCTCGAGTAAACAAGCTTACAGCCCATCAGAGAAATATTCTCTGCTTACAGCCAGAGCAAGTCGCGGCTTTGCTCTCTGGGAGGCAATATTTCAAAATTAGCAACTCCATATTTTTTTTAAAAGATTTATTTATTTATTTTATGTAAGTATACTGTAGCTGTCTTCAGACACTCCAGAAGAGGGAGTCAGACCTTGTTACGGATGGTTATGAGCCACCATGTGGTTGCTGGGATTTGAACTCTGGACCTTCGGAAGAGCAGTCGGATGCTCTTACCCACTGAGCCATCTCACCAGCCCCCGCAACTCCATATTTTTAAGTTGTGGTTGTGAGTTGTATCATCTGGTGTCCTTCCATACCTCCCTCCCCCTCCCCCCACTACTGTCTGTTTTAGGCATAGGCCTGACCTGCAACTGTCCAGTGTCATAAGTCAGGACATTTAAGACACACAAAGAATTTGCTTTTGGCACTGGGATGCCAAATTTTCTCTTCCACCCTAGATTTTCTCCCAGAGTACAAGACCCCTGTGGCTCAATGGTGGCTTCATCCTTCAGATGGTGGCTTACAAGCAAGGATGTAAGTATGCACTGGTGAAGCAAGGATGTAAGGATGCACTGGTGAAGCAAGGATGTAAGGATGCACTGGTGGTCAGGAAGAAGAGTGGGAATATCCTCAGAGATCAAAATACATGTCAAAATTACAAAGATGGCCCCAGTGTCCCCTCTCACTGAAGTACAGAAACGACGAGCTGAGAAGGGTAGTCTCCCTGTGGACCTTGATAGGTAACAGAGAACTGGGGAAGTGGACCTTGGAGATGAAGGCTTGTGAGAAAATAAAGCCCCCTCCTTCACAAACTCCCCTCTTCTAGGTCAGTGCAGGCTTTTACCCACATCGTGGCAACATTATAGTCACTCAAAGACACATGAACTTGAGTTAGCAGGCACATGTGTGGATATCAGGGGCCTGTTTGCATATAGTTGACTTTCTCTTTTTCCAACTGAGTGAGAGTGATGGTTTATGTATAGAGAACATGTATATATCCATAGTCGCACAAAAACATTCCTATGGGTGTCTTATTTACCACACGTGCATATTCATGCTGTGAGTCCCACTTTGGAACAGAAGAACACGCCTCACCTACAGTGGCTGAGATGACTTCAGTAACACTTGGGGTCTTGGTCTTTGTTCATCATTACCCTCTTGTTTCTAGAGTATTCCTCTCAGAAAGCACACTCCTAGGCTCCCACCCTTCCTCTCTAAGAGGTAACAGCTGCCACAAGCAAGCCAGGCTGAAGGTCAGCTTACTCTCTTCGAGCTAGAGGAGCCTTTGTGTCTATAGAGCAGCTGTGGGCTGGATGCAAGCAGAGTAAACCTGTCCCATCTCCTACTGAAAACCACACTAAAGTCTGACCCAAAGGGCCTCCTGGCTGCAAATGGAGGGGCAATTAAGTCACCAGACTAAGCTGTTCGAGGGGAGAGGTTTAGCTGTTCATATCCAGTGTGTGCTTTAAAGAGCAGAGGGTAGAGGTCGAAGAGGCAGTGGAAGCCTTGGAGGAAAGGGAAACAAGATGACAGGTAGTTGTTGGCTGTACTGCCACTAGGTGTTATGGAGCAACAGAAAACATTCCAAACTAACACGAGATTTAAAAAGCTCAGAGTCCTGCTACCATTCTTGGTATTGTGACGGAACAGGGTCCCCAGCCCTGTTTGGTGAGTGCCAGTGGGAAGGGACAGGAGGCCCTTCTTCTGCAGTTCTTACTACTTGTAAAGCCATTGCTGGTGTGGGAGTCTCACCTGAAGAGGCCTGCAGTGAGACGCAGGGCAGGAGCCCTCTGTGGATGATGACATTTGGTTGTTAACTAACACAGCCAAGGGCAGCACCCAGTACCTAGAGGAAGGTGGCCGAGGAAACCGGTCCCCAGGAGCTGTTGTTCCCAGGGAACGGCAGTCCCATTTCTGTCACCACTTGCTGGAACCCTCCTCTGGCAGCCCTGTGTTGACGTCTGTCTCTCTTGGGCACACGGCTGTGGTAGAGCTTGGAACATCTGAAGCAAGGGAGCTGACTCAAGATTTCCTTTTAGGAGGCATAGACACCTCCTCCTGTTCAAAGGTCACAGTGTGCATGTGTGCACATGTATGCATCAGGCCTGTCCTTCTACTACTACACAGTTACATGGGTCCGGCCACGTGCAGGGCACATCTCTTGAAATGCTCTCTCTGTCACCCTCATCTGGAGCCAAGCGGAGGGAACTCTAGCATGGGCACCGTATTTTTCCTCCTGTGGGCCAAGCTTACAGTTTTCAAAGCGCTATGACAGGGTGGTTGCAAAAATAAAAAGCTAGTGAAAGCTAAGTCACAATATTTCTATAGCTGGCAATCAAAAGATCATATTGCATGCAACTGGCAAAATCATCCTAGGCGAATTATGCATTTTCCAGAATACCTTATTCCCTTCTGTGTATTAAACATTACTTTAATATTCTGGTGACAATGTTTTATAATTAATCTGAATGTAAGGGAATGAACACACTAGAGATTATGTCTTAGTGTGAAGAGGTGGAAGAGGCTGCGCTGCATGGCAGCCCAGGTTACTCGTCTACTCCTTTTTCTTGCAGTTGAGCATGGGGGACCCAGAGGCTCGCCACACTCTCAGCAGAGGCCATCGTTCTGTGTGCACTTCAGGATAAAATCCTTTCACTCACAAAAGTGTTAATGTGAACACAGAAGAAAAGTGTTGTAGGAATTGCATTAGTTCATAGTCTTATATTGAACTCATGAGGGGGAATCTAGCCCCTGAGAGATAAAACTAAAGAGCTGAGCCATAAACCAGTATGATAACATTCTTATTATAAGATGCAAATTGAGGGACCCAATTCACTAAAACACATGTTACTGGTATTTAATTTTGCTTGTGGGAATATATCAGAAGTTGGCCTATGCCTTATGCACAATGTACTTAAAACGAGGGTGAGCAACTTTAGCTATAAAAAGAAGTGACAAAGAAGCACGGGGCAAGTCGGGATTGAGAGATAATTGCAAGGATCTAATTTAAGTGTCAGTGTACACAGCTTGCTTTCCTGGCTTGGGCTTAGAGGCGAAGCGTTGGTAAGGGGAGGCAAACGAGGCTAAGCTCTGCTTTAGAGAGCCTGGTTTCCTGAGGGAGAGCAGGGGTCTGGCCGGTTCTCAGGGAGGAAGCCCCTCTGGGTGGGGCTGCAAGTGGTAGGCCCACACCCAGTGGCCAATCACAGGAACTTCACTCCAGCTCCCTTGCTGGTGGGCCTGTGGTTTCTAGAGGAGAAGATGCACTTCCCCATGAGAAAAAGGTCAGTTCCTCTTTCCCGAGTGGCACAAACAGCCTGTGGGGGCACTGGGGCTTCCTGCTGCTGTCCACCCTAGCAGGTGAGTTATGCTTTCCTCTTAGGTCAACACCGAGGGATCAAACCCCGTGTTTCTCCAGGCGGTTGACCCTGTGATGCTCAACAAGAAACATCCTCAGCTTTCATGTTCTCTCTGAAGCCTTCCTCAGCTGGGAGCGTGTGCTGCCCGAGAGTCCAAGGATGACCATAGATCCACAGCCACTGAACATCCCTTGAAAGCCACTAGAAGTGTGTGGCTGTAGCCTCTCCTCCAGGCCACTGAGTTTGGATGAAAGTCCTGAAAGTTTGAAGTATGGGTAGCCTAGGATCCCAAAGGTCCACTGAAGGCTGTCATTTGTTCTGGCAGTGATGCTGGCTTAGTAGAAGAAAGTATGGGTGTGTCCCCTTCTAACTCATTCCAGAAACAGACCAACCACATCCTTGAGAGTGGGTGTGAGAGAAGGGCGAGGAGCAGGGCAGGGCTCCCCAGGCCTCCTTAGAGAGTGAAGGACAGCTGACCTCTGACAGGCTAAGCTTGTAAGGGTTTCATGTTAACTTGGACTGTCTCGGCCTCCCCTAGCCTGCTGCCACCTGAAAGTCCTCTAATAAGATGAGAGTCCCCCTGGTGACAGGAAGGAGAGGCAGTGAGTGGATTTAATTCACTGGAAAGTGAATTTTCTTAAAAAAAAAGAAAAAAAGAAAGAAAGAAAGAAAGAAAGAAAGAAAGAAAGAAAGAAAGAAAGAAAGAAAGAAAGAAAGATGAGAGTCCCATTGATTGGGAGAGAAAGTGCTTCTACAACAAAGGGCAGAAGTGTGGTAGCACTCAGGTGTGAATGTGTTAAAGGATAACCTGCCAATCAATCACATCTCAAGGACTGCAAAGGCAAGGCCCTGATCTGGGGTTTGTGGGGGTGCTGCATAAACACCCTCCATCCGAGGTAGGAAACACACAGGGGAGTTGCTGAGAGGGTTGGATGCAGGACATGAGGTCCTGCAGACTTTGATGCCTGGCTTTAAGTGAAGCCCAGTTTACTTGAAGTTGGGTGGAGGAGAGGAAGAATCCAACCATGTAGTTTAGCATCAGTCTTGGTTGTGGGGGAGGCCCCTCAACTTTGCACTGTTTGGGGCAGGTAGCCACCTACACAGGATGAGCCTCCTCCTGCTTCAGAAATTTCAGGTTTATATTGACACATCTTCTCTACCTGGCCCAGCCCCACACTCTTGTGGTTTTTCCTTCAGGGAGCCCAGTCTGCTGATCAGAATTCTTGAGTGATGAGTCAGCTCTATATAGCTGCCCAGGTGGAAGCAGCCATTGCAAGGACCGAGACAAAGTCCCAAGGGATAGATAGTTTTCCCTCTTCAGAATGGATTTTACTCCTGTGTACACCGGAACAACCACATGTATCCAGGACTCTGGAGAAACTTCCTCCCTCCCGCCCCTTCCATTTTAAAAAAAAGCAGAGTGGACATTTTTCTTGAGGCTCTTAAGGTTCACATTACCCCTTCAGATTGATCTAAATGTTCAGAGACTGGCTGAGGCCTGAGGATGGGTGGTGTGGGATTGCTAATTAATGCTTCTCACTGTGTGTATTCAAATGTGTTTTCCCCATAGTTCAGATTGGGACTGACTTCACGTTCCCTTTTGACCTTGGAGACATCATCTCCCCAGATGCTTCTTGGGGAATGGAGAGCCTCTGGTACCTCTATTTGCTCTATTTGGCCTTGACTCTGCTGTGTGAGACTCAAAGGAACAAGATGGGTCAGTTTATGGCACCACTTTTGTGAGACTCCCAAGGGGAAGTCCTCCACTGTGGCTGAAGCAGTTTTGGAGGACAAGTGAGCAAGATCACGGAGGGCTACAGTTGTCTTTCAGGTCTTGCTCTAAGTTTCTTCACATGGGCAACTCCAGCCTGTGAAGCATTCTCTCCATTCTCTCCTTGGGTGTTCATCATAGCATGGATGAACCAACCAGAAGTGGGACAGCTGCTCTGCTGTTGGCTCACTGACTGGGAAACTGAGACCTGAGGTGGTTTGGTGGCTCTCCTGAGGTTACAACTGGCTGGAGGTCAAGTCAGACTTTAAGGCAGATGTTTCAGTGTGGCATGAAAGCATAGAGTGAGGTCTGTGGGCCACTGCTCTTCTTGGAGGAGTCCAGCCTTGCTTTTTCTGAGCAGTGTCTCTGAGGCTGCCCTTGCCAGCATCTCTTCCTCAGGACTGGCCTGTGGCCTCTGGGGCTTTCTTCATCTTGGGTCGATTCTAGTTCAGAAGAAATTCTGCCTTGTTCCCAACTTACCACCCAAATGCAATTAGTCATCATACTGACTAAGATGGCTATTAAACAGAAATACAGAACCAAACAATTGCATAAAGACAGAGAGGAACATAAGTCAGTGAAGACCTGTGGGAGCTGAATCTTCATGTGTTGCTGATGGGAATGTGATGATAAACATAGAACACACCTTGTGACTCAGAACCTTCACCCCTGGGCATGTACCCCAAAGAACTGAAAACACAGGCCGGGCCAGATGTCTGTAGCACCATGCTCACAGAAGTGCCGCTCACAACTGGAAAAAGTAAAAGCCACACAAGTGTTCACCAACAGATGCAGGCTAAGCAAACCTTGGGACCACACGCACCATGGGATGATGTTTCTCAGCCATTGAAAGAATGGAAATGTTGACATATGCCATAACGGAGATAGACCCTGAGAACATCATGCTGAGTGAAATAAGCTGGAGATAGACTTTCAGGCAGAACCAAACGATATCTGATTCTCAGGCTTGGAAAGTTCACATGCCTAGAATAGAGCTTGGCAGTAGCTAGCAGGGCAGGGGGAAGGGTTGTCATTTAATGGGTATAGAATTTACATGGGGACAATAGAAACAGTCTGGAAAGGGTTGAAATAACAAATATTACATTCATGTTTTACTGCGATTAAAAAATGTTTAAATGGCAAGCCAACAGACCCAACTAGAAAACAACAGAAAAAAAAAAGTGTCAGCATCACAGCAGAAAGACTGGAGGCAGACAAGGGAAGACCCAAGGTGAAGGATGGACAATGCAGAAGGGACAGGGGCAGCAACTAAGAGAAGGGGGGAGAGTAGGGAGCTGGTGGCTCTGGAGAGGGTGCAGAAAGTATAGAGTTTGGCCCTTGGGGATCTGTCCCTCTGTCACTGCCTCAACCAGACAGAAAAGGGCCTGCTGCTTTTGCTATGTGGCATCAGACCTGGAGTCTGGGGCAGGATCATATCCCTGGGGCAGGAGAGTGTCCATTTCCGGTTTATTTATGTGTGTTATCCCCAGAGTGGGATAAACATCTATGAAACTGACCTGATATTTATGCCCACTTTAAGGCCTGGGTTTGATATGAGTGCTTTCTCAGTGAACTGTGCCCTCGGAGCCATTTGCTTTAGTGGAAGAGGAGGTTGGGGAAGGTTCCTTCTGATTACATTCTTGCTTCTGAATAATTTCTAAGCTCTTTCAAAGTATAAGTGATGGGCTCCTCAGTGTTATGAGAATCCCCAAGTAGGGGGAAAATGATTCCTATCTTCCTCTGAGTTTCACAATTCCCATTTCTGCCCTGTTTGCATGCCAGGTGGGGCCACTCTCTCTTCCTGCCACTTAAAGGTGAAGGCAGTGCAGCTGTGGTCCTCACCTGCACATCTGTTCTGTCCTGAAGGTCAAAGGTTTAGACAGGGGCTGGAGTCTAAGGCAGGGGAATAGCAGGGATGGCTGCCTAGACCGTGTCAGAGCCAAGACTTACCTCCCAAAGCTAAGAAACGTTAGATGCTCCAGATCGCATAGTGGGGCCAGAACAGAGGAGACACGGCCTTAGCACAGTCAGCTGTTCCCAGGCAACGTTAAGCACGACCTGCTCTTGAGCCAGGTAGGCAATTAGGATTTGTTTTTTTACCAAATTATTTTGTTTTCTGGTTCCTGAGAAATGACCTGGACAAGTTCTTCCTTAGTAATCTTGAAAACCCTTCAGTTGGTGGAGGTGGAGAAGGGGGGTAGGGTGAGGGTGGGGTAGAGGGGTGGGGGGTATTAAGTGGGAGGAGGAGCTAACTCTTCCAAGCTATTTAGTTAATCTGGAGTGCTCTCTGGAAGGTCTGAGAAACGCCTGGGAGAATGCTCTTAGTTTTGCAAAAGGCTTTGAACCTTATCGAGACTTTATTTTCTCATTTTGTCGCCATGTCTTTGAGCTATTGCCAGTGTGCCATCCTTTCAGATGAGTCAGTCTGATGGTTTGTCACAGGCCACAGAACTGGGTAGAAGCAGCCAGAAACCATGTTCCAGGTTCTGTGACAGGCTGCTAAGACCCCTGGTAGTTTCTAGCATGCCTGCCCTTGGGGTTGGCCCCCTGCTAGGTGCTGCATGGAGCACTGCTGGGTGTTTTGGGATAAGTGTGGGGTGGAGCCAGCTCTGGAAAAGTCTAATGTGCTCAGTCTAGATTTGGCCCAACCTGTCCTAGGAAGAGGAACCGAGGACAGCCTTTTCTGAAAAGGAGGGATTCCAGTGTTGTGTTCACAGAACTTCTGTTCAGATGTAAAAGCAGATGAATCTAAAGGCCTCCTCTGACCATATCCTAGCCTGGTCAGATCCATACTCTACCTTTCCGAGGCCAGCTCCTAGTGAGTGTTCCATGTTCAAATGCCCCACCCCCAAATTACTTTTCTAGTTGGGATGACAGAGTCAAAGCCTTAGAAGACTCTTGGTTTATTATCCTCAGATTGTCTGGAATGTCTTTAGGTCTTTAGTTGGTCTGTCTCACTAGAGCTGAGAGAGCTGGGGTTGGTGGACATGGTAGCCAAGTGACCCTCCCAGCTAGTTATCAATAGGCCAAGCTAGAAGCTGGGAGGCAGGCCTCTGGACATCACAAGTGACCAATAGCACCGTCTCCTGTGGCAGGTGAGGAGCTGGTGAGGCCAGCTGAGTAGACCAGCTGGGTTCTGGTCTTAGCTTTTGAATTCTTTATCTTCTCTGGGCCTCAGTTTTCTTAACTGTAAGTTGAGAAGAGGAATTGTAACTTTGCTTCTGGCTAAGACTCTCTATGCTTTCCATGGAAGGAGGAACCCAGAAAGAGCAATTTGGATACCATTGCTCTATGACAGACAGGCAGGAAGACACCAGATGTAGCCATAGGAGGAGACAGTGAATCAATGTGGAGTCACTGGGCATGCATTATGTGGTGAGAGAGATAGGTCTAGGCTGGTCGGGAAAGAAAGGTGACTGCTAAAAGCACCAGGGAATTCACATAGAGGATTTGTCCAAGGACCTGCAAATGGACTGTACGCAATATCTCTGCACAGCCAGGACTGGAATGGCTCCTTTTTTTAAAAAGGGAAATAAATCCAATCGGGTCTTTCATCTTGTTTAGAAATCATAAATTTACCATGTATTGGGGTTAGCAGAGCAGTCCAGGGGCTGTTTGGGGGCATGGGTTCATTAGGCAGAGAGTATTTATGATGGAAGGTTTAAAGGACACCATTCAACACTGTGGGCCCAGGGCTGTTCTGGCTGCAGCTTTGGGTGGGCCTCGGGAGCTTTGGAGTTTCATTTGTTGAAATATGGTTTAGAACACAAAAAGCTAAATGCTCCTGAAAGTATTTCCCTCCCACTTTAGCCTGTGAAATTTCCAACAGTTGGGGATCATGGCATAAGTGAGTTTACACAGATGTACGGAGTGCCTACTATATCCAGGGATCTATAAGACTCAGCTTCGGTGAGCTAAGCAATAATGAAGGACACTGGGGTCCAGGCAACTCAGACAACATTGCTGAAATGTGACAAGAGATAAGAAGGCACAGAAACACACATTTGCATCTGGGGCTCCAGGTGTCTTTATTTTGGGGAATTTCACCTTTATTTGAACTTCTTCATAGTCAGTAAGTCCAACTTTATCCATGTCCCAGAACTAAAAGTTAAACAAACAAACAAACAAACAAATCCAATAAAACATGGGCCACACAACCCATAAAGCTACAGTAAATCCAAAGACTCATAATGGATCAGAGTGCTCACTGACCCAGTGCTCAGTCCCTGCTAAAGCTTAGAGAATATTTCAGAAGAGAAGGCAGGAAGAAAGTAAGAGCCGGAAGATAGGAAAGAGAGCTATAAAATGTTGTCTTTTAGACATGGCATGGCTGTTGTACACATGAGCTCATACCCTGTCTTAGTCAGGGTTTCTATTCCTGCACAAACCTGACCAAGAAGCAGTTGGGGAGGAAAGGATTTATTCCGCTTACATTTTCCATATTGCTGTTTATCACCAAAGGAAGTCAGGACTGGAACTCAAGCAGGTCAGAAATCAGGAGCTGATGCAGAAGCCATGGAGGGATGTTCTTTACTGGCTTGCTTCCCCTGACTTGCTCAGCCTGTTCTCTTATAGAATCCAAGACTACCAGCCCAGAGATGGTCCCACCCACAAGGGGCCTCTCCCCCTTGATCACTAACTGAGAAAATGCCCCACAGCTGGATCTCGCGGAGGCATTTCCCCAACTAAAGCTCCTTTCCCTGTGATAACTCCAGCTGTGTCAAGTTGACACAAAACTAGCCAGTACATACCCCATGTGATTACCTATGTAAGACTCTCATAAGATCAAACCAACCAAAACTTCAGCATACCGGAGAAAGTAACTCTTCTCAATCTGTGGGTCCCAACCCTTGTGGCAAGCCTCTATCTCTAAAACTATTTACATCACAATTCACAACAGTCGCAAAATTGTAGTTATGAAGTTGCAACAAAAATAATATTATGGTTAGGGTTCACTGTAACGTGAGGAAATGTATTAAAGGTTGTAGCCTTAGAAAGGTTGAGAACTGTTGATCTAGATCCTATCAACTGAAGAGCTATTGCTAGGCCTACAACTGCTTGGGGAGGGAGAATCGTTCTTTTTTTGGGGGGGGGGGGTTGGCCAATGGTATGGTGCCAAGTCCCCAGTGGATGGCTCCACACCCATGCACTACAAAGGAAGTATTAAATGGATATAATGAATTATTAGAAGAAAAAGAAGAGGAGGCTGAGAAGAAGGAGTGAGGAAGAGAGATGATGTTGGGAGGTGAGTATGTGGAGAAATCAAGGAAGAATTGGAGGGCAAAGTGGGGAATGGTGGACAGGATCAAATACACACACTTCAAAAATTTTCCAACAATTCAAAACAAAGAAGAGAAAGACATGCTGTGGGAAGCCACTTAACGCCATTACAAGATGGTGCTGGCTACCACTGGCCACCGCCCTTGTATTTCGGGTAAACAACCAATGTGCGCAGGTGCAAATGGGTTTCACACCAAGTCTTTGCCTGCCCCGGGGCGTAACAGTGAGATCATGAGTAAGCAACCAATTAGACGTGGACACGCAGCCTTGGGGACTATATAGGGAGTTGTTCGCGGGGCCTAGTGGTCTTCCTCTTCAAGATGCAATAAATGCTGTGCTGCAGAAGGATCCTGGTGTCCGCGTGCGTTCTTGCTGGCGAGACCATAGCACGGGACAACTGGTGCCGAAAACCCCGGGAAAAATGCCTCACTATCGCCGGTGCCGAGGAGACCCTCCGCTCGCGGAGAGGACTCAGAACTGCAGGATAAAGGTAAGCTCTGAGAGGCATGTTTGGTCTTGACAGCATGTCAGAAACAGAGCGAGGTGCAACTAAGAAAAGAGGCCCTTCCAAGGACCTTGGATCCGAGGAAGCGAGAGATAAGGGAAAGGACGCCCTGGGAGAGAAACGGGGAAAGGAACTGCTTGTGGACGTTGTACATCGTGGTGCGCACTAGGCTCCGCACCACGATGTACAACGTCCACAAGCAGACCCAAGGCCAACTACTGCAGCTCCCGTGAGACATCCAAAATTATGTTCACGGTATAAGGGCTCATGCAGCAGAGGCAGAAGGGTGCGGGCGAGAAGCCAGCAGAGGAGAGGAGAGGCTGGAGAATGGGAGAGTGAGGAGGGAAGTTCGGATGGGTCGTCTGACGGTGGAGACCCTGACCCATGTTTGGGCCAGCTGCTCTCATTAAATCAAAGCAGCTGGCTCAACCCCTTATTAATGCTCAACTCCCTTGTTAACTCTCAGCTGAAAACTGGATTCTTACTGTAGATATTCTGGAGCAATTAGTCTTTGTGTCAGGTGGAAATGGTGCTTCCAAAATACTGCCTTCCATATATTCAAATCATAATGCTAAGTGTAACCTCTGTGCAGTTTCAGAATTTTTCTCAACCAGCTACTTTGTCCTGTGAAACAGGAACATCTGTGTGGAGATTGCCATCACTCAACAGTGGTTGAAGATGATCCAGAGGACCTTCAGCTTCCTCAAGGGTTGAGGAGGGATGGTCTTCTAGGGAACCCGAGTGGAACCTATTACCTCTGCCTTTTCCTACTTTAAAGAGTGGGTGGGAGTGGTTCTTTTTGGCACGGCTATGTGCTGTGGATTGGTGTTCATGCTATGGTTGGTTTGCAAACTCAGATCTCAACAGAAACGTGACAAGGTCATTATCACTCAAGCACTTGTGGCCATTGAACAAGGGGCCTCCCCTGAGATTTGGTTATCTATGCTCAAGGACTGATACACAGTGGTACCTAGACAGCCCCTGCACCCTGAGTCCCTTGTGACATTGCACCAGGATTGGGTGTCTAGTGCCTGAAGCAGCCTTTGCACCTGCTGGGATTGATCCCATTGCACGCAGTAAGGTGCTTCGCTCTTATCAGTGCCTCCTCAAAAGTCTGATTGTCACTGCCTATAGAATAGTATGACCTGTTGAGTTGTTAGCTCCTGCACCCCACAGGCCTTGCTGCCTATTGCACTGGGACGAGTAACACTCAACACTCTCAAACAGCCCTTGCACATACATAAATAGAAGGCATTTGAGTCCTCAGCTCTTGGCACCCCACAGGTTTTTGATTACCCATTGCACTGGGATGAGTGAGGCTCGGCTACTCAGGACAGCCTTTGCACATCACTGAGTCTTATCTCATTGCACGCGATAAGGTGTCCTAAGGAGGTCTATCTTTATTCCATCTTGATTAATCAAACAAAAAAGGGGGAGTTGTGGGAAGCCACGTAACGCCATTACAAGATGGTGCTGGCTACCACTGGCCACCGCCCGTGTATTTCGGGTAAACAACCAATGTGCGCAGGTGCAAATGGGTTTCACGCCAAGTCTTTGCCTGCCCTGGGGCGTAACAGTGAGATCATGAGTAAGCAACCAATTAGACGTGGACACGCAGCCTTGGGGACTATATAGGGAGTCGCTCGCGGGGCCTTGTGGTCTTCCTCTTCAAGATGCAATAAATGCTGTGCTGTAGAAGGATCCTGGTGTCCGCGTGCGTTCTTGCTGGCGAGACCATAGCGCGGGACAACATGCCAGTTTACAGGACACTTATCAAAGGTGAAGAACACACTTGGGTTGGAAGTATTTGACATGTATTTTTTATTTGTTCCTCTATGCCATGTGGCATTACTGTCATTTCTTTAGATAAAGATATTGAGGCTCATACTAGTGAAGGCACGTGATGCAGGTCATCTAGTCTGTAAGGTGAAGCCATGTCTTTACAGTGGGTAGATACATGTTTCCATCCATTCACTCCTTCATCCATTCCACACATGCACTGAACACTGCACCGAGGCTGTGATGTTCAGATGCTTCCCAAAGCAATATGACCGAATTGACCTTCCCACACCTCCATCCTCTCAGATGGGGTTTAAGAGATGCCACATTGAAAAGCCCAGTATTCCCCAAGGCTGTCACTAGCTTAAAGGACTCCTTTCTGGGAACCAAAGCTTTTTTTTGTCCCTTAAAAAAATAACACACTCTTAAACGGGTCTTTGCTCGAAGCCCTTGTCTCTGTAAGTACACGTGAACAGATATTTACCTCGGCTTCTGGAAAGTTAAAATGAGCTTGAAGACAGTCTCTGAGGAGGCTGGTGTCAATACCCCTTCTTCAGTCTGCTCTGGGGTGTGTGTGTGTGTGGTAGGGGTTATGGGGTGACTGGGGTTCTGATGTTGGTCAGGATTGGATGCTTTGGGAAGCGGCTGAGCATCACCAGTGAATGCCTCCACTCTCCTTCTGGAGCTGAGATGACCTAGATCAACACAGTAGCTCATGGCAGTGGGTCACATCCTGGCCTCACAGGCCTCAGACCCGAGCTCCCTAGGAGGACTCTGCCACCACCACCCGCTCTTGTCACCAGTGGTGACTGCTGGGATACTCCTCTAGAGACCTGCATAGATGTCCAGGCTTATCTCTTGGGGCCTATTAATTTGTTTTTTTTTTTTTTTTTTTGGACTCCAGTGACCAATTTACATGTGTGGTGGGATGAGCTCTAGCACCAGGCCTGATGGATGCTGTGTTGCTCAGCATTTCTTTAGGCTTCTTCATCTCTTCTTCCTTATTTACTGTATAGTCCACTGCACTAGATGATCTCCCAGCTCTTTCCACTCAGGTGACCAGAAGCCAGAACTATAAATTCTGTCCTCATGGGGGAGGGGAGGTGCTGTGTTCCACGGACTTGGACAACTGATCTAACCTTTCCTCATCTTAATCCTCTGTGAGGATTTCTATGATCCCCCGTCTGGATGACCAGATCCCTGTTGTTTTTGCGTAAAATAATCAGAGTTTAGTTCTGTCTGTGAGACTGCACTGCCTGCTTCTAGCAGCTGGCTAAGCTGGTCTGCCTTAGATGGAAGGGGGCTCCTGGGCAGAGTGGGATGAGCGGGGCACCCTAAGGATGATGTGCCACGAGATAATGGTAAGTTGCTGCTCAGCCAGAACAAATGAAGGTGAAACAGCCAGCAAGTTCTGATTTCTTTTGCAATTATCCCGTTTCCCTAGAAGTCTGTTGAGAACTCCGTTGGTGAATTATTGAAGTCTGCGTGGTGGTGAAATGCTTTTCTTACCTTGGCTCTGGGCTTGTGTGACTAAGATACTTCCTGTCCCAGAGGCTGGTGGGAAGCTGGTCTAGCTCTACACTACATGGCTGAAACCACCATCTTCCCAGGCCTGCTGCTCCATCGTTCTCCTGCCCTAAGTGCTGCAGATGGTGTCAGGCAGGCTGAGGCAGGCTGGCTTTGCCAGGGCTCCTGGTCCCTCCCAGCATCCCTCTAGCTAGAACCAGGAACCTTTCCCAAGCCTCTGCTCTGACTGGATTCCTAGATGACAGCAGGGTAGAGGCCTCAGGAGAGAGCAAGGCAGTTTTGAGCCTGGGATTCTAAGACCCTGGTTTAAATGACCTATCTAGAAGATTCTGGGATGGCTGTAATGTCTGGAAAAGGCCATTGCCAATACTGCTTGTCAGGGAAACACATTTATTGATTCTCATTGTGATTTTGACTCCTTACCCTTTCTGTTAAGCCTCTTCTGAGTTTGTGGGCTGCACAAATGGCGCTTCAAACCCGTGTCTGATTCCTTTATCCTTAGTTCTGCTGGTGGGGGCATCCCTATATTCTCTGAGCTAGGAACACAGAGGAGGGCTGGTGAGATGGCTCAGTGGGTCAAAGAGTTTGCTGCCAAGCCTGACAATCTGAGTTTTAACTCTGGGAACCATATAGTGGAAGGAACAAACTGACTGCCTCAAGCTGGCCTGTGCCGGTGACATGTGTGTGCAATGCATACACATAGGCACGCACGAAATAAATGTCAACAAAATGAGATACCCCCCCCCCCAAATCCCACAGGATTCAGATGGGTCACTTCATAATTTAAAAAATCTATGCAAACCATACAATTATACACATGTGTATTTTTATTGTACCATTTAACTTTTCGTTCATCTAATCCGTGAGTGTGGCTTGCTTTACATCTCCCTCACCCCTGAGTAGCTGTGTGGAGTAGACTTCTTTTGAACTCCTTCACCTGCATGGGGCCTACGTAACTAGAATTAGAACCACTTAGTGTTAAAGCTGCTGATGCCCTGGCTGAGGGAGAACATCCCAAATATTGGCAGAGCCTAGAACCTTAGGCCTGTCTAAGCCGTGCGGGAAGGTGCTGTTTCAGTGGCGGCTGTGTGTGAAGTGCACTCTGATTTCTTTCGTGAAGATGCAAGTCACAGCAGAGGATGGGGTAGCCCTTTTCCCTCCCCTGTTCCCTCACTCCTGTGACTGTTCCTCTATTGCCGCTTTGAATACTCATTTTAACACGGATATTTTATCTGTAGCTTATAAAAGCAAAATGGTGTCATTTGAAAGTTAAAACAGGTGCATCATTCTTCTGGGCCATGTCATCATGTAACACAACGGGGTGGCCTCTCACAATCAGTAAGGGTGGCTGCGTGTCCCCCACCGCTCTGCTGCCACTCAGAGGATCCCTGTCATATAAGTGTCTTTTCTCTTTCCTGTGACAGTACTTGGACCTGGCTCACTCGTTCTCTTTGTGCTTTGTATATGTGTTTAGAAAAATAATTTCAGCGCCCTAACCGGCACCCCGATTGAGCAGCCAGAGTGCCCCAGCCCCTTGGAGAAGGCTTTCTGGTTCTGGAGAAGCTGGCTAGAAAGTAGCATATCCAGATTTTGTGAGAACATGGTTATTACCTTTCAAGCTTATTTTCATGCAAATGTTTCCATTTCTCCTCTTACTTCAGCCAATCCCCTCCTACAATCATGATAAAATGACATTGGGGACACTGGGAATTGCAGAAGCCAGTCAGGGAAGCTGAACAAGCCTTCCTCAGGCAGGGGTCGCGGGGCACCTCCGATGGCCCTTTTGGGGGAACTTGAGGAGCTGATTCTTTAAACAAGAGGTCAGCTTATCTCACACTTCTAAACTCCCCCTGCTTTCCAAGCTGAGTGTTTATCTCTTTGGGAATAGGAACTGGCACAACCTTTCGGGAAGCAATTTGGCAACACGCATCAGGAGCCTTAAAGAAGCGCTTTCTTCCATGACCTGGCAGTCCCACTTTTAGCACAGAATCTTAATAGAGATGTGATCACAGATTTTAGTACAAGAGTGCTTATCATAGACTTATGAGAATGAGCCACAGGAAATAGCCCGGGTACCGAATGGTAGAGACAGGACCAGTCTACCTAGCAATGGAATATTATGCAGCCATTAAAATAAGTATTTTCAGAAAGTGCAACAACATAGGGAGGTGATCATGCTAAAGGATTGAGAGGGAAAAACGGACACAAGTAAATATATTTTAATTTTACTAAAATAGCTTTTATGGGAGCACACACAAAAGACAAAACACAAGAAAAAGGTGTTTTTAAGCCTACCCTTGACAGAGTCTAACAGTTTATCATTATGCTAGTGATTTAAATTTGCCAAGTTATTCTTAGGGCTATGGTCAGAGTATGAGAGAATGGTCACAAAGCTATTGGAACATACTGATCGCTCAATAAATGACTCGTATCGCTATTATTAATAGGAGGAGACAGGAGGCTGGGTGGAGGGAGGTCCAGGACCATTAGTGACAGATATTACTGTAATGTCATTGTGCTTAGAGAAACAGTGGGAATACCTTAATTTAGCTATTCAGCTGTTTCTACAGGAGAGGTAAGCTGCTCCTAGGTCATGGGCAGGTAAGGTCAGTTTCATGGCACGAGCCTTATTGTGACTGTGGACTCCATTCTTAGTGCTGACCAGGGACTGGCTTTGGTGAGGATGTCCCACCTCCAACCTCAGAACAGTGCAACTTAACTGAGAAGTCAAACTCATGGCAGGATACAAACTTTCTATCTGGAGGAGGCCGGTAGAGCAGTTAGGAATGTGACTTGTTGGCTTGGCCCCAAACAAGGCATGCTCTAGGTCTCTAGGTGCCTTACAATTTACAATGCCACGGCTTAGGAGATGTTTCTCCCCAGCGGAGTAGTCTATAAGGTTTTATCAGTTGCACACTAAGCAGGATTGGTTATTTATGACTGCAGGCCAAAGCACCCCAAACATGGCAGTTGAGCCAGGACATTTATCATCTCCTGGTCTTGATGGGGAAAGAACACAGGTGCAGTTCAGCCAGATAAGTACCGTTCACAGGCTGCAGTCGGGGTGCTGGTCAGAGCTGCCATTTTCCGGAAGCTTAGCCTAGTAGGTCCACGTCCAGGCTGACAAAGTGCCTCCTGGCAGAATCCAGTTCCTTACTGTAGAGTGGAGGGACTCGGCTCCCCAGTGGCTCAGCTGCAGTCTGCTCATTGGTTTCTCTGGACCAGCTGGCCACGTGATACCAACGGTTTGGCCAGAGTGAGGAGGCAGAGGGCACCTTCTGCTGTAACAGGATCCTGAGACTGGAATCTACCCACTCTTCCTCACAGCAAAGTTCTAGAATGCTCTCACTGCCAAAGGTGGAAGGTGGATTCCATAAAGGTTGGAGGTAAGAATGAGGCCATGTTAGGAGGAGGAGATGGAGGCCTAGCAGGGGTATGTATGTCCTTCAGTCCCCCATAGAAGGAGCTGCATATCAGGGCCTGGCTCTGTTACCCTATCACACAGACAGACTTATTCAACACTATTGGCTAGCTAAAAGGGAGTCACTTGGGGGAATTACTGAACATTTGAGGATTATTGAAAAAAATCCTTGAATATCTACAACAATTTATATTCTAGGATAGAGGAACATTCTAGGAATAGATAGAAAAAATGTGGTGTTAATTAGAAAAATATGCAGAGGTTCCATTACCTTCAAATGCCATCTATAGTTTTCACAGAGGAGGCCCCAGAAAATAGATCTTAGGCCATTCAGGGTAAGAGCAGTGATTAATTCCAAGCTGTTAATGGCATTTTATTATGCATATATTCCAGCCACCCAGCCATGAAGAAAGTGCAGTTCCGCCTCCTCCCCATTCACTATGGACACTTGATTTGCATAGAAATGTGAGACTGTCCCTAGGGACTGGACTATAAGTTCTACTGGGGGAGGGGGGGAGGGGACCGGAGGCTGGCTGGAGGGAGGTCCAGGACCATTAGTGACAGGTATTACTGTAATGTCATTGTGCTTAGAAAAACAGTGGGAATACCTTAATTTAGCTATTCAGCTGTTTCTGCAGGAGAGGTAAGCTGCTCCTAGGTCATTCCAGGGCACCTGAACTGGGGGTCTTCCAGCCCTGGCTGTCTCTTTGAGATAGAGAGTCCTCTTTGTGGAGAGAAAGACTTGTCAAAGGAGGTCTATGGGGACTAGATGGGGCTTGATCACCCTGAAGTAAGTCTAAGGTCTGTGCTGATGTCAAGGGAAGCCTTAGGTGGTCTGAAGTCCCCTAAGCCTCACTTTAGGAATGCCAAGCTTGTAGAGGATCCGCTACCAGGTTTCTAGGCAATGAGGAGGACGATCAGAGTTGTTCTGGGTACCTCTAAGATGGTGGGGTCAGGATGCTGATGGGACAGCCCTGGGAGAGGGCGGAGTGTTTCCAGCAGTCGAGTGACTTGTGAGTGGAGGGCTTTCCAGAAGCACAAAGCTGAGCTTAGGTCTCCCTTCCTTTTCTGCAAAGAGGATGAGCTGGAAAGACTGGCAGCCGGTTGAAGTCTACTGAGCTGTAAAGTCCACTCTGGGGTGCACAGAAGACCCCCCAGCACATTCACTTGGAGAAGGCTGATCTTTTCCAATAGGGAGGGAGTTTAACTGCCCCCCCCCCAAAAAAAAGGGGGAGGAAGCCACCAAGAGGTTTAGGACCAGTTCTGCCTTTCTGGCTAAGTTATTTAGCTCAGTTCCATGAAGCAAACAGGATTTGCCATTGAATGGGGAGGACTCACATGGCCTAGAACAGACTGGGATCCAGCAGAGGCCACAGGAAGCTGCAGGCTTTGCTAGCCTGGACAGTTCTACTAGTTCGTTATTAGCCTCTTTGACTTCTGCCTCCTGGTCTGTGTTTTGCTAAACCATTCCAGATTCTTCCAGTAGCTACCATCAGAAAGACATGATGTCAACTTTCTTTCCCTTCTTTAGTGGTGGATCAACAGATCCTACCTGCCAGGTACTCCAAGCTTTTAGAATGTTCAAGTTCTGATGGTCTTGGAGCCATCTCTGCTTGTGGGACACAGTGACTATGGTGATGCGGGAGACTGGCCTTGTCATCCTGAGGCTTTGAAGTTTCCATTCATTACCTTTGGCTTTGACATGTGACCGGCCCCTTGCCTTTGTCCAGCTATTCCTTCTCTTGTTTCGACCTCCTTGTGTAACTGACAGCTAATTTTATGCAGATGAATGTAGGTCTGGATATACTCGGAGTCATGGAAGATGTGGCTCAGGCTCCCGGTACTCCAAAAACTTAAAACATGACAGGCAGAAGACCTGATCAATTGAATCCGTGTTCATCTGATTAAAGTCTAGGCTTTGATGACACTGATGAACTGGCTCTCACATTTACATGGAGATGCAAATACCTAGCATAGCCAAAGCAATTGGGTAAATAAATAAAATAAAGGCTGGAGGATCTGAGTTGAACATGTAAAGTTATGTTGTAGAGGCTGTGGTGGTCATCTACAGTGGTCATGGGATGGCTGGGGCGAAGGAGTCAGAGCTAGACCATGTGCCAATCATAGGCTGAATTCTGACAAAGAGAATGCACAAGACTATCTTTTTATTTCATTTCATTTAATTAAATAACTGAGAATAACTGGAATTCTTGTTCAAAAAGAAATGGTACTCCATATTAGAGAGACCTGTGTGATAGTGGATGAGGTACATATCAACTGAACTATGTATCAATTGGTGAACGGGTAAACTGGTACATCCATATGCTGGAGGACCACTCAGCAATTAAAGGAGAACTTAGTTAATTGTAGTAGTAAAAAGCACTGAGACACACACACACACACACACACACACACACACACACACACACACAGATGAATATGAATGAATCCCAGTATGAATGAATCCCAAAAGACAGTGTTCAAAGGGAATAGGCGAGGGACAAGACTATGCAGTTAGTTTCCCCACCATTTAAATGTAAGTTCTAAAAGAGGCAAAATAATACTGTAGTAGTGACTACCGAGAGTTGGGGGTGGTGCCAGAGGACCTAGTATACTTCTCTTTCCACCCAGTATTGTGACTACCTGCAGTGAACTTTACTCATTGAACAGCACCCCAAATTGGTGAGTTTCCTTTGTAAAATTTTCACTTCAGTAACACTGTTTAAAGAAGTGAAGAGCCGGGCAGTGGTGGCACACGCCTTTAATCCCAGCACTTGGGAGGCAGAGGCAGGTGGATTTCTGAGTTCAGGGCCAGCCTGGTCTACAAAGTGAGTTCCTGGACAGCCAGGGCTACACAGAGAAACCCTGATTAGAAAAACAAAAACAACAACAACAACAAAAAAGTGGAGAGAACATACATTTGCACAGAATGGACATTGCTACCTATGTAGTCAGAATTAAGAGCTGAACCCCAGAGCCCCCCACATCCATGTGTGGTGATGAAGAATGGGTGGAGAAATCAGACTCCAGAGATGCCATCTGGGCCGCCCACAGGGCTGCTGTGGTCCGAGGCTGCAGCCTGGGGCGTTCCGTGGTGGTTTTGACCAGCACCTTTACAGTAAGCTGGAGGGAAGTATGGAGCCCTCAAGTGTGACAGAGCTCTTGGCCTGTGCACACTCCCCCAGGGGTCACTTTCATCAGAACAGGAAAACGAAACAGGCTCCCCGAGTGATTTATGGGAGGGCTTGTATTTTGGGGATGTGATACCACAATTGGTGCCTTGGGGCCAAGACATCTGTTTCCAGCGAGGTGAATGCTTCCCACAGGGGATCTTTCACCCTCTCTGAGGGGATTCATTTTGTCTTGGTTGCTTGTTAGCAAACAGGGCCTTCCAGGGCCAGAGGCCTCCCATTGCAGGAGTGTGCATCTGAGTCCACTCAGCTCTCAGAGGGAGACCTGGCACAGGCTGAGCATGAACTGAGGAGCAGAGTCAGGCAGCACAGGCGTCCATTTCACCATATGATTGTTGTCACTTACTGGTTTAAACTTCAGTTATGCTATGTGACTGCACGTGGATTGCAAAGCTGGATTCATACCTTTACTGCATGTGCATGGTATTCTACACTGGCTCACCCTTAGCCTCCTTTCCCCAGGAGCCCTGAAGCCACAAGGCCAGGCCCTGACTGAGGGTTTTGGCAAGACTCTGCTCAGCATCTCACTCCATAGGTGGCAAAGCAGAAGATCACTTCACATGGGAGGCCTTGACAGTTATGCAGTCTATGTACCTAGCATACTTCCCTCAATCCATTCTTCATTGACAAGTGATGGGACATGGCATGGAACGTGTTGGGGTGTACCTATGGGAGGCAGGAATACAAACAATGCCCCCTCTCAATGTCCTCTGCCTGCCCGCACTCTTGACCAGAGGAGACTCAAGACAAGCCACACCTTATTTATTATTTATTTGTGCCCTCTTCCTGACTTTTGAAAGAAAATACAGGTCCTCAGGTTTCCTGTGGAGGATTTTGTCTAGCTGGGACCCGTGTTTGGTCAGGAGGATTTTGGAGATTCTAGAGCCCTACCCCGCTGTGTTTCAATGCTGCTTTTTAATACCTTCTGTCCCCAGGCCTTGTCACGAGGGTGTTCTGATTGGGCAAGGCTGCTAGCTCCACCTCAACCTCCTACAACTGATGCAAGAATGTGTGCGTGCGCAAGGGCCTACCCCACTGTGGGTGCCTTCAAAGATTCATTGTATAAGTAAAATTAAAATGTATTAACTTGCCTTCCAGATGCCCCCTGATAGCAAGTTTAATTACTCTGGACATAATTAAATGAGTTTAAGAGATTAGAAATATAAGAGGGTAGGTAGAGAGCATAAATTTATGGAGAAAAGGGAAATTTTAATTCTGGAGTCTTTTGTCACTTGCTAGGTACACTGCTGGAGACTAGAGGGGGAGCGGGATGAGGAGGAAGGTTCAGAGGAATGAACAGTTTGGATGTGCTTCTTGGTCCATGTGGTAACATGCAGCCCTCTGCTGTGGCAGGTCTCTCGAAGGATGAGTGATAGCGTTGGCTGGATGCACTGCCTACGCAGCTCCTTAAATCCAAGCAAACTTGAGGCTAAATGGACCTGGAGAGATGGAGGACCGAAGGACCAGAGACACAAGGCAGCAGCTTCTAAGGGGTCCGTTCAGTTGCTGAGGACACCAAGCATGGGTAGGTTTCCAGGAGGAGGCATGGGACCCTTTATCCTGGCTCACCCTGTTCCCCCTACCCCCTTAATGGGTGCATTACACACACTGCTATCACTTACTTGCTCGACTATCATTCATATGTTCATCCAAACGGATGCCACGTGCAAACATTTCCCTACATAGATCTACACACTTTCTCACATGCATCCACTTCCTCATGTGCATGTGCTTAACTTGCAGATATATACAGAGGGGCCTCACTCAAATGCACACACACACAGGTACACAACATAGATGTTCAGCACTGAAGGCTGAGCATTTCAGGGAAAGACCTTTTTCTGGGTTAACTTTCCCTCAGGGCTCCTCCAGGACCTACCCCTCAGCAGGAGGAGCTGGCTTGTCTCATGAGTGAGAAAGGCTATGGTGCTCTGTTGGATTTTTCAACAGCATGGGCAGGCAGAAGGCTACCCTTCCTGGAAGTTTAGGGTTATGCTCTTAGAAGGCTACAAATAGATTTCCACACCCTTTCTCTAGCTCCTGGTCTTGTTTTCAAAGGCTAGCACTAGATAAGACCCATTCTTTTAAAAATGAAAACCAGACCAGACCAAAGTAGCATGACACCTAACAGAGAAAAACTGTGGAGCAAGCAGGGGAGATAATGGGGGAAGTGTCTTGAGCTTGTTGGGCAGGGTGGGGGCTGGGACTGCCAAGTGCTATAATGGTGTTTAGAAATCGAGTCTGTGTTATGTCTAGCGGTCCTAGTATTTTGTGTTACTCTGACCCCTGCATTGTATCACTTCAATGCAGTTGGAGTGTGCGAACACTCAGTTCTGGCCAGAGGAAGGTATTTGTATTCAAGCCAAATCTGCATTTCAGATTTGAAATGGGGGTGGGGGTTGGGGGAAGGACAGATGGGGGTGGGGCTGGAAAGGGCAGAGGTCAGTGTTCACAGGTCTGAGACCATGTTTAATATCACATGACACCTTTGTCAAACAGTGTGTCACCCCTCCCCCAGACATGCAGCCTGTCTGGGTTTCTATGCCTAAGGGACCTTTCTTTGCAGTCGCCTTCCCACCCAAACTCACAGACTGGCTTTTTATAAACCATAAGAAATGAAGGAAATTTGACCTGCTCCATATTTTTCTAGCGTGGTGGCATGAGAAGCCTCGGAGGGTCATGGGCTCCCTTTCCTCCCCCAGGCTGGCCCGTCTGCATCCTCCCTCCTTGGGTACAGTGGCTGTCTGGAGCTTTGGGATTGACAGAAGGGCTGGCTGGGTGGGGAGTGGTGTTAGATTTCAGCTCTGTCCTTGGAGGTGAGATCTGGGTCTGCAGTACAGATTCTAGCCATCACCAGAAATCTCAAAGGAGAGGGGCAAAACTCCAAGGTCAGATGCATTTACAACGAACAGCTTTGGGTCTGTACTTCTACTGTGAGGGGCAGGGAGCTCAGACAGACAGACAGCTGACTTTTCATCTGTGGGCCACACTACATTTCTGCTTTGGTCACCAGAGTCTGATAATCTATCTTCACTTAAGCCCTGGTCCCGTTTTGTCTTGTTCCCCACAGTCCTATATAAGCCCCACTGCTCTGTAGGAGACCTTAACCACATAGGTGTCACAGCGTAGACCAAGGACACCTAATCAAGGCTGGCCAGATGCAAGCCTGTGGCTGCTTTCCTTCTCCTGTCCAGGATGCAGATTGGGCAGGGAGGTGAGGCACTCCCAGGGAACAGCCCTGCCCCAGGCTTTGCTTAGTGATCCAGATAGTATTTGAGATTTGCCAAAGGGAAACCCATCCAGGAAAGAGTTCAGTCATCGAAAGCAGGGAACTTGATGCAGATCCTAGGGTCTGCTGGATGTTGGGCCTTCTCTAGACTCCCTTTAGTCTTTGCACATTTTTCCAATCTTGAAAATGGGGCAGCAATGACTTGGCTTGTATAGTCACCAATTGAGCTGTCCCATGCAACACACCCTCACCTGGAAGGGACTCCCAGGAACTTGGCATCACCATCCATTTGGTGGGCTAGAGATCTAACCCTTGCTGGCAAGAGTGAGAGACAGATTGCATGAACACCCTGGGGAGGTGTGTTGGAGGTACAAGCAGGACCTGAGAAACTAGGTAGAGAGAAAGAGAACATCTTAGAAGTAAGCTTTGAGTTCTTCCATCCACTAACACTTCTGATGAAATCAAATGCCCTCTGATTTCAGGGATCTGGAGAACCCTTCACTCCTGGGCACACTGTGGTGAGACTACCCTTTCCAGCAAGCGTGCAGAATACCTAGGATGGGCATGATTGCTCACTGCCCCATTTAGAACAGCTGTTGCTTTGAACAATGTCTTTAAATAGACCAAGGTCAATTATACCTGCTCAATGACCTGCTCGGATAATAAAACAAGAGTTTAGGAGTGAGCTGGAAGACTGGACAGAGGTGCTGCAGAGAAAAGCCCCAGCCTGGGACTGAGGACTTGGGCTGGCAGCCCAGCCCTGGTAAACTGCCCCAAGCCAGCTTCCAGGTACACAGGCTGCTCTTGAAAATAAATGCAATCTTTGCAACATGTGGAGAACACCAGGACTCGGTACATCAGGTCACCTTTGCCCCTAAAACAATTGAGTTCCTACCTGTGGCAACTGTCTGCTCACTGCTGATTTGAAGAGAATAGAGCCTAGGAAGAGTGGGTAAACTGAACAGAGAGAGATGTGTCACGGCAGAGGGACAAGGACTCAGCTTCCCTTCGGGTGAGAGCTGTGGTGGGTAGCCAGGTCTCCTTGCTCACCCTTGGTGCTTCAGCTCTGAGGTACGGGAAGTAGGGCAACGACATGCATATATCTCAAAGATGACTCTGCTATGTGCCCCAGGATGGATGAGACAGAAGCAGTATGTTCTCTATATTGCCAATCTCCTTAACCTTTGAGTGTTTCTAGAAGGTAAACCATATTTTACATGGTCAATTAGCCTGGAATCTGAACCCAGTGTATTCCCCAGGGGTTAACAGGTGCCATCAGAAGCCTAAACAAAGGTTGACTGCTCGGCTCAGGGTAATCTGGGGACTCCACACATTGTAAGACTGCAGAATCTCTTGAAACTCCAGAATGGGATGTGGTGAGGTCTTCAGAGGTAACCATGCGATGATCAGGAAATGTCACAAAGCTCAGGTGGAGCTGGTGTCCGGAGTCTGCCATCTGTAGCCTAGGGCCACACCCAGACCTTCACGCTCTATTTATTGTTTGTTGGCCATATCCATCCCACCCCACCCTATTCCCTGATATTTTCTTACTTCCCATCCCTGGATCCCTTTTTTCTATTAAACTACACACACACACACACACACACACACACACACACACACACACACACACACACACACACACCACACACACACACACACACACACACACACACACTTTTCTGTAATTATATAAAATATAGGAACTACAAATGAGAGACAAAGCAGGCCTGCTTGTTTGAAACTGGCTTAATCCACTCAATATGATTACCTCTAGTTGCCTCTTTTTTTTTTTCAATCAATGTAACTCCATTCTTAATGGCTGAAAAGAATTCCATTGTGCATACATAGCACCTTTTCTTTGTCCATTCCTCTGCTGCTTCACTCAGGAGCATCAGCTCCTTTTCTAAGCACACTTTGCTGCAACAGGTACGCTCTTCCCCTGCTCAGCTTCTTTTCCTTAAGATATATGCATTCATTCTGCATGTGTTTGTGCACAGGGAAGCATGTGTCCTGGTGAATATTTGGGGGTCGGGGACAATTTGTGGGAGACTGTTATACAATGGGTTGTTTTCCTCCCTGCTCCAAGCTCCCAGAGTAACTATGCAGACTCAAAATACTTATACAAATACCTAGCCATGTTGCTAGGCTCATTACCTGACTAGCTAATAATTTAATAACCCATTTATACTAATCTGCATTCTGCCATGTGGCTAGTTACCTCTGCTCAGGTACCATTTGTCTGTCCTCATATCTTCCCCAGCGCTGGGCTCTGTCCTAGAATTCTTTCTGCCTACCAGCCGTCCCACCTTCTAGTCTACCCTTTCCTATGGGCCATAGATGGTTTTTAATTGACTGTGATACATCTATACAGTACACAAAATGTTCTCTCTTTTAGTCTAATAAGAGGCTCTCTTTTTCCCAAGATCATCTTAGTTTGATTTTTACAGGAGGAGGAATTGTCTTCTTCCACGCTGTGGGCCCAGCACTTAGGTCATCAGGCCTGTCAGCTCACCTTACCTTACCTGCTGAGAGATCCCATAGGCCTCTCTGAGTGCTTTTTAGTGTAGCTAAGCTGTTTAAAGTTTGTAGCTGCATTCAATGGCACTGTCCAGTAGTTGTGATAGAGACAAGATCTCAAAGCATTCTCCTGCCCTTGAATGAAAGTCTTGCCAGACTCTGGTATAGCGTCTAAGTGTGCTATTACACAAGTCTCCTTAAGAATGTGTAACATCTTCATTCTTTAAAAACATATTTTACTTACAAATTTTTATTTATGTCTCAGGGGGAAGATAATACTGGTTCTGGGCTCAGTGGAGAGATAAATATCATATTGTTTGCTTCTTTGGGAATTTCCTTTCTGTAACAGAAAGAAGGAGACTGACCACGCATTTATGCTATTGCCTTTTTGTTTTATGACAGCCCAGTGGATTAAATGCTTTCTACAGAGAAACTGAGTTTCAGAGGTCAAGTAACTCAGTCAAGATTATATAGCTGTAGGGCAGCATGAAGTCAGTATTTTACTCCAAATCTTTCTGACTAAAATTTCAGGTTCTCCCCACCAGATGTTGCTGCTTCTATGCCTTTTGGTACCTTCTCCTAAGCTGTGTCAAAGACCAGATATAGATGATAGACATCTCTCACAGTCTGACAGTGTGAACTGAAGCCACCTCTTGGAAGCATTCGATACGCTTCACTTGGAGTGTGGAGTCAGAGGCTTCTGACCTAGGGATGGGGGTTTAAAATATTGCCCCAAATACATCCATTTGCCCAAGAACTTCATAAATTCATTGTTTTTAATAGCTGAGTAGTACTCCATTGTGTAAATGTACCACAGTTTCTGTATCCATTCCTCTATTGAGGGACATCTTGGGTT
>NC_034602.1:6450580-6467940 GCF_900095145.1 Mus pahari | reverse complement strand
GGGGGGAGGGTATAGGAGAATTTCGGGATAGCATTTGAAATGTAAATGAAGAAAATATCTAATAAAAATTGAAAAATAAGAAAATAAATAAATAAAATTTTTTAAAAAAAAGATTTTTTCCCCAAGTGCTGAACGTGATATTTTGAATGGGAGAAATGGCTCAGTGGACCAGGACAGTCCTGTGCTTATTGACTTGCTGCCAACTTTTTTTCTGTTCTTTGAAAGCTGTGGGAAAGGGTTGGATTCTGGACCCCGCCTGGACACAAGAGGACCCGTATGTGTGTGTGTGTGTGTGCATGCGTGTCCGTGTGTGTGTGTGTGTGTGTGTGTGTGTGCGTGCATTGAGCTAGTGAACTATGACACTCATGGAGGAGGTTGATTGTTCAGTGGTTAGGACAAACAGTCAAAGGTAACTACAGGGCCCTCAATTTTTAGTTTAATATGTATCCCTTTTCTATGGATGGGCTGAGGGCTAAAGGCTGCTTCTTGTGCCTTTGTTTAGGCTAGGCTAGCACAGGGTAAGCACATTTTGGTGGGAATAGTAGTCATATTGGAAGTAAATAAAGGAAAAAAGAAAGAATTAATGGCTCTGCTCTGGTCTACAGATCTGGCCAGGACACAACTAGTCACTTAAAGACTTGGCAGTTCTTGGCTTTTCTAGGACTGATAAATAATTCAATCAAAGATGTGCACACTGCCACCCGTCTGAATTCCAGGCAGTTTGAAAGTGGACTTTGTCATATGAAGACCTGGGACTGAGGCTGTCCTGATGAACCCAGGTAGAATTGTTGGCCCCAGGGAGCTCCCTTCAGGCTTTCTGAACTGCCATGGACCGGTGTCGCCTGACTGGGATGAGGAGTACATGAGTCTAGAGCAGAGCTGAAAGTGGAAGCTACTGTGCAGAGCAGGTGCAAGGCTCTGAGACAGACAGACAGACATTTGTGTTGTAGAACCATTCAACTGGTGGCTCCTTCCAGTCTGTGCATACCAGGTCTCCTTTCACCAGAGATAAATTTCACCAATAAGGATTGCCAGTATTTCAGAATGAGTAATTTCCTTTGTACTGGGGATCCAAAACATCCACATGAAAGCCAGCTTTGGCTCCCCAGCTGGGCAGGACTGAGGACTAGCTACAGGTAGGAACCCTGAGCTACCATGCTGATAGGGCTGTGCCATCCAGAGCTGCCACAGTTAGGCTATATCTAGCTCAGTCAGTGATGGCCTGTTGTTGGGATTAAACGTTTGCCTACAGGTAGATTGCCAGGGAAACAAGGAATGTTAAACAAGCAGAGGAGATAAAATACCAATTGTCCCACTCAGAATGCTAGGCATAGATATTGTTAACAACCTGGTGATCTTTTTGCCATCTGTGGTGGCAAACCTTGCCCACTCTGTGGTGTAGAGTCAGACTTCCCCCAAATCCCTTAGAGTGTTTATTCTAGACTCTCCCTCACTGGCTTCCAGTTAACAGAACCCATCCTTAGGGGGTGTCACATGTGATTTATTCCTGCTATCTCAGTCAGAGACCACCCTGGATTTTAGTTGTAGACATTTAGTTATATACACTGCTTTAGCTATTGGACACACCTTCAGGTCACAGGTACTTTAAAGGACTTCTAAGCAGCCACACCTTACACTTTATTGTGCACCTGGCCTTGGAATGATTGTTTCCTGGAAACCTGGGATGGGAATGACTGTTCCTTGAAACTTTTCCCTAATTGTACTGTATTCTAAGTCTATTGACAGTGAGTGTCTGATGCTAGATTTACCAAAGCCTGACCCGCTTTGGTGCCGTCAGTCCGAAAGCAGTTTCTGTTCTCCTCTCTGTGCGTTAGCTTCCCTGCCTGTGCCTGCAGGGTCCCCCTCAGCCTTTTGCCAGTTCTACCAGGCTGGCGATTCTGCTCAAATCTGGGTCCTAGAGAAGGCGACTGCTGTGGTGGTGTGCTCCTGATAGAGGTTCGAGGGCCAGACATCATGGAAGGGAGGGGCCAGAGGTTTTGGCAGAGTCAGGCAGGCACAGTGAGGGGACAGCCATGCAAAGTCTCAGGTTGAGGGGGCTTTGTGATTGACTTCTGAGTTCAGGAAATGGCATTTTCTTTCCTTAAAGAAGAAAACCCTGACCCTTCCATACATGCCAAGAAAAAAAATCCAACAGTTCACGGTCCTGTTTATTCTCAGACGAAGAGTGGATGGCCTTTCCGAGGTGTCCGACTGTGCAGTCCAGCCCAACTGACATCTGTGGGCATTCAGGGTTTAGATGTTTAGTCTGAGAGAGACCCTCAGGCCCCAGCGGGCTCCTGATAGGTCTGACTTACCACTGACCCCGCCTTGAGAAAGGGAATCCTGTGGGCTTTCCATGGAGGAAGCTCAGCGCTCTGAAGTCCTCTCAGCACTCTGCCCCTCCCCCATCTTGCTTTAGGACTGCCATAGATGTCTTGGGAGCTTCCCCCTGCAGCTCTAGCTGAGGCTGTAGGTCAGAGTCTGCCTTCCATTCTAGTATGACATCCTCTTCCAGGCCCTGCATCCCCACTGGGTCTCTACCCTCATTAACTGTGCTTAGCACACACAGCCCTGTGACTGTAGCCCTGCCTTTTGCTTCTTGCCCAGTGCAAAGCTTTTGCTTTAGAAAGGTTCTTGGATTTGGTCTGAATCAAACTCGGCTGAGCCCTTTGGGGAAAGGCTCGAGCATCCCGATTGACATGATGGCACTGTGGTCTTAGAAGAGGTCTTTGCAGATCTTCACGCTTGTTTTCTGTAGTTACGGGCTCAGAGTAACAGCCAGGCTGGGAGCTGGGGGTTCCCTGACATCATGTTTACCCGAGGGTTCTGTGCATTTGACAATGGGATTCAGGGGGAATGGGAGTGGGGTGAAGGTGCATCCCTGTGCTATAGGTATGCACAGAGAGTCACACTGATTTCTGAATGGAAAGTTCTGCCTGAATCCCGAAAATGCACTTTTTTTTTTGATAAGATCTTGCTACATACCCCTGGCTATCTTGGACCCACTATGCAGACCAGGCCGGCCTTGAACTCAGAGAGATCTGCTTGCTTCTGCCCCTCCCCCCCTCAGTGCTTGAAAGTGCATTTAAACCAGTTTTTCTAGCACTTCATCCTTCAGAGTTCTTAGGGACATAGAAATCAAACCAACGGGCTGGCGAGATGGCTCAGTGGTTAAGAACACTGACTGCTTTTCTGAAGGTCCTGAGTTCAACTCCCAGCAACCACATCCATCTTTAATGAGATCTGACACCCTCTTTTGGAGTGTCTGAAAACAGCTACTGTACTTACATATAATAAAATAAATCTTTTAAAAAAAGGAATTCATAGCAGCAAAATTGAAGTTAAAAAAAGAAAGCAAACCAACACGTTTGCAAAGGATGTAAATTATTTATGTTGATAATCATAATTTATACAAACCAATTAGCATAACACAAGTTGAGAAAAAAGAGATACATACTGAATCCTGTATTGAAGTACTGTCTAATGTATTTAGTGAGGTGATTAATTTAGTGATGAGTTTCGTGAGGGGACATATCCCCCAGGGCTCTTTCTGGTAGCTTATGCAGTGGAGCCATGCTCCTCTGGCTATCAGAGCTTAAAGGATAGCAATTCTCTAGGCTTTTATTACAAATAAATTTGGGGAGATAAATGTGTTCTTTGGACTATGGTCTTAACCATGTTGATCTCCTTATCTACTCTTCATACAACATTTCAGAGTGTACTGTGTATTTGGTGTGGTAAAGTGACTTACTAAGATGATTTCATAGATACGGGAATCCTTACCCTGAGCAAGCAGGTCGGCTTTCTCAACTGGGTAGCCTTGATGTTTGGGGGTAAGTCAATGCGATAGTTTGTATAGGCTCAGCTCAGGGAGTGGAGCCTTGTGGCCTTGTTGGAGTAGGTGTGTCACTGTTGGCAGGGGCTTAAGACCCTCATCCTAGCTGCTTGGAAGTCAGTCTTCCAGTAGCAGTCTTTAGAAGATATAGAACTCTCAGCTCTGCCTGCACAGTGCCTGCCTGGATGCTGCCATGCTCCCACCTTGATGATAATGGACTGAGCCTCTGAACCTGTAAGCCAGCCCCAATTAAATGTTGTCCTTTATAAGTCTTGCCTTGTCATGGTGTCTGTTCATAGCAGTAAAACCCTAATTAAGACAGTCATGCTGGAGTTGGGGGGGTCTGTTCTATGCATGGTAGGGTATTTAGCAAAATTCTGACTTCTACCCTTAGATACCAGCAATACCACCCCCAGTCAAGACTATCATAAATGTCTTCAGACACAGGCAAGTGAGCTCTGGGTAGAAACTTTCAGTTTAAATGGAGACAGATCCTACCCAAAGAAAAGTGTTGTTAAGAGCTTTGGTGGATGCCCTGAGGGTTCCGGCATTGGAGGACACTGGGGCTATGCTTGAGGGTGTGTGGGAGTCTATGAGGCATGGCAGAAGGAAAGGGAACACAGGTATGAAGGCACTGGTAAGCTCGCTGGGTGGGCTTCTGCAGGAGCTGCACTGTAGTGAGGATGAAGCAGAAGTTGTTTGACAGAGCATGATGAGACAGAGCAGGGCCCGGCTGAAGCACACCCCACAGGCAAGGGTGCTTTTGGACTTTGGTTTCTTGCTGACACTAGAATCAAGGTCTACACGCTGGTCCTTCCACACTCTCTGCACTTTTACACTTCCCTTGCTTGCCTCTATGCTCTTCCTCCCGCATCACTTGTGTCCCTTCCCCCACCATTAGAAGCCTGCCTCCCATGAGAAATGGAGGGGATTGTCGGGCTAAGAGTCTGCTGGAGCCCCTTGCAAGGTCCGTGTGTACATTGCTTCCTTTTGGATAGCCTAGATCCTCAAGTAGGCCAGCTGTGCCATCTGGTCCAGCTGTCCGCATCCAACAACAGATCCCTTCATGTGCTTGCATGCATACTGTGCATATGCATGTGCCTGTGTGTGTGCTAGAGTGTGTTCGTGTGCGTGGCTTGCCTGACCTTAGACACAGCCCCTTAGGATTAGATGCATTTATTATTGGGGATGGAAGACTAACTGGATGCAGTGAGTTACAAGAAATACACTAGTGGATGCCCTGCTTTCTGCATGTGGGGAAATAACCCAGACTTCATCATGTACATCTTCACAGGGCATGTTTCCAACACGTTGACTGCTGGCCACAGACAGAGGAAGGGCAGCGTGGTTTCCATACCTCATTCTCTTGAGGTTCCTTCTTCCCAGTCATCATCCTTCCTTGTTTTAAGATGCCCCAGCAAGAAGAGCACAGGAAGAGCTAGGGGTGTGTGTGTGTGTGTGTGTGTGTGTGTGTGTGTGTGCACGCGCGCGCGTGCGTGAAAACCAAAGGGAACCTCGAGCAAGCCTTTCCTTTCCTTTCCCTTTCTCCACCCTTAGCCATCATTAACAGAAAAATATTTTTAAAAGATCCCTTGATGGCATCCCCAAATGTGCAGTGTGACATTTTCTTAGCTGATGGCCTCCTTTGTGAAGGGACTTTGTGTCCTCCCAGCATGCCTGCTGGGTCCCAGTTTGCTGTGGTTGCTAAGGTAAATACTCTTTCCATTAAGCGCCACAGCCTGAGAGTGGCCTAAAGCTCAAATCAATGACCAAGGAGCAAGTTACACATTTCTCTGGGGTGATTTTAACCTATGCAATGGCTTTTTGGGAAAATTGCCTGTTTCCCCACTCCCATGTTTGGGCCAAGGGGCGTCTCCTAGTCTCTTAATTCTCCTCAGCCAAGTACATCTTTTTCATTTATTCATGTATCTGAGGAAGAGGAAGCGGGGAGCAGGACTGATAAACTACAGAGAGCCTTCCCTCAGAAATCGAGAGAGAATGCCTGCATTATCTTAGCTTTGAGGCAACTTGGGGTGTATAGCTGCTTTTAACAGACTCCCCTTCCTTTTCTTATGAGAAACACTACAGTCCAACAGCCACTGAAGCACAGTGTCCTTCTGGAAGGTTCCTTTATGTGGGGAAAGGAGTCTAGGATCCTGGTGACATCTTGACATTTGTGGTACAGTGGCACGGTTTTGCTTACTCCCTTAACCTCAGGAAGGTGTTCACAGACCAGGCAACACCCGTGACAGCTATATGGTCACTGGACAAGGAGGTGGCTGGACGGTCTCGCTCATCTCTCCATCTTTGTCCTGGAGGGGTCAGAACAGGCTAGAGAGAGTCCAACTGAAGGAAGCATCGAGTGGGGTGTGGTCGTCAGATGTCAGCTGAAGCTCCAAGGAAGTGTAGGCCCCACCCAGAAGTCCACATTTGTGCTATCTCTGTAGTTTTCTGTGTGCGTGTGTGTGTGTGTGTGTGTGTGTGTGTGTGTGTGTGTGTTGTATGTGCACAGCTGTCACGTGTGTTAAGTGGTCTGTGAACACCTTCTTCCTGAGTCTCAGGGGATAAGGGAAGCCATTCCGCTGGGGTGCCACGTGGGGTGTGGATGCCCGAGGTTGACATTGGGCGCCGCCTTCTATTACTTTCTATCTTATGTTTTGAATAGGGTCTCTCAATGAACCACATAATCATTGACTAGGCTGCCAGATGGAAACCCTAGGATCCGCAACCACCTGCCCTTTTCTCTGGATTCCGCTAGGGTTAACGACATGAACTCCTGTACCTGGCTTCTATCTGGTTGCTGGTTAGCCAAATTCAAACTCTCTCCCCAGTCCAGGGCCTGATGCTTTGCTCAGTAAGTTTTTCTCCAGCTGGAGGACATATATACCACACAGGACCGTGCCTGTTTTTCCCTACACTCTCCTAGGTCTTTCCCACCATCATCCTCAACAAATGGGGACACACTTCTGGTTGTTACTGCAAAAGCCATGATGGAAATCGGGGCTCAGACCACACCTCTTTAAGTTGAGGACTTTCAAGCCCTAGGACAAAGTCGATCTTCAGGTGTTGTGGGTAGGAGGATAGACTGTTGGGGGCAGGGGTAGCTTGCCTGCTGGGGAAGCTTTAGGAAGGCATGAACCGATCACACTGCTCTGTTCACTGTACATCTAAGGTCACTTGCTGCTTTGGTCAGATGAGGACCCTATCTCATCCGCAAAGGCTTGCTCCTACCCCACAGCGACCTCGGTAGCTGACATCTATCCTTTGGGTTCCTGCTCCAGTGTGTGTTTCTTTTCCCTAACATTAAGTCAGTTTCCTCCAGAACACAAACTCATCTTTAGCTCCAGGCACACAGCAGACCTCAGCAAATGATGCTGAGGAAGATGGCGGCCTCTGCACTGGGAACGATGCAATGCCTGGCCTCTTTGTCTTTTCTTGCCCGCCCTTCACGATATCAGTCAGCAGGATAAAAGAGTAGATTAAAATAATCTCAGTGCCACACTTCTAACAATGGTGGGGAAGCCACTTTAAGCCTCTTGTTTGACAAGTTCTTAGAATGTAGTCTGACCTACCCTTCCTGTGGTGGGAAACCTGAGCTTCTGATAAATACTCAAGGGTTTGGGCTTGGATGACTTGGGTGTGACCTGGATGCCTCAGAGGACATCCAAGGCCTGGAAACAGCCGAAGAGCTGCTTGGTGCCCAACGCTGAGGTCTATATTCCTTGTTCAAACATCCGCTCTGCCAAACTGCTGTTGGCCAAGGTAGCAGGCAGAATGCTTCCCACACCTACCTCTTTCTCCTCCTGAAAAGCCCAACTTTATGGGAGGTGAAGCCTAGGTTTCTGGGGTAGGAGTAGAGGTGGGCTAATGGAGCAGGACTCCTGGTTTAGTTCCTGATTCTTGATTGGTCTGGTTTTGTACTTGTGTCTTCTAAGCTTTTCCACCTGTGGCCCAGGCCCATCAGTGAGCATGTTTTATAAACTGGAAAAATGAATAAATACAGGACCCAGAAGGGAAACAGCGTGAGGAACAGGCAGGGAAAGTGTGAGTTCCTCTGTACCTCCCAGCTAGGTCTGACCTGCCTTGGTGGGGTCCCAGGGTCAGGCTTAGCCGGCTTTATGGGTAAAATGTGGATTTTTGCTCAGAGAAGCCTGGTCAGTTTTCAGCATTAATTAACTCCAGGAAGGCAAGAGTGATTCTTTTTATTTGGCTATCTGGCTCCACAAACCCTGCTGGCTTCCTGTCCCTGAGGTGCTGGATTGATGGGACTGCAAATGTGTAAAGTCCTGCACAGGAAGCCCCCCGCCCCCACGGCCATTCAGAAACTCTTGACTCCTGCTGTCCCCAAAGGCAAGAAACTTAGAGGCTCAGACCCCAACTCTGTTTACACCTTCAGAAATGGAAGCTGCAGGAACCTTCATTTTCTTTCCTTGGGCTCTCAGGCTAAGCAAGAGGCCTGGTGTGAGGGCTGGGGATATGTGGAAAAAATTCTCTAAACTGTTTGAAAAATCACCCACAATCAGAGAAGCAAATTCAAAAAATGACAAGTCTTAGAGGTTTGGGGAAGCTTTGAAATAACCCCAGAGGATCATGTTTTCCCCATCACAGGTCCTTGGTCCCATAGCCTCCAACTTCTTTCAAATCTTACTGCAGGAACTTTAGTGCTAAAAATATATTTGGGAGTTCACAGCTGGCACACATATTTATTTATACTTTTGTATTAACATAGTTTTGTACCAGCTCGTGTTCTTAAAAATACATCCCTCAGTAGAAATTTGAGACTCGGCAGACATAAAATAAATGTTTAACAATTACGATTTTACCCGTTAGCTTGGCATAGAAATCTTGCATTCATTAATATCTTTTATCAGTAAAATCAAATTTCTAATGGGGTGATGGGGTTAGATGAGTACAAGGTCTTAACAGCATGGTGTCACAAGGGTTCTTCGTGATACAAACCCGGACATGATGTTCTTAGCTGTGCTTTAAGCCCATAGGTTACTGCAGCTAAGAAAGACAGGTAGGAAGACATGCAGGCCTCCCTAAAGGACATTAGGCTCTTATTTCTGAGTCCCAGCCACTGAAGGGACACACATTTATTATTATTATTATTATTATTATTATTATTATTATTATTGGAATATGTTATATAAGTGATGAGGTCTATTATGACATCTCCAAGGTGTATGTCATGCAGCCATTTGTCCCCCTTTTTCCCCCCACCAAACACTGGTTCTTTCTCTGTGATGACAGGAAATACAATCTGATGCGGTGCTGGACAGACTGACAAGCGGGGGCATGGCTCAATCTTGCTGTGTTGTGGGATTTAATCTTTAGGTCAGCTTACCTTAGATGGTTCTCTGTACTGCTGCCCCAGTTTCTAGAATGGTAGGAGGGCCTGAATTCTCTAGTAGGTGGCCAGCAAAAAGCCTTCCAAAGGTGGTCATGCCCCAGTCTCCAGAAACTGTGACATATTACCTTCAAGGCCTCAGGGAGTTTATAGCTGCAATTGAGGTAAAGGACCTCAAAAGAAAACATCCTGGGCCACCTATGTAAATCTTCTCTAATCCCAGGGACTTCCTTTTATTTTTATTTTTGTTTATTATTATTTTTTAATCCCAACCACAGATTTGCCTCCTTCCTTTCCTCCTAGTACCCCCACATTCCCTTCTGTCCCCCACCCCATTCACTTCTCCATTTCTACTTAGAAAAGTACATAGGCCTCCCATGGATATCAACCGAATGTGACAAGCGGAAGTAAGACTAGGCATCTCTCCTCATGTTCAGGCCAGATGGGGCAAGCCACTGGGACGAAAAGGATCCCAAAAGCCTGCAAAAGAACCAGAGACACACCCTGCTCACACTGCTTGGAGTTCTACAAGAAGACCAAGCTACACAACCATAACACGGGTCAGTTCCATGCCGGCCCAGGAGACTTTCAGAGCAAAGAACTTTGCAATATAATAGGATCTGTTGTTGTTGGAGTCTTCTGCCTTGGAACATGAGATAGAATATAGATGACTTTGGACTAAAATTTGATTGGTTAGGAGAGGAGACCTTAGTCCTCTATCTGGAAGGAATTGATTTCAGCCAAAGCTTGACTGAGCACAGGCCCACCCCAACCTGTGACATATGCTGTTTCCAAACTACCTTAAGACAAGAGGCTGTCAGTCCTGAATCTGTCCCTGACACCCTTTTTTTTTTTTTTAATTATTATTTTAAATCTAAGTTCTGACACACCCTATCCACTCCTAAGTTCAATGAACTCAGAACTGGCTGAGCTAACACTCCTGGGAGTGGCCCTCACCTCCCTTAGCCTCAGCCTGCCTGGACTCTCACCAGGTGATCCAACACCCCTGTCTGATATCCAAACCCTGCAGGGCTTTGGGACCGTTGTGTTTAAGGTGGTCTTCTGGTGTCCCTGAAGCACACTCACTCCTGCTATTTCTTTTGTTAGAAGTGTTCGTTTCCATTCTTTTCTGCCAACCTCCTGGTTCCTGGTGGTGTGAGCATCCTACGTTCTACAGTGTTTGTCTGTACAGTTTGCCAGAGTTAGCCTTTTCAAATCAACACATCAGTACTGAACACTGGTGTTGAAGGTTTCCAGGGAACTTAGAGTTACCCATAAGTAGACACCAGCCAGGAGGCAGGTGTGCTATTCTGTCACCATGATGTCCCACTTGTGAGAGTATTCCTAGAGAATGTTGGCACCTGTCACAAGGAGATAGCTCTAAGGATGTGTAACTTGAAAGCAATGACCCCCATAGACTCATGTGTTTGAATGCTTGGCCATAGGAAGTGGCACTCCTAGGAAGTGAGGCCTTGTTGGAGGAAATGTGTCATTGTGGGATTTAAAGTCATATATATATAATTAAGCTCTGTCCATTATTGAACTGAGTCTCCCTCTGACTGCCTGTGGATCAAGATGTAGAACTCTCAGCTCCTTCTCCAGCACCATGTCTGCCTGCATGCTGCCATGCTTCCTCCCATGATGATAATGGACTGAACCTCTGAAACTGTAAGCCAGCACTAATGAAATGTTGTTCTTTATAAAAGTTGCCTTGGTCATATTGTCTCTTCATAGCAACAAAATTCTAACTAAGACACAATTTTTATGTAACAGTCTCTATAAAATGGAAACCACTGGATATCCATCATAAAAGGAATGGAGAGGCAGTTGACATAAACTCACAGTGACATGCTAACAGTCATCCTGTGAGTGCATTGTGGGAAAGTCATGGAGTAAGACCCAATTCTGCAGCTAAGCTGAACACACTGAAGTCATGTGTAACAGTTCATGTAAATCTCAACAAGTGTAATGTTACAAAAGCAGGGCAATGATGATCTATAGAGGGAGGTACAGATATTCCTTCCGGGGGTAGGCAAGCTGTCCCCATCAGCCAAGGCAATAACCCTCACAGATGACTGCACATGGAGCTGGGGCATTAAACACATGGAGAAGGGAATATTCTGGGGGTAGGCAAACTCTACCCATGGGCCAAGCCCACCTGCTTCTTGTGTGGTCTCTGATCTGGGAATGGTCTTTTCACAGTTTTAAATTGTGGGGGAAAACATCAGGAGAAAATTATTTCCGGACATCTGAAAAATTATGCAAAATTCTAAATTTCTATGTAATAATTAAATTTGTTGAAGCAATATCATACTCTTTCATTTACAGCTTGCCCGGTACTTGCCACAGACCATGTCATTCACAAGGGTGAAAGCACTTGAAGTCTGCTGTCTGCTCCTATGCAAAGGTGTCTTGACCCTTGACCTGCATCATCTTTGGAGGCATGATCACCTCTGTCAGGGAAGAGAGCAAGGGGCCTCATCGCATAACTACTGCCATCAGCATCTCTCTCTCAATTTGCTGGCTGTGATGGTTTTAGTAGGTTTGTCCCCGTACATTCATGTTTCAATGCTTGGCCATGGGAGTGCACTAGAAGGGGAAGTGACTTATTGGAGTAGCTGTGGCCTTGTTGGAGGAAATGTATCACTATATAGGCAGGCTTTGAGGCCTCCTATGTTCGAGATCTGCCCAGTGTGGAATTCCAGTCCCCTCATGGCTGCCTACAGAAGACAATCTCCTCCCTGCTCCCTTCAGATCAAGATGTAGAACTCTCAGCTCCTTCTCCAGCACCATGTCTTCCTGCAGGCTGCCATGCTTCCTGCCATGATGATAATGGACTGAACCTCTGAAACTGTAAACCAGTCCCAATTAATTTTATTATTATTATTATTATTGTTGTTGTTATTGTTATTATTATTTTACAAGAGTTTCCTTGGTCATGGTGTCTCTTCACAGCAATAAAATCCTAAGTCACAGTGACTTACATCCTATCCTATTATATTTTGAATATTTAATATATGTTATGCTTTTAAAAAGTGAAAGATAAAGTTGTCTGTAATGGGCCATGCTGTAATCTCAGCACTTGGGAGACCAAGGCAGAATGTTTGCCATGACTTGGGGGCCAATCTGTACTATACAGTGAGTAGGCAGCCAGTCTGGGCCACACAGAAATATCCTGTTTCAAAACACCCCCTTTGCCCCCAAAGAAAACCCTTTGTTTTGTTCCCCAAACTCAGAAATAGGTAGAATTAGGGTTCCCAGTTTATACATGAGAAATGAGGTTCTGGGGCGTGTGTGGATGGATGGGATTAACTCTGGCTATGTGTCCCTAGAGTGTCTCCCTAGCCTAGGAGTTTGCCTTTCAGCTGTGGTAAAAGGTTCAGTGTGGATCTCCTCCCTACTGGGAATACCAGGTAGTGAGGTTTACTGACATCTTCCAGCACACCCTGTGAGAAGAGAGAGATGCACAGGACCCTGTTAGCCACACCGTGTTTGAGTGTGCTGCCTTCGTAATAACGAGACCCTGATGCTTTTCTAGAGTTTCTCTGCACCCTCCCTGCAGATCCTCTCAGAAACTCTGTAGGAAGCAAAGTGGTCAGTGTTTTTGCAGTATTGCTGAAGATGGAAAAGGCAGATTCCCAGTGACCAGTGGCTTCCTGGGCACCATGATGTTCACAGAGCTCTGACAGAACCCAGTGTCACCATGACTCTGGCCACTCAGCTGAGAGACTTTTTAACAAGTCCAATCTTCTCACCAAGTGTTAGTACCCTCACCTGGAAAGTAGAGATGGCAGCAAGGTCCCAGAAGACTCTTGTGAGGATAAAGTGAGATTACATGTGTAAAATGTTTGGTTTCTTTCTGGACTGTGGGAAGAACTCTCTGTTGTGTTGGCCACTCACAGTCTCTGCTGCCTTCACTATTATTCCTAACAGACCCTTCTAGGATTTTCTCACAGTGCTACTGATGTTCGTCACGGCTTGGCTGTGTGTGGGAAGTTGGTTTTTTTTTGGGGGGGGCATAGCTCCTATAAGGAAATTGGGGTTTTAGGAGACATCTTGGGGTCTTTCCTTTATATGAGGTGATAAACAAACGCCATAGAAGGAGACACTCAGAGCAGAGGTGCCAGCCATTGTTGGAACCTACATGGCTTTTCCCCTGTGAACCCCAGAACTGCAGGGTGAGAGAGCCTGTGGGCAGGACCACACAGCAGAAGCTTCTGATGGTGGTCCCTGGGAGAAGGCTCACAATAGCCACAGCCAGTGTTCTTTCTGGAAGCAAGAGGTAGTTTTAACTGGTGATGTATATAGGACCAACATAGAAGGCAGAAACCTTGGAGTATTGGAGTAACTGTGGAGGAAGGAAGTGAGGGCAAGATTGGCTTTGGCTTCCAAGACTGGAATGATGAAGAAACCAGTACAGCTTGAGTGATAACCATTGCTGTGCCCTAGTGGTCCAAGCCTGCATCCTCTGGGACACAGTCATCAAGTAGATCGTGGAGCTTGGTGATCAACAGTAGCATCTGCGTCTTCAAAAGCATCTAACCAGAGATAAACCCCAGGCTGGGACTCACAGACAGGCCTGTTTGGTTACAGGTGGCAGATGCTCAACTCAAACTATCAATAAATCAAAAGGAAAGTTATTGGCTTGTGTAAATAGGAAGTGCACCCAACAAGCGATACAGGTTTACCTGGATCCTGGAGCCAGCATCAGGTTACCAGGGACCTGTACCATTCTCTCTCTCTTTCTAGAAGGTAGAAAGCTCCAAACTCAAGTCATCAGGTGAGATGACAACAGGCCTGTTCAGACAATGCCTTCAGATTATTGTGGTGGGTCTGTTGACAGGGTATTTCCTTTGGGGGAATTTCTAAGAAGAGGGCGATGTACCTGGTGTGAAGTGCGGACAGTGAGATGTCTGGACTCTAATGGGGAGCTGAGAGCTGACCTGGAGTAAGGGGGAACTCCAAGGACTGTGTGCTCCTGGTCCTGCCCTACCTCTCAACAGCAGAGGCAGATGCTCTTTAGCAGACACGGGAGATGCTCACGTCGGGTTAGAGGAGCCCTCAGTGGTGCAGTGGAATGTTCAGGAAAGACGCAACACCTTTCCCAGTTGGTCTTCCTTCACTGCCTTCAGTCCAACCTGCTTTCCTAGAGCTCCCACTCTGGGGGCACTGATGGTGCTCCCTTTTCCATGGTGGTCTCTTTGCCCTTTCTTTTGTTCGGAAGATGATCATTTGGGTCACAGCCACTGCTGTTGGAGCTGTGTGGACTCTCGTCTTTCTCCTGCCCACCCAACAGACTCCCTTCTCCTGTTCCCGAAGCCCTTCCATCCTTTAAGACTTCATTGCAAGTTGAACTCTTTGTGATCAGAATCTCAAAAGCTTTTCTATTCTGTTCTGCCTGCCTTACTTTTCTAGATTGTTCTCCTTTTGGGGGGGCACATTCTCTGCATGTTCTTCCTCTGCACTAAACTCCAAGGGCAAGGACTGCAGCTCCCCCTCCTTTGTCCCCTGACCATCTAAGTATTCACCGGGATGCAGAAGGGCTAACCTTGGGACTTGGGACTTGGGACTTGGGACTTGTTTCTTTCTGCAACAGAATGTATTCAAATGGAACTTGATGCTTGTTAGAGCCTACTGAGGGAGGATGGGGTAGAAGACTGCCCAGACCATCCTTCTTCCAACGACATTTCTGGTTGCTACCTGGACCTTTGTGCACTGTAATCCAGGACTGGACCAGTGGTGCTTCTCCATGTAAACCCTCACTTGGTTATATGCATGTTCATGGTGCTCAGCTCCTGCAGCTTGAGTTACTGGCATGAGGTTTCTGTGGAGCAGATCCACTGTAGTGTGTAGTGCCCCTAAATGCAAGGGGTGGTGGGGTGGTGGGCTAGGCTGCCTATCATTCTAAACTAGGGGTTGGTAAAGGCTTGGAAAGGAGATCGTACAGGCTTCAGGGGGCCATATGGTCTCTGTCACAATTACTCAATTCTGCTCTCTTAGCATGAAACCCATTGGAGAGGATTCATAAATGAGTGATTGTGGCTGCAATCCAGCAAAACTTTACATAGAAGGCGGGCAGCAGGCAGACTTAGTCTCTGAGCTGTAGCTTTCTGACCCCCAGCTTGGACCAAGAATCTCTTTGGCTTCAGGGAAGCCCTTCCTGATGTTCAGAGCTGATAAGTCAGCTGATAAGATCAGGGCTGGTAAGTCAAGGTCCGTGAGCTGACACCCCCAGCACTAACTGCCTCAGCTGTCTCAGCTTGGGTGCTGCCCTTTAAGCTTCAGCAGGACAAGCGAAGCACATTCTGCCTCGTTTGGAGGCTCTGTCATTCCATGGTGTTTTCACAAACCATTGGAACTTTTGTGTCCCTGTAGTTGGATGCTTCAAATTTGTGGGAATGATGTCACAATGCCATCACTTTAGGTGATGGGGGAGGGATCGGTTATTGGAAGGACACACTGGAAATCCCAGCATTCACAGCAGGCATTTGCAGAGAGCTGGAACATCAGATGTGGCCATACGGGACCTAGCAGCAAGGTGTGTGATCTAATGACTCAATGTTTTATTATTAAACTGTCTGGGCTCAAATCCCAGTCCTGCCACCCATCACCCTGCCACCCAATTTGACCTCGGCTTCCCTCACCACTGTCTTAGGGATGTGATAGTAACTGTGGGGTCTGTGTTTGGGGAGTAATGAGGATCACATGCAATCAGGGTCTACCTCTTTCAGGCAAAGGCCTTGCTCAGTCAGGACAATCAATGGTAGCTCCACAGCCCTGCTATTCCAGTGAATAGAGATTACCCGGGCTCCACCCCACTCTCCATCAGCAGCTTCTTTTTCTCTCAGCTGGGTGGCTTTTCTGTGGGACTTGCTCCATCAGTTTTCACACACATGGCCATCTTTAGCCCCCTCTCAGCTTCAGAATAAAGCGCTTGTCCAGCCAGCTTGTCTAGGACAGCTCAGAACTCTCTCAGAATGTGGGCAGAAAGAAATTTCCAGATGGAAGTAACCCCAGTAAGAGAGAGTCTTGGGGGCCCTGGTAGCAAGAGGCCTCTCTGTCCTCCACTGCAAGGATCTCTCCCTGTTCCCCCTTGATTTTGTTTCAGGCGACTTCTCGCAGCCTAGAGTAGACATTATCTGCGTTGACTGAAAGTGTTGCTCTCAAAGCAAACTGACGGTGGTGCTGACGGTGCCACTTGGGGTCTCCTTGTGGTAACACTGTAGAGCAATGGGTAAAGACAGAGAAATGACCTTGTTACCTCCTTAAGGTAGCCTTGACACAAACACCTTCTCTCTGCAAACATCCCCCACAGGAGCAGAGGTGAAAAGCTTTTACAGTTTTCCGGACTGGCCTCTTGAAGATGCTTTTGGGAGCTACTTCTGGAAGCTGCGCAGAGGCTCTGGGTGGATTTGAGGTAAGCCATCAGTCAAGGTGCCAGAATCCTTTCCTTGATTCCTTCACAGACTCCCAGGCCATTGACCCTTGAGTTCCACTGCTGAGTCTGCCTCTGGATTTATCTACCCCACTGGGACCAAATGGCTGACTTGTTAGCCATGCTGAATGCTTTTATTTGTTTTTGTTGTGCATTTCTATCATTTCCCTTTGTGTGTCTGGAGGCTTCCCTTACAAAATGATGGATGCGTTTTCATAAATCAAAACATAAATGAGAAAGTATATAAAGGCATAAAATAGACCCATGCCTGGGATTTGCCACTAGGAGCTGCTAGCCATTCTCCAAGCAGAGGACACTTTCTGATTTTACAAGGTCAGATCCTGCCTTACTTCACAGACCATGGGTTTTGGAGCATTTCTCAACCAGTGATGAGGATTTCTCAATGGTGGTGAGGACAACAGTTTGGCCATGCCTACTGCCAGCCAAAGTCCCTCTAATTCCTCATCAGATTTAGCTCTGCAATAGTCCAGTGAACCAGAGTCTGTTAGTATCTCCTCTGCACAGATGAATAAAGAAAGCTTTAAGTGCATCTGTACTGAAAGTTCATTTCCAGAGTTGTAGGGTATGGCATTCAAATACAGAATGCAAATGTTGTTGTTGTTGTTGTTGCTGCTGTTGTTGTTGATGATAATGATGATGATGTTCTTTTTTTTCTTCTTCTTCTTCTTCTTCTTCTTCTTCTTCTTCTTCTTCTTCTTCTTCTTCTTCTTCTTCTTCTT
>NC_034602.1:6424505-6450415 GCF_900095145.1 Mus pahari | reverse complement strand
TCCTCCTCCTCCTCCTCCTCCTCCTCCTCCTGCTGCTGCTGCTGCTGCTGCTGCTGTGACATTTGGAAAGACAGAGCAGACTCAGGTTTCAGTGCTTACTGTAGGTGCTGAAGTGTAGCAGGCTTCTCATAGCCACTGCAGCATGGCAGCTCCAGTTGGAGGGACTGTAGGAGAGAATCTGCTCTTGCCAGCTCTGTTTGAAGACACCTTCTGAGCCAGGACAGCAGCCATGTAGGTGGTGCATTGGAAAAGGCTCCTCACGGTGTCATGGACAATGTCATTGTCATCACAGAGATCCCTGCTTTTAGCCGGCTTTTCCCTTAGAGTATCCTCTTGGACCTAGCTACAGGGTGGGAGGCAGAAACTAACCAGGAGACAACTGATTAGAGTTCATATGTCTCTGATATTAGTTGCAAATCTTCTGGTTGTCAATGCTAGAATGGCCACTGGGATGGGCTTAGGAAGAAAGGGGGTTGGGGTGGGGTATTTACAGGTCCACACAGTAGTTCTTCCTCAGGGAAAAGGCTCCTGGTTTCCCTTCTTAGCCCCATGTTGATCCTTTAACCAGTCAGAGGGACAAGTAGAGTGATGAGCCTAGGCCAGCTGCTCCACTCTCTACTTGGAGGAGGATGGGTTGCTAGGATGGGGATGGAAGCATGGCATCAGTGTGGGAGAGCAGGCTGCCCACAGAGAAGGAGGCTGCTGTCCTCGTGGAGAGCATCTCTCGACCACTCCTTTCCCTCTAGTCTGTCTGCTCTGGTTGGATCTGGAAAGTTTCAGAGGCATTACCTGGAGGTAGTGGAGCCTTGATGGGCTGTGGTCTATTGGAAGCAAGTCTGGTCACTGAGCATACTCTTGAAGGAGTTATTTAGACCACAGTCCCTTCCTTATCCTGCTTCTGCTCACCATGAGGTGAACAGGTTTCCTCTCCCATATGCTCCTCCCTGTGCTATGCAATGCTCCCCCATGCTGTGCAGTGCTCCTCCCCATGCTATGCAGTGCTCCTCCCCATGCTGTGCAGTGCTCCTCCCCATGCTGTGCAGTGCTCCTCCCCATGCTGTGCAGTGCTCCCCCATGCTGTGCAATGCTCCTCCCCATGCTATGCAGTGCTCCTCCCCATGCTGTGCAGTGCTCCTCCCCATGCTGTGCAGTGCTCCCCATGCTGTGCAGTGCTCCTCCCCATTCTGTGTAGTGCTGTGCTGCTGAAGGCTCAGAGAAATAGGGCAGGCAACTGTGTATGGGAACCTCCAGACTGCGGGTTAACATACATTTCTTGGCACATGCCAAGACACTTAGGGAGCAGATACTGGTGGATTTCTGTGACTATGAGGTCAGCATACTCTACACAGTATGAGAGCTTTAGCTCTGGGCCAGCCAGGGCTGCATAATGAGACCATGTCTTGGAGCAAAACAAAATAATATAAAACCCCCAAACAATCCAATAAAATAATCAACCAACAAAATAAACAGCCCCCCAAGCCCCCCAAAACAAAATCACCACCACAAAAACCCATCTCTTTCTTTGAGTTGGCCACTACAAGGATTTTATCACAGTGATAGAATCAACACACACCTCCTCTCTGTCTGGGCTAAGCCAAGGCTGATGCAAATCTCTGCTGTGCTTCTGAACAATCCCACTCCTGTTCCTTCCCCAAGTTGTCTTCTTTTTGGATGCATCCTCCCACCAGCTGTTTCTGCAGCAGGTCCTTGTGTCTAAATGCTCAGTCTCTGTACTTTGCATAAGCTTGAGCTCCCGAGGGGTGTCCTTAGTACCATGCCTGTTGGAGAGGGGCTTGAAGTCCAGAGAGTGCTAACTAGTTATGTCTGGAATGTTCCATTTGGCCAACATCTACCATGAACCTCCGGTAGGATCTGCATCCTGCCCTGATTTTGTGTCCCTTCTCAGACTTTTGAACAGCTATCGCTTTTGTGGTTTGAGTGCGTATAAATGGGCTAATTAGCCCACTTGCCTTGTTCTCTGTCTGTGTGGCACCGCCTGGCCCAGAGTGTGTCATCCCTTCAGAGTTCCAGACAATGAGACAGGGCAAACGATTACATACCAAGACTTCCAATTAGAAATTTCAAAATGTTGCCCCGGAGCTGGCAAGTAACCCTCTGCTTGACAGAGGAAAGGTGAAGGCCCCAGGAATTTTCTAAGTAAAACAAAATTTTTAAGGCAACTCCAAAAGAACGTCTTCTAGAACCCAGCATGTATTTTTATGGTCAATGATTATCACACTTCCTACCTGGTGACCCCATAACTCAGTGGTCTATCGGCTCTCCCTCTACCCCAAAAGCAGTTCAGTCTTTGCCAGAGCCCCTCTTGTGTTGTTCCAATTTGTTTCTCATGATTGAACTCATCTTGCTAATGTCATAAACTCTGAGGGTGGGAAGCCGGACTATCTTTGTGTTTCTTTGCCAGGCATGTGGTAGATGTTGCTAAGTTTTTCTTTGCTGAGGTGTTGAATGTATGTGTGTGTGTGTGTGTGTGTGTGTGTGTGTGTGTGTCTGTTCAGGGTGTGGATGGGGTGGCAAGAACACATGAGGCCACTGAGGGCTTTGTGGCTCTGCTGGGAACACCTTATTGGCATGTACAAAAGTATTAATTCTTGAAGTTGCTGCTTTTTTACGGTTCCAATTTCTGACTGACACTTTCCCTCAATTGCTGGGTCAGTGCATGCTCTTAGCTGTAAGTTGGAGATGTCACTGCTTTCTGTTAGAATTCCACATATACGTGGGACAGACCTGAAGACCACACACTTCCAGGACTTATTCAAAACCCCAGGAGCTACCAGGAGCCTCCTGAGGTAAGGGGTACCTAGAATGTTCTGGTTTTCCTGGAGACACAGTGGCTACTTCTCTGTTCATTTGGAATTCATCTGTCGATGGCTGTTACAGGGGCATGTGTGTGAGGAGGAGTGGGGCAGGGTTAGGGAAGGAGGCAGAAGGGAAGAGGAGGAATCTCCCCCTAACAGTGCTCCAGCCAGCTCTCTTCTGAGTCTGAATGGCTTTCTGGGATCTGATGTGGCTACATGAATAAGATGTCTACAGAAGTGAACACCGTCAGCCTTTTGAGACTTCCGTTGAGGAGGGTGGGAAAGCCGTGGTCACTGGCTGTTCTTAGCAGGGGGAAAGGGAAGCACATGTGGGCCTCTGATAATTCTCCTTGCTTTCTTCCCTTCACTTCTGTTCTTCAATAAATCACTCAGGACAACCTGTTTCTCTTTAGTGGTGTGTTTTTCTAGGGTTCAGCCTTTGTTCGAAATTCTAGAATGAGAATATTCCAGTAAATATGGTCAACCTACGTGTAATTATACTGGTATGTCAACTTTGTCCCTCAGAACTGGGCTTGCTCTGGTTAACCAGAGCTCCTCCACCCCCACTCAGAAATAAGACCTCCTGAGGAACCTTGTGGAGGGCCCACCAGCCAAAGCCCTGCATCTGCAGGGAGTAAGCAAGCCCATAATTACTCGTTGTTTAGGTCGGAGCTCAGGAGGGTTTACATTCAAGACCTCAGCTGGCTCACACAGCACGCCAGTCTCGGGAAAAATGAGCCTGCTCCTGGGTTCCAGTGTTGCTTGTCCAAGGGCTTTTGGTTTCACAGGCGTCTTCTGGGACTCAACTTTGTGACTACTGATTAGAGAGTGGGGTTCCTCAGTTGTGAGAGGTGTCTCAGCCCTGAGGTTTGGAAGTTGTACCTTTTGAGGAACACAGAGTGTAGGTTTCCGGAAGGATCTAGAGATGTTGGGCAGAGAGTGTTCTGTGAATCACAACATTCCCGGGAACCATCTGGGGATCTTGTCCTGATGCAGAACTGGATGCAGAGACAGTCATGGGCCCAAAGCACATTTCTAAAACACTCCCAGAAGGTGTTCTTGCCACGGTCATTGGGCCATACCCTAAGCAGCAAGATTCCACACCAAACTTTTCATTTTGTGAAGAGTGAAGGGGGAGCCAACTGTTGGAGAGCCTGCTGGGTAGAATAGAGTTAGCCTTCTTCTTTGCTGTGGTGTTGTCTTGGCTGTGCCCGTGTTGTTAACAGGAATGATTCGAGTCCCTTCGGAGGCAATCCTCTTGCGACCACACCTACAGTCCTGGGGCAGGTAGCTTTTTCCCTGACACTCAGGGATGGACCTGGAACCCCAGAGACCCTAGGAGAAACCCATAGGCGTCCAAAGACTGGAGTCTGGAAGAGGAGAATTCCTTTCTTACCATCACTAAAGGGTGGAGCGAAGGAAGGACATTTATTGAACCACTCACTGCCTACTAAGAGACGTAGGTAGTTCCTAACCCCAGCCTACTAGGTGACAAGTTTGTGGAAACCTTCAGGAAGACAAGTAGGATTTGGGGTCGGTATATGGGGCACCATGTGTATTCTTAGCAGGAAACATAGGCTCACAGGTTCTCTCCTTGGCCTGTCCTCACCCTCATGAAACTTTTGACAAATTTTCTAGACTCTGCATGAAACAAGTACAGAATATTATCTAACTGCTTTTTCTCTTCCGGGAGCCAGGACCTCAGGGCAGTCAAACAATATGAATAATGACAGATGCTTTGGAATACACATTGGTTATATGTTTTGGAGGAACTGGGGACGAAGAGTATTGGCCTGAATCTCCATTGCCAGTTGGAGACTAAAAGGCAAGCACTTAAATCTTGGGTACTCCCAGATTTAGCCCCAATAAAATCTCTGGTGCCTGAAGACTTGCATGAGCTTCCGTGATTAGCAGCCATATGTTTTGGTGAGGAGGAGCTGACACATGATGGCCTGGGCAGAATGCAGCCAAGGACCCGCTAGCTCGTCTCCCTGACCCTTCCAGGCTCTTCTCTTGGATGATTTAGATTCACATTATTTTGCTATAATAAAATTTACCCTAGCTATAGTGCGTTCTTGAGGTCTGTGTGCATCTAGTGCATTACTAAAGTATTTGTGGGGAGCCTCCAAATTTGTAGCCACTTGTGATATGTGATCGTCCTACATGTCCCCACGTATGCGGTTAGTGCGTGAAGCCAGGGTGATCTTGTGGAGACTCTTCCCACAGACTTTGAAGTTAGCTGAACTCATAACAGCAGTAATATGCTGATTTAGCAAATATTCTTAGGTAAACAAGAAAAACAGCTCCTTTGATGTAAGCCTTCTGGGTGGTAGAGTAGATTAAAGTCCAGGGCAGAATTTAAGAGTGCATTTTGGAGAAAGACATGTCTCATGATGGAGTCAGGCACCACTACTTTCTGACCAGTTTGATCATGTTATTTATCACTTCCTCAAAGCCTAAGACATTTGTATGATGTGCTAGTCTTGAATGTGAGCAGAGAAACAAGCATGGTGCCACATGTGCAAAGCACAGGCATAGAGCACATATTCTGTACATTGCCGCCGTGGCTGTTGCTGTTCTCATCATCTATGGCTTCGTTGTTAGTGTTCCTTCTCTATTTACTTACTCATATGTATATTTATTAATACTTTGTCTTCTTCAAATAGGCCTTTTAGTGGTCCAGACTGATGTAAATATAATAGTCTACTAAAATAAACTGTCAGGAGCAGGGTTGTTAGAATTGGGTGTTAGGCAATGCTAGAAGAGGAATAGCTGGGGTGACCTGTCTCCAGAGTCTCTGTGGGGCTGCTGAGGCAAAGAGGAAGGTAGAAAGATTGGGCCGGGTCATCTGCGCTTAAGAGAACTGCTACTGCTGTGTGATGCCTTTATACTGGGATAAGCAATAGTCTAGGGAGAGGGTGAAGAGATAAAAAGGACAGCGACTTGCAGGCCCGAGCAGAGGAGAGGCAGGCCCTGATCTCTTGGTGTCCTTCACTCATCGCTACATCCTCACTGGTCCCCACTTAGTCAGCAGAATGTTCACTCATGGAATGTGTCCCACACTGGAATGCGCTGGGCAGGACTGCAGGTGGAATCCATTCCTGCTCTTCTATCCATACATGCTCTCCCTCTTAGTGACTCCAAGGTTTTCTGGGGTGCTCCATCCATACATGTTCTCCCTCTTAGTGACTCCAAGGTTTTCTGGGGTGCTCCTGAGCCAGCTCTCCTCTGTGTCTCCTCTTTTCTGCTAGCACTTTATTAATAAGTGTCGGAGATGTTGCACTCAAAGAAGACTATCTTTTCACGATAGAGCCTTCTTGTGCTCCAAGAACAAAGCTGTATTGATGAGCTATGGTGCTAAACAACATAATAAGCAATGAGACTTTAAAAATATCATACAGAACAAACAACGCCTTGTCTTCCAACCTCCAGTGAGACACTAACATTCTTGTCACTTACCTTTGAGCACTCCAGCATCCCAAGCTCAAAGCAGGAAACCAAATTGTAATTTCAAGTCCATATCATGGTTCTGACACTGACCTCAGTTTCTTCAAGTCCCCAGGCATTAGCAGGGCTGTCTTTCAGGCAAGGATGCCTATGGTACTGACCTCGTGGGGATCTAGCAAAGAAAGAATTACTTCCAAATATAAAAAATCATGAGACAGATAGGATTCGTGTTAGGGCACCCAGGCTCCTGATCCCATAGTGCTTGGATTGCACAAGCTGACCACTGGCATCTTGGGATTCCTCAGAGTTTAAACTAGTGGTCTGAGAATCAGACAGAACAGATAAAGACGTGGAAAACAATCGTTTTTCATGATTCACCAAATCTGATTTATGGTTGGAATGTGCATGGCACAGATCCCCTTTGGCTAAATAATGAAAACCAACATTCTCTTGAGCTTGAAGCATTTTTTGAATCTGATCTTCAATGGCTGGATCTTGAACCAGAACACATTTGAAAGAACATGGGGGAGAAAGCTGGGATCAACCAAGCTATGGGACTTTAGATTCCTTATAACTATGGTGAGCCTCGGTTTCTCCATTTTTGTTTATTCTCAAGACAGGGTTTTTCTGTGTAGCCCTGGTTGCCCTGGAACTCGCCATGTAGACCAGGCTGGCCTCAAACTTACAGAGATCTGTTTGCCTCTGCCTTCTGAGTGTTGGGACTAAAGGCGTGTGCCACCACTGCCCGGTTGTGAAATGAACATGTATATATTGTCATAGTGCTTCCAGGTGAACTGAGTGCTGCGATGCATTTGAAATGTTTTGGAAATGCATGGAGTAAGACCACTGTTTCTAGAAGATGTGATAGGTTCAACACCTTGCTTGAGGTGAATTAGAGGAAGCATGTGAGTGCCTCAGGGCTACTAGAGAAAGCTCATCAAGCGCCCCTACCCTCAACAGCAGGTCCAATTGTCTTTGGAGCAGGAACAGATATGTGTCTTTAGTGCGCGGGGTTTTGTTTTCTGTGCTTGGTCAAGCTCTAAGGCTCTGGGCTGTAGGCTGGCTTTGGTGCAGTTCTACATTCATTAAATGTATTTGAGAAATGGGTATTCTATAATTTGTCTGGAAGGAAATTTTGAAAATCAAGACAACTAAAGGCTTGAGAACAAAGCAGGACAGCAGGGGACAAAGACCACTGACAGCTACACCAGCCAATGCCGTCATCAGCACTACCCTCAGTGACACCAGCAGCAGCTAATGCCCCCAGCACCACTGCCCTCAGGTGATATCACATAGGGAAGCTGATTGCTTGGCTCCATTTCCCTCTCCTGTAAATGGAGGGACAATAAGGAGTTAAGATTCCTGTAAGGATTAGATGAGTTAGGGACACAGAGAGCTTCAGAGGCACCCAGCTCTTCGCTCTGCAGGTGCTTCAGCTGGATGTGGCCTTGTATGTAAAGAGCTCGTGAGGAAAAGTAGCTGAGCTGTTTGGGATCCTGTCCCCCATCTCTTCTGTATATTTCCTGTAAGTCACTGACTAAAGGACAATTGTCCAAACACCACTACATTTTTTTTTTTAAGTAGCAATAGACAATAAATATTGGGGAGGATGTGGGTTAGGGTAAAGCCTTAGTCATTGCTGGTAGTAGTAGAGATGAACACGGCCATTACAGAAGTCAGTTTGGAGGTTTCTCACAAAAGAAGATAAAATAACCAAATGATCCACAGCTGGATAGATTCCCAGAGAGCTCCATGAGTGGAACCAACTTAGATGTCCATCAGCAGGTGAATAATGAACACTGGGTACATATATAAAATGGTATATTATTCAGCCCTTTTTTAAAAAAAAAAGTGCAAGCAAGAAATTTGGAGAAAAATAAGTGTACTTAAAATATATAACATTAAGAAAGTCTCTCTCCTTCATATGTGACTGCAATGTGTACATGTAGGGAGACATATAGTATAAAATTTACAAAGGATGATTGTAGATGACAAGGACTGTACAGTGAGGACAGGTGACCCAGCAGCAATGGTTTTCTAGTGTCGACTCAGCCATAGGTTTTGTTTTGTTTTTCAGTCAGTTAGTGTATAAAAAATGTAATGGTTAAGGAGGGTATAATACCCTGAGTGAAGACCACACTACAGTGATTTTTTATTAAGAAAGCAGTGATGAAGGTGTTTAAGAATAGGGTGTGGTGGTGTACGCCTTTAATCCCAGCGCTTGGGAGGCAGAGGTAGGAGAATTTCTGAGTTCGAGGCCAGCCTGGTCTACAGAGTGAGTTCCAGGACAGCCAGGGCTACACAGAGAAACCCTGTCTCGAAAAAGCAAAACCAACCAACCAAACAAACAAAGAATAATTTCTGAAACAACTGTTTTCTTCCAGCTGCCTCTTTCTAAGGTCAGGTTGCAGGTCTCAGAGCCCATTAGGTGTGAGTGAACACGTGATTCATTCTTGTACTGTCACATCCGGGGCTCAGCTGTGTTCTAGGGCACAAGGCCACACTGTGCATCAAGGTGCGTCAAGTAGCTAGGACTTTGTCTACTCCACCTCTCAGTGCTGTAGGGAACTTGCCTCTCTTCTGTCTTGTTCTTCAGAGCTCACTCTAGGCGGGCAGCTTCCAGTTTCTCTTAGACTGCCATCCCCACCCCAGCCCTGTTGTTTGTTTATTGATCATTATCATCGCTGATACCAATAACGGTATGCACCATGTTGAGAGCAGGAGGAGCAATCTTGTGGTCTTCTTGCTTTGGTGACCCCACTTGGAAAGACTTTGGAAGATTTCCCAGCAAAGCATGTTGGGCTGGTTTGGAAAGTTCGGTTATTGCTTATTATGATTCATTTGCCGGACAATTCAATAATCGTGGCACTTCAGACACAGCATTCCACCTCTCCACCAGTACTGATGTTAGATTCCAAGGCATCGGATTTCAAGAGCTTAGTGTAGATGCCCGGAGGCCCAGCCTGTGCCGGAGCTGAGCATCCTGCCTGCCCCGGGAGCCATGCCTCAGAGCCCTGGGTCTGCGCAGCTGCTGGCAGTGCCCCGACGGTGTGACCTAACAGCAGTGGGGTTTCTAGGAAAGCTTTGCTCTGTACTCTCCTCCCTCTCAGAACTGTTTTTATAGTACTTCGCAAAGAAAATAAAGATTGTTTTGTTTTTCCCTCTTTCCAAACACCCAGCTGAGGTTTGTCCAGTGAGGTTCCACTCCCCATGCCAGAGAAGGGAAATGCCATCCTAGTGATTTCTTATTGGCAACTGCGGTGGGGTTGGGTGAGGTTGCCCAGGTACAGTACAGCACATTCTTAGAAGCTGGGAACATTCAGTCTGAGTCTGGACATTTCAGACCTGGAAGCTGTGTCAACATTGAGGTGGCTTTCCACAAGTCCCCTAGCCCCTTTGCTTCTCAAACTTTCTAGAAAAGATGTATTTTCTGAGACAATGTTTCAAACTGTCTGAGGACCCTGTAATATAAACAGCACTCAGTTCCCCCACTTCAAGATTCAGATACTCACACCTAGCCAGCAGTGCTGCTGCCAACCACTCCTACTCTCCTACTGTGCTTTCTCCACAACCAACCTTGGCAGAGGGACATGGCCTTACCCAATCTCCTGCCCTCTGCTAGAGGGCAAGCTGTATCCAATTGATGTGGATACAGGAAAGCAGGCTCCATGGCCTTTATGTGGGGCAGTTCAGGAGGACATCTCCCTTGCAATCCCTGTGGGACTGGCTGAAGCCTTTGTTACAAACTTACTACATAGTTCACCTTCCCTGCCCTGCCCTTCCGGTAAGCCCATCTTCTCACAGAGCTTTCCCAAAGAGTGCTGCTTCCTCAGTCCAGTGGGACACTGAAGTAACACCAAACAGAGGCTGGAAGGGCCAGGGTAGACATTTGACTAGTGAGACCAAAGGTAAATTCTTGTGTCCTGCCCCTATCTACTGCTCTTTGGGGTTCAACTGGGAGGTTAATGGATGTGACTGTGTAGAGCAGAATGGATGTTAATTTAAAATAGCAAGAAATAAAAAATATCATTTGCTTACTTTAAATAAACAACTTCTTGGAGGTCAGATGCTATAATGTAGCCATCTTGTGATAGGATTTAGAGTGCTGTTTCCAGAATGTTCTGGAAAGTGCTACATGTAAAATATGATGCTTTGAAAATAAAGCTTTAAGCATGTTTGCATGTTCATTTGTATGTGTTTGTGTGTGTGTGTGCACTTGTGCATGTTTGCATGTGTGTTTATATGATGCGGTAGTCTGGGGAGAAAGTCATGCTCATTTGAGCAAGGAAGGCTGTAAAAGTGAATTTCTAAGAAGAAAGATTACATAATTTTTCTTGTCTTGTGACAGTGTATCTGTCAGAAGCAACTCAAGGAGGGGTTTGTTTTGGCTTGTGCTTTCTGAAGTTTTGTCCATCATCACAATGAAGGTGTGCTCGGTGGCTTAATCCGCCATAGTGAGTGAAGCAGAGGCGTGTCACATGGCAGCACACAGGAAGCAGACAGCACAGGATGCAACAGATGCTTAACACGTAACAATTAGAACACACAGACACACACACAGACACATACACAGACAGACACACACAAAGATACACACAGACACACATAAACACAGACATACACAGACACACATAGACACACACACACACACACACATACACTCATGTGAATTCTGGCTGTATTTTCTAGGAACAAAGATACTTACATAAAGACAACATACTTATCATGCCTTAAGAAATTAGCATATGCTTTGTATCTGAAATTCACTACCTACTGTATTTACAATTCTTCCAAAATTTCTTTGCATTCTTTCTCTCCCTGTCCTCTGCCCTTTCCTTCTTTTCTTTCCTGAAATGCCACCTCCCATCACCCTCTCATTCTGGCATGTCCCTGTTAATTTAATTCCTTCCTTACTCCCTGGTTCACTCTGTTCCATGATTAGTCTGTTAGTTCTGGGTCTCAGATCTAGGGCTACCCACATCTTCTCAGGAACCCCTCATGTCACCATGCTATACCCCAGGTGAACACCATTCTATTAGGTCTGGGTTCTTGTCCTCTCCTCTTTAGTGAGTCAAGTCCTGTGCTTGGGCTTCAGACAAAGTCTTGAGAACACCCAGGGACTTTCTGCCAGATATTTAGAGGTGCAGTTTGCTCCATGAAAAAAGAATTCTGTCAGTACAACCCCTGGTCATGCCTGGGGGCATTTGGTAAGGAACAAGCAGCCTAGAGCACCAGGCTATAGGAAGTTTTTGGAAAGCTTTGTACCTAAACACTTCAACTGCAACCAGGCAAACTGCCGTCTAGGCTACTACTGATGTCATTTCTTAACAGTATGTGTTTGCATGGCTTCGTCTTCTGCTTCCAGTAAGTCCCATAAAGAACAGCTTGAGACTTTACCAGGCTATCAGCCACGAGTTCAGATGTCATTCAGAAGGAAGAACAAGTTTTCCCTTTAGAGTCCCCAAGATAGCCAACAGCCTCCAAGACCAAGAACACATTCCAAGCGAAGGAAAGGCAGCAGCGAACCCTGAGAACCATGGTGCCCAGTGTGCCTATTTCCTCGGAGTCACTGGGATGTCCCTGAGAACCATGGAGCCCAGTGTGCCTGTTTCCTCGGAGTCATTGGGATGTCCCTGAGAACCATGGAGCCCAGTGTGCCTGTTTCCTCGGAGTCACTGGGATGTCCCTGAGAACCATGGTGTCCAGTGTGCCTGTTTCCTTGGAGTCACTGGGATGTCCCTGAGAACCATGGTGTCCAGTGTGCCTGTTTCCTCGGAGTCACTGGGATGTCCCTCAGTGGTTTCTTTTGAGAGCTGTCCTTTGAAAGAACACCTGGGCTGGGGCAGATTTTGTAAAAACTATCAAGAAGCCAGAGGGTTAAGCAAGCTGGCAGAGCAGGCTGGGGACCCCGGGCAGCCAGTCCAGCCACACTAGGAATGTCCCAGGAGAGGCCTTGGGTGGCCACTGATAGGGTAGACCTGGAAGCGGCACTTCTGAGGTCCTCTCGGTGTTGTAGGACAGGAGAAACTGCTCCCAGATTCTGTCACAGACTCTTCCGGCCCCGAGCAGCCTAGAGGAGCCTTCCGATCAGAAGCAGGTACACCTTTGTCCTTCCTGGACAAGTGGCTGAGGCAGGACTAGGAAAACTGAGTTCTTACCTGTAAGTCAGAAAGCAGAAGGCTCGTTTTCGTGCCCCATATCTGCATTGTGAAAGCAGCGAAACAAAGCGTGCCGTGGGATTCCAGTCAGACAGGAGGGCAACTCCTCCTCTTGAAGAAGAGTGGGGTCCCCAACCTTCTTAGAAGCCCCACTCCCACCTTTCTCTACCCCTCAATGGCTCTCGAAGGGAGCCTGGTGTTCTACAAATTCCATCTGGAACATGAAAACAAAGGACTGAAACACTAAACACTCAGACTCAGGCAGAAAATTGATGATTTGGAATCCAGGATAGAAGGCGTTTTGTGAACGCTGGTCAGCAGTCCGAGGAAGTGATGTCAGTATCCTGTGTTTGGATAGCTGGGAGCAGAGCCGCAGAAAGAGCCTGACATTATGAGATCTGTTGGGTTTGACCAGGGCTAAGGGGCCTAGAGAAACCTGCGTTCCCTGGTTGTCTGCCTTGACTACGGGAAGACAATGGAGCCAGCAACACCAAGTTGAACACATCCCCTGTGCCTTCTAAAAGGCTTGTTTCTGTTTGGTTTCTATAGGCTGTGTATGCTTCCTAGAAATCTGTGATTCTGGTTGTTTTGAGAAGTTCTGTGCTGTCCAGTTCTCATTTAGAAGAGAATCTGCTTGTGCTCTTTCCATGCACATTGTACAAGGAATGCATGAATATCCGATAGGGCCCAAGACCTGTGGAGAATTTCCTTTGAACTAAAATCAGAAAGTTAGGCAGAGTAGATATTGAACTCATTTTTGAGAAGCCTGAGAGATGGCAAGGTTGGAATGTGGGGAGAAGGGCTGGATTTTTTTTTTAAATTTATTTTTTATCCAGCTGACAGTCTTGTCGGCATAGTGGGCTAGATGCAGCTGTTTCAAGGAATTTTGCTGTTGTGCCTTCTGTGGGCAAAGCTATAGGTGTGGTTGCACAGAATTAGGTTTCTTCTCTGACTTCACCAATGCCTGTTGCAGGTTCCAAATTTCCCTACATAGCTTGTGGCATCCCATCAAGGCTAATTGGTTTTCTTACAGTTTCATGGTACAGCAGGATGTAGCAAGAGTCCATAGACATGAACACAACTCATCTCTGTTGCCAATGTGATATGTGTTTTGGGCAACTTTATGGAGTCCCTGCAGCTATTAGATTATATCAGAGTCTTCTCAAAGTGCTCTGATAGGACCACTTGTGACATGGTAGTGCGTGCGTGTGTGTGTGTGTGTGTTCTCCGTTGATAATCTAAAAACATACTCAGGGTTGGCCACCACTAGATTAGAGACTTCAGTGTCCAAACAATTCCATACCTCCTTTCAACATCCTTGACCTGAGTAAGCTTAACTTTGCATAGAGATGATTAGCTCTTTACTGGACAATTTAAAATAATTGTTTGGGGGACATGACAGGTCCATTGTAATCATGAATTAACAGCAGCTGTGGTTACCTATGTAAGATCTGTGCAAGGTGAAGCCAATCAGCATTCCTGTGTAGATGAGGGACAGACACATGAGCTTCCACCCCTAGGAGAGGAGCTGTTGACAGGTGAATGTATAGTCCCATACCTATGTACGTATGGGGAGCACTAGATAGAGTCAGCAAGCTATTTAAAAAAATTAGATGAAGTTGGGTGGAGTTGGAATGGGAGAGCAGGTAGACAGGATGACTAAATATATTATATACATATGTGAAAGTCTCAAAGAATAAAAGTATTATTTAAAATGAGATTGCTTAGACTGAGCCTTGTGAAACCATAAGAGTCCAAGAGAGATTTCAATGTAGGTGGTGCAGGCTCACATAAAAGTGATATGGTGGTGCATGTTTTTAATCCCAGCACTTGGGAGGAAGAAACAGGTGGATCTGTGGTTGGAGGCCAGTCTGGCTACAAAGCAAATTCCAGGACAGCAAGGGCTACAGAGAGAAAGAGCTTGTCTCAAAAACTCCAACAAATGGAAAGCCATCCTGTGCACCAGTTCCTCAAAATGTCATCTCTTGCTTTCGTGTGACACTGGGGATCCAATCCAGGGCTGGGGCTCTGCTAGGCAAGTGCTCAAACACTGAACGGGATCCCCAGCTGTTGGATGTCAGTTCTTGTCAAACAAAAGTGTGTCATGACTGGCAAGAACAATTTTTACCTTTGTTAACGACAAAACACATCACTGTTCCAGGGAGACAACTCCTGTTTATTTTCCTCTGTCTAGTTCTCCATGATGTAAGCATGGTCTAGATCTTTCACTCAGGGGAACATCTCTCTTCCATTTACCTGAGAAGAATACGGCTGAGACAGCTTACACTGCCCACCAAAGAACCAAGAGTAAAAGCTCTGAGACTGGAGAGAGAACAGAATAAGTCTTGTTTGAAAACCTGTGCTGTGCTTCAAATAATTGTGGTGGTGTTAAGATATTTCACACTGTGTAAAGTTTACCTTCCAAACTGAATACTGATAGTGTCCTGAACTCAGGTTGCTTATCAAAATAGCTTAAAGCCTTTGTGTTGGGAGAAGCCACGTGAGCCAGTGCTGGACAACGTATGCCTATGAGCTGGAATGTCAGGACTGATAAGGTCAGTAAATGTTCCATAGTAAGAACCCTGCTCCTAAGAGGAAGTCACTGCCTTCAAAATTATTAGCATTTATAACAAGCTAGGACTATAATCTCTGGTCATCCAAGATCACAGGGAGGATGGTTCTGTGATACAGCAAGCTGGGACCTGAAATTTTTCCTGTGAAGCTCAGAAAGTGCTGCCAAGTGAGTAGGACATCTGTGGGAGCAGCTGTTGGTGGTCACAAGTCTCTATGTCTGACTGTGACATTTACCTGTGAGTGAGCCTCTGCAAGTGATCACTGTAAAATCCAGTCTTAGGTAAATCTTTCTATGCAGGATCCAAAGACAATGGCTTAGAGGTAGGTTCTGGTCAGGAAATGAAAGTGTTCTGCCTAGACAATGGGAGACACTTTGGAATGACGAAACAAAATTGCCTCTCAACAATGTCTCCATTTTTATTGACATCTGTGAATTGTACAAGTTTGATGATGTTCAGTGAGCTATTACCACACATGTACACAGAGTACACTGATCAAATCTAAATTATTTTTTTTTTACCTTCCTTCCCCTTTCCAACCTCTAGAAATTACGATTTTATTTTCACATCTACTTTTGTGAATGTCTACTTGCCTTTCAGTGTCTAGTTTATTTAACTCAGTGTGATATCCTTTAGTTCCATCCATTTTGCCTCAAATGACGGGATCTTATTCTTTATGGCTAGATAATTGCCCTTACAGATACAGCACATTTTCCTTCTCCATTTACGGTTGATGGACATCTAGGCAGAATGCAGCTTAGCTATTGTGTAACCCACAATGTCCTGATTCCTTTCTTCCTATTCTAGTTTTACATTCATTGACTTACATATTGATTTAGACATTTATTTATTTATTTATTTATTTATTTATTTATTTATTATGTGCATGAGTGTGCACATACCATGGAATATATGTGGGGGTTGGAGGACAATTATAGAAGACAGTTCTCTCCCTCGGTGTGGGTTGCAGGATAAAATTCAGGCAGCCCGTCTTGGCAGCAAGGGCCTTTATCCTCTGTGTCATTACACATTTTTTAATTCCTCAAAGATCACACGGAGAAGGTTTCAGGACAAAACTTCAGATTGTTTCAGTGTTCTGGAATCTCCCATAATAGACACAAGGAGAGTCAAGCTTATGCTACCCTGTAGGCTTGTTCTATCTCCTTCCCTCCCACATATGATTGCTCCAGTGTCTGTCCACTGTGGCTGTCAACACTTAGCCTGTTATCAACTGCCCCTGGGAGTCAGAGGATGTCTGACCTTCAGGCCTCACCTTGGCGCCATTGCTACTTGCCTTCCCCTATACTGTGGCAGTGAAGTAAAGTATTTAGGCAAAATGGAACAGTCTGGAAAGAGGCCTGAAGTCTGGAGTCAATGCAAATGTGCAGAAGTGGAGATTTGTACCCATTTGTGCCATGAGCAGTATGGGGGTGGTGCTTGTCCTGTGAGCTAACTCTGCGTGGAGCATCTTCATCTGGGTGCACTATAGTTAGAATGCTTCATATTACTGTCCTCTCTTTCTTTTCTTTCTTTTTCTCTTCCTTCCTTCCTTCCTTCCTTCCTTCCTTCCTTCCTTCCTTCCTTCCTTCCTCCCTCCCTCCCTCCCTCCCTCCCTCCCTTTTCTCTTTCCTTCTTTCATAATTACAGCTATTTTAACCACAGATAGCTGTTTTAAAAGTTGATGGGTTTTCCATTTGTTTTAAATCTAGAAGACACACATACACACGAGATTGATATTGTGAGGTGTGAAGACAGGAATATCATTCATCATCCCTCACACTTGTTTGTTTATTCCCTCAAAGTCCTTTTATCTAGCTGAGGGCACAGTGCCTCACAATTTCTCTTTCTTTCTCCACTTGGCCTGTGTGTGCTTCTCTGTGTCACCATCCGTGCGTTGTCCTCAGAATGCAGGGTGGAGGCCTCTTGCCATGTATCATAGCTTGCTCAGCGGCTTACCTGATATCCCCATTTCGGCAGCTTCCAGTTTCATACCATAATAAATTATATTTTTGGAGTGTCTTTGTGAAAATTATTTGTCATGTTTTTAAAAACATCATTTAGAAACTAAGTCTGTGCTGCATTTGAAGATAGTGAGAAAATGGGGAATTTAAAGAAGAGCTTACCTTGAATGATAATATACGGATACTTTAATGCTCTGTATTTCTCTCAATCCATAGAATAAAAAAGGTTTTCCATTAAAAATAATAAAGTATCCGTGCACTCATAGGCGTTCAGACACCCCACAACTCCCTCCACTTTGCTCCTAGCCCTTCAGGTGTTATTTGGACCCTTCTTCTTAGCAGCATGAACAGGCTCTGTGGTGTGGGGTTTTGTGCAGGGGCTGTGTGACAGGGTGTGGCCAGAGGCAGTACGAATGGTCTTTGGTCAGTACCTGTAACAAGGAAATCGGTGGAACCTATACGCACGTGAGGTGTGACTTTTGTAGCTGTAAAAGCTACATACTTGACTTGTTCCGTGTTAGTAGCATGGTACACCGCGACTGTCAAAGAGAAGGCTGTGGTCCTCAGTGTAATATTCAGGAGGCATTAATGTTTTAGTCATCCATATGCCAAGTGCAGGCTTGTTGTTATGAAATAGTCTCTGTCTGTCCGTCTCAGGTTGAAAGGGCCCATTGGAGACATCTTTAAGATTAACAAGAACAGAAGCCTCTCTATCTTTTATTTTCTCAGTTGTACCCCATTCACTCTGTGAATTTGAAAGAATGGGTCTGCAGAGGCCAGCACCTGGGGTGCCCAGCAGGGGGTCTCTGTGGATGAATATCAGGGAAGGAAAATAAGCATTGCATTTTTTTTAAATGGGGGAAAAATCAGGAAAAAGGCATGCATAAAGGATTTATCTTTTCCATGAAAACATTGATTAATGAAATCTAGTATGAACGGGTGTCATGGCCTTTAGATATTAGATTTCATTGCTTGGTGGATGACAGGCTTCTGAAAGGGGACTTTTAGCACTTGCAGCCTCTTTATAGATACAATTGTCCCTTGCCCTTCCAGTGATCAAAGATGCAAATGCCTGGTCACTGACTCACTGGACAGGGTAAAAGTCTGTGCTGGACAAATGTGCTGTCAGGGCCGGCCCTTTGCTGATAACAGGGCAGCTGCCCTCAGGTTGGGGGCTGCGAGGAGCCCAGCAAGGGGGAAGGAAGTGTGCACGGGAAGGTGACCAAACCACACAAAGCGAACCTCTTGGGCCCCCAGCTGGGAAACTCCACTAGCTTGCTAGCTCTTCCTGTTCTAGCAAGCTGGCCAGACATCTGGCCTCTGTTCTAATTAAAGTGGGCAACCAATTTGGTGGCTACCGTGGAGAAAACGGTAGGGAAATTCTGAAGGCTGCAGGGTGACACTGAGGTCCTACACAACTCTCAGATGAAGGCTTTGCCAAGGGATTTCCATCTTGCAAGGGCCATTCGGTCCCACTTAGACTTAGTGAGTTCCAACTGTATCCAAGAGCTGACTCCTGGCTCCTAGGAGTCTCCTGTCTATGGGGAAACAGACAAGAGGTAGCTGACTGCAGCACAAGAAGGAATGGGTTAAGTGCATGGCCCAGACCCATGGAAAGTTCTATAGGATGCTAAGAGGGAGCAAATTACTCTCAGAAGGAAGACCGGAGCAGCCTCCTGGTGCCGTTGGCAATTGCACTGAACCTTGACTTTTGAAGTCATGTTCACAGCTGACATTCTGAGGACTCTTCATCAGTCTTGGCAGAATTTTCTACCTGGAATTCCTTGAGACAAGAGGCTTATTCTACTGCAGTGCCAGGACAGTCACAGGGTCCCCTAAGACAAGCAAGTCAGAAGCCTGGCTTCCCACCCCATGTGAACTTTTGAGAGGGATCTGTTTGGCTTCTGCTGGTGGTTCAAACTTCGTACGTGGTATCTTGTTCCTAGAGGGACAGTTCAGTCCCAACACAGCCCATTGTGCCTTGCTAAGTGGTCAGCCTGCACTTGTCCTGCTGGTGTCTGACTCCTGAGGAGGTCTGCTTCCCTGTAAGCGAGAGTCCACAGAGCTTGTTAACGGGAACCACAGTCCCCCCTCCATGTACCTCAATTGTTAAATGATTGCTTGGCAAGGCTGGGCCAGGGATTGAGAAAAACCCCAGTTTACATCTCTGTTTCTGAAGGCAAAAATGATCTGCTCTGTATATTTTATAAGAAAATGTGTTTAGTTTATAGCTGTACAGCCAGCCTTCCTCTTCCATTCCCTAATAAGCTCATGTCAGAACTCTGAAGCGAGTTTGCTGTAATGGTAGCCTAAAGGACATACTCTGTAAAAATGAAAAATGAACACATTATTCATATATCAATAGTATAAAAAGCATTGATCAATGCAAGTTGCCTAATGCTTTGTCTATTTTCTTTCCAAGCCTGTTTGTTTATCCTTGTTCGGAGTCCCCCTCCCTTCTTGCCCCAGGTGCCCTGACACTCCCGCCATTTAGAAAGCTGGTTCTTGTTGTGTGTCCTGGTCAGTTTGTGCTGGGATTCAGTCTTTAATATGGAGTGTTCAATGGCTGAGCCTCCAAAATGACTCTCTGACAGTCAGCCATTAATTACCATCAGCCACATCTAATTCATTCATCCCTCTTCCGCTCATGGAGAGGGACAGCTAGGGCTGAGGGCACTCAGGGAAATGTAGGCATGATTCCATGTTCTTTATGCAGAGAAGGCTGCCGGAGACTTTGTTGGATGCAGGGGCTTTAATTGAATTGGCTTGCCAATAAAGCTGTTGTCATTCAGTAAGTGAATTTGTTGTACTACTCGAAGCACAGCTGTGTAGACAGCCTGGAATTTCCTGAAGGCAAGCCAGGCCCTGGGCTTGCCTGGGTTCAGCCTTGCTATCGATCCTGGAGTCCACGTTAAGAGTCTCCCTTTATGACTTGGTCATGGTACCTCTTTAGGTGCCTGTGTGTTGCAGCAGGAGCTGGGACTTAGCAGGAGCTTGGCAAGCTAGCAGGGATATGACCTCAGGACAAGTTGTGGGGAAAACGGAGCCCATGAGCATGCTGGTGAGTGTTGGTAGAGAACAGGCCAGCCTCATCTAACACGGCCAACCTCATCTAACACAACTGGGAGTTTTTCAGTTTCTAGACTGATGCTGCCCTTGGCTACATGGAGCTGGTCATAAGAGAATATTACTCTCCATTATAAAAAAAAGAAATTGAGAATGTGGCAGTTAATATATTTGAAGAGCCTTATTTAAGGGGCCAAGCAGTACTGAGGGGCAGTAGCTTTAGAATTGGCATTTGCTACTGGGAGGTCATAGGCCAAAGATGCTCAAATTCTCCCTGCAGGTTATAAAACACAGCAAGATCGGCAGGTGGTGTGATTTATGATGGCTTTGAAGTAACATCAAGATTAAGGACACATTTTCAAGGGGTTGCTGGGCCATTTTGATTTTCTGCACGGAGCACAAGCGTGCAGTGGACTTGGGTGAGTGACAGGAAGTTGGGGGCAGAGTTCCAGATTTGGGGTATTTGTACATGTCCCACAAATGTGCATTTCTCATTGAACTCTGAGTTCCAAGAAGCTTTCTTTTCTTGTGGAAGTTTGAAAGTACCTAAGTAGTGCCCAAGCCTCCTCAGAGAGCTCTGCTCTGCTTGTATGGGGGCTCATGGGACAGAAGATGTCTCTGCTGTTTTTAATTATTCAGGGGTGGAAGAGTTTCCAGTTTTTGACACCTGTTCTCCGTGGTCTGCTGACCTCGTGTTGTTCCCTCCACCAGGAAGCAGGGGGTGGAGGGGGAGGTCGGGTGGGTGAGGGGAGGACTCCCTAAGTCAAATGTAGTTTTTGTTTGAATTCTGAAATTCTGACAATCTGGAAAATTTTAAAATTAAGCCTATGTGTTGGCTCTACTTCTGGCTTTGCAAGTGAGTCTTGAATTGATCTACCATACATGTGCTTAAAGTTTATAAAGGAAATAGATAATGGAAACATAGGGATGAGAGACTTTGGGACTTGGCATTTGTGATTATCCCAGTGAAATGAGAGAGGGTGATATGGTGTGTGTATGAGTGTGTGTGTATGAGTGAGTGTGTGTGAGTGTATGTCTGAATATGTGTGTGTGAGCATGAGTATGTGTGTATGAGTGTGTGCATGTGTGCGAGTATGTATGAGCACGTGTGTATGTGTGTAATTGTGTGTATGTATGTATGTGTAGGTTTGTGAGTGTGTTTGAGTATATGTGTGAGTGTGATTATGTATGTGAGGGTGACTATATGAGTAAATGTGAGAGTGTATGAATGTGTGTGAGTGTGAATATGTACGAGTGTGTGTGCATGTATGTATGAGTATGTATGTGTATGAATGAGTATGTGAGCGTGTGTGTGTTCTGATGCCTGACTCTAGAGGGAAGTACAGATGTTCCTCACTCTACCAGATGACTCTTTTGATCCATTCTCCTTGTGTTCAATCTGGCCTTTGTAGCCACTTTCCACAGATCAAGTCATGCAGAAGAGACAAGTGTGGATGGGTACTAATTACTGTTCTGTTTCAAGAAAGTTCAAGTTGAAGGTGATCCACTGAAGTTTGGGCTTAGGTTATTTTTCTTTGTTTTGTGCTAGCTCACTTAAAACTCATGGCCACGTGTAAGTTGCATGAGTTGAAAGTAAGGTTCCTATCTCCCCTTGTCAAGTGAGAAGTTGGTTTGTCTAAGCCACAGGTGTTCAGAAACAGTAAGAAAAGAACGAAAACTCTGAGTGGTGCAGCGGTGGCCTGGCCTCCTGCTGCATTGCCTGCTGAGTTTCCAGGGCTCCTCATCTGTCCTGCCATCCCCTCCTCCTTGATTTCCCACACTTCTGGCTTCATTTCCTTCTGGCCTAATCTCATCGTATATCAAATGACATGATGATAATCTGCTTCACAGTTGTCAAGCCCTCATACACGGTTTCTTCATGGAAACTGCCCCCTTTGGTTACTTTGAGTTGGTGGGGTGTGTGCAGGCTAGGCCAATGGAAGGGACCACAGAGCGATGCTACTTCCCTCTAGTGTCAGGTTTCAGAAGGCGTGGCTCTGTGATATCATCAAGATAATAAATTGAGGTAAATCCAGTTGGGACCAACTCATAATATTCATTTTGGGTTTCTTCGTTTCACAAGTGTGCCTTTTGTGCTTTGATAAGTGGAATTAATGTCTCAAGTGAATTGGAAATGCAAAATTGATGACAGTCCCTTGAGGATTTTGTGTCTCACTATGACACTTTTGTGACTTCATCAGAATTTAGGTATATTAAGGGATGAAGGAGTTGGGTTTATGTGTATGAAATTCTCAAGGTGTTCTGAGAGCTTGCTCTTAAACCAAGTTTAGATGGTACCTAAGGGAGGAAACTTTCCACAGGCCATGGGCATGGCATGTTGTGAAAGTTCCTGAGAACCCTATGGAGCACCCAGGTCATATTCTAGTAGTAGCTAAGTGGTTAGGGCAATGTACCTGGGACTGGTGTCTCTATGTGTTTTTGTCGGGGGAGGAAGTGGCTAGAGAGATGCTCTGGTGGAAGTGTATGCACTGCTATCTCTTAGAAGGGCTGCAGTTTGGTTCCCAGTACCCAGGTCAGGTGGCTCACAACAATCTCTAAATCTAGATCCAGGGGCTCAGGCGCCCTCTTCTGCCCCTTTCAGGTCATACGTACAACACTTCTCACTAATACACAAAATTAAAAACAAAATTTTTAAGATCTTTAAGGAAGTAAAATTTTTTTCCCTACTTTGGTAAGTATCACTTTCCTTTACAAAGATCAACATTTCAGTCTCTTCGCTGTCTGTCCTTCTCTGTCAGGTGAAGCGGTGTGCTAAGGGGACTCTGCGAGTGTAGGGGGAATGTGGGAATTTTCTAGGACCATTTTTTTATTTGGTTTCTTGGCATGTATCCCTGGCTGTCTTGAAACTCATTTTGCAGACCAGACTGGCCTCTTGCTCACAAAAATCTGCCTGCCTTTGCCCCCTGAGCAGTTGGATTAAAGGCATGTACCACTACACCCACCTCTCTCTCTCTCTCTCTCTCTCTCTCTCTCTCTCTCTCTAACTAAGGATTTCCAAGTAAAATGTAAGTGAAGGAAAAATTATGATTATATCACAGACTCACATATAATCAGGAGGCTTCAAGCTTCTTGGAGTCCTCTGTAGCTTCCAGATGTGAGATTGTGCCCTTTCCTGAGTGGTGGGTGGGTATGAAACTCTGAGCTCCCGCAAGAGCCAAGAACCCTGTAGAATTTCTTGTCAAAGCTAGGAGACTTGGCTGGCTGGGTATATTTGTATCTCTGAAGCAGGAACTGTCACTCATGTGATCCCAAATTCAGCCTCCCTCCAAATGGCATCAGTCTTACCTGCAGTACATTGATAACAAAAGCTTGACTCAATCTCAGTTTGTCTAGTTTGTGAATATGCTTAGATGCATATACAGTCAAGGTCAAGTCAATTTCATTTGAAGACCTGTTGTTTGTGTGGGGCTATCTCAGCCTTTCATGTTGCAGTGTATGGGCTATCTCAGTCTTTTGTGTTCCAGATTTCTAACTATCTGCCTTCAGGCATTTCACTACTCCATGAGTTATTTGTGAGGATTTGGAAAGCTACTGGGTTTCAAATGCCAACTCATAAATTATGCTCAGGGGAGACTAAGGCATCCTGTTGAGTTTTACATAGCTTTGACCCAATGTCCCAGGCCACACTCCCACTCCTGTTGGCAGTTTCTGTGCCAAGGCTGGGGTGACAGGATCCTGAAGTTCTGCACAGAGCATCCCTTGGCCCTTTCATCGTTCTCTGCTCTTGGTCTGCAGCATTTTCCCCTTTGAGGTGACAGTAAGCTCGGCCCCAGGGAAGAGCTGCATAGGAGGCTAGAGAGGTGTTCTAAGATGCCTTCCAAGGTGCGCTGGACCCACAAGCAGTGCCCAGAGCGAGCAGATAAAGCCCCACAGAGCACCACACTCACACCCTCACTTTCTCACCCCCCCGCCCCCCACTTTTCACAGGGGTAAGATCGATCGGGTGGATCAGGGGATAATTATGGGAGGGAAAGACCAGAGGAGGAATATTTAACATCAGGGGGCTCAGGCTCAGCCTGGGATTTGGAGCATGGAACTAACTAACATTTTTCTTCTAAGAGAGCAAGAGGCAATTATCTGAGAGCAGCCACTCTCCTCACCTTCTGTACCCTGCTCCCTTCTCCTCCTCTTCCTCACTTTCTTTTGTTCCACCTCTTCCTGCTCTCCTTTCTTCCCTCCGTCCTTCCGGTCCTTCTGTCCCCCTCCCTTCTTTCTCTCCTTCCCTTCATTCCCTCCCTTCCTCCTTCCCTCTCTTGTTCCCTCCCTCCTGCTGTCCCTCTCTCCTTCCTTCCCTTCCTCTTCCCTCTTTCACCCCTCCCCCAACTTTCATTCTTTCTTTCGATTATTCTACTTTTCTCTGTAGTGAACTGGCTGTGGGAGATGAGCTGCTGTCTTGGGAAACATACGATACCTGTGTGTTTCCTGGAGCCTAGAAGTGATGTTTACACCGTCCACAAGAAAAGGGTTTGCTCAGCAAATTAACAGTGTGAGCGAGACTGCAGGAGGGACGCTTATCTACCTGAGAACAAACTGTTGGCTAGCACTTTAGCAGCCCCACTCACATACAATTTTAATGCGCTAATGGCAAGCAATTATTATCTAGTTAGTGAGTCTGCTTGAAAGAAAGGAAATAGCCCTTACTCTCCCCTAGTCCAGGCATCTCACTACCCCATACCTGCCAGGTGCTCCGAGTTAGCGGTGAGCTCCTTTCTCTGGGGCATTTGGCACTGAGCACGCATAGGCGCTGACTGCCTTTCTTTTCCACAGAAGAAAAATAAATGATGACATTCTGTTTGGGGCCTGGAAACTGCATGACTGAAAACATAAAGGTGACAGCTGTGATATGCTTTTTTAATGAGGGCAGGGATGTCTAGAGAAAGCAACCTTCTAGGAACAAAACCTACCTCTATCAGGGCTGGACTTCAGACCTTTCCGTCTCTTGGAATAAGGTCCTGAGAAATAACCAAAAGCCCCATTGCACAGAAGAATGCTCACAGACCCTCCCCATCAGTGTGAGTTGTTGTCACTAAGCACAAGGCACCAGCAAGCCCTGCTGACTTTAGAAATTAAAATGGGAATGCTCAAGAAGGTTTCAAAGAATTATATAGGATGTTAGCCCTCTGAATGGCTTTCCTTTTAGGGTCAGTGAGAGTATTCTTGTGAAAATGTAGCCCATTACTTTAGAAATAGTTTCCTTAATGTCTTTCCTGTCACCCCTGTTGGGGCTGTACAAGAAATGTAAACCAACATACGATGTGTGTTTATTTTCATGTCTCATTTTATGGGAAATTGGATGGGGTATTCCCCTGGGGCTTCAGCTGTGATCTGTTGACAATGTAGGGGCAGCAGGCAGAAGGGAAGGGGACTCTGCAACCTGTGGGAGTTATGGGGAGAGTCAGCCCTGCCAGTGAGCTCTGATCCTACTGTGGGGATAACGAGGGGATACATTCCATAATGAAACCGCTGAAGCGCTATCCATCCGTTAAATGACATTTTTGCCAGTCACCCTGTTCTAGCACAGGAGGTCTGCATGCCATACCTCATCTTGTGGGGTGTGTTACAGCAGACACTGTGTGGTCTTCCTGCCTCTGCTGGTCACAGGAAACTCAGCATAGCACACACTCACTCCACAGCACATAAGAGATCTTTAACCAGGCAGGGGTTGAGTTACTCCCAAGGACCCCCGCGGGACCTCGGAGGGTATAGATTGCAAAATCATTCCTATCCTAGCCATGTATATGGGTGGCAATTAAACAGAACCTTTTCCTGAGAGTCTACTGGAAAAGCAATTTAAGAAGTGTCTGGGTAGCCGGGGCCTAAACGGAATATGTGTGTGTGTGTGTGTGTGTGTGTGTATGTGTGTATGTG
>NC_034602.1:6420923-6424375 GCF_900095145.1 Mus pahari | reverse complement strand
TGTGTGTGTGTATGTGTGTGTGTGTATGTATGTGTGTGTGTGTGTGTGTGTGTGCGCCTATGTGTTTCTGGTAGAATGTTTGGATCCTCTGTGTTTGGTCCATCTGTAAGACAGCAGTAGGTGTTGGTGGGAATTTAATTTTTTCCTCTGGAGAAAAAAAGGAGTCAGTTTGTACTATGAGCTCGTAAACAGCCTCAGCATGGCCCACTCTGGTGGGCACTCTGGATGGTAGGAGCTGAGGACTCCTGCTGGCCAGTGTGGTCTGCAGACACAGGCTGGACCACCACAGCAGCTTCCAACTCCATTGGATTGTTTTGTGTTGCTAAACAAGTCAATTGAAGAATCAAATTAATTTTGTAGTCTTAGTCAATTTTTAATTTCAGTTGGCCATCCCAGCCTTGATTTGTCCAGGAAGTGGCCAAAGTAGTAACCTTGGTAAATAAATGTGTTTATTTTGCAAATGGGTTCAAGATGAAACACTTGGCACTTCCTTCTGCAGGGCATTTCTGTCCCTGCCTGATCACGTTAGCAGCTTGACCACACTAATTCCCTTCTTTTTGTGTAATATTTAAATGGACTTCTGGCGTCTGAGGCATTGCCTGCTGCTCCAATTCCCTAGGAAAGTCATTTAAATAGATTTTGACTATCTTGCGTCTACTACTAGAGCCAATCAACTAAAAATCCTGGTCACTTCTCTCTAATTTTAGACGAGCCATGTGGAATTATTGGCTTTTGAGAAATTCATCAGAGCTGAAACTTTTGGATTTAATTTTTAACAATCTCTTTTTTTTTTCTTTCTTTCTTTTTTTCTTTTTTCTTTTTGGTCTTAGTGAGGAAAAAAGAGAACTAAAAGACAAATAGGAAAGGTAGTGATGAGGAGTCCTGCGCTGTCAGTGATGCTGCTCCACGCTAAGTGCCTGTCTCCTCCTCTAACACAGCACGTGCTTCATCCTCTTTCCTGTGCCCACCATGGGAAAGAGGAGAAGCTGGGCATGGCCTGCTCTCCAGGAACTCACAGTGCAGCTGAGGACACACACAGTACTGCCCGCTTGCGTATCGGCTTGGGATTTGGCAGAGCAGGGGACAGAAGGCAAGGGGTTGTTACCCAGAGGTCAGGGAGCTAAGCCAACCTGAAGGAACAGTCGGAGGTTCAGTGTGAGAAGCAAGGGAGAAAGAGCTGTGACTACCACAGGAATGGGAGTTCCTGGTATGGTGGCTCCGAATGTTAGAGGTAGAAAAAAAGTGGACTTGGAGGGTAGGGACTTAACACGTCTGACTTCACACACACACACACACACACACACACACACACACACACACTGACACACACAAACTCATGCACACAGACAGACAGACAGACAGACAGACACACACACACACAGACAGACAGGTTGGTGAGACTTACAACTGTGAATTAGAGCAGGAGAGTGCTAGCGAGTTGGATGGGAACCTGGCGTTGGGTCAATAGTCACTGTTAACTTGGCTCACTGTTGGGTCAATAGTCACTGTTAACTTGGCTCACTTTAGAATCTTCGAGATTAGTGAGTACAGCTTAGAGGGAGTTTTCAGACGGGATTAAGTAAAGGGGAAGACTCCTCCTGAATGTGGTCTTGCTGGGGGTCCCGGATGGAGTAAAGCACACAGTAGGTGAGCACCTGCATTCTCACCTGTCTGCAGCCTGGCCAGTGTTGTAGACTGGGCTGACTCCCATAGTGTCACCTGAGTAGAAGCGGTCCAGAGGGAAGAGGTTAAGGATGCTCTTGTGGTTGGGAGGGAGTGTACAGGCTGGGGCTGGCTGGAAAAGTATCCTGGAAGGTGAGGATTTGTGGAGGTGGAGGGAGAACAGGAAAGAGCTGGAGCATAGTGTCATCCTCACAGGAAAATGGTTACTAGAGAAGTATTACATCCTACCTTGGCAGCCGAGGTAAAAAAAAAAAACAAAACAAATTAACCCCCCCCCCCCAAAAAAAAAAAAAAAACCCATTGCTCAACAAATTTACTTCAGCATCACGGAGGGGCTGCAGAGTGTTGGGGCAGTGATTCGTGATAACGTCTTTGGTTTTATTTTCTAGTTTGGGAGGGAATTTGGACCAGGGTATGGGAACAGGGACGGCTTGCCTGTGGCCCTGCATCTCAGGTGACAGGTGTCCTTCGGAGTCAAACCTGGCAGCATTCTGGCATTTTTGATGTTAGATAAGCTGGTGTGAGCCAATGGATCTCCCTTCCTCCTGATTTCTTTCCCCAGAAGAAACCATCTATAGCTTGGCTTACGTTTTTTTAGTCTTGTGTCCCTGGCAGATTCTGATATCGCAAACAAGCAACTTGGAACTCCTGTTGGTATAGACACCATTGTGTTTGACATATGCCCTATAAACTCCTTTACTCTGTGTTTCCACCCCAGCAGGTAGGTGTCATTGTGGTCTTCATTTGACACTTGACCACAATGAGATATTGAGAAGTGACTTGCTTGAGATTGTATGGGAACCTGGGGGAAGGGCCCTATGGAAGCTCCCTGAGTCTCAAATATGCTACATTTAACTCTACTTCCCTGCCATAAATGGGTTGTTGTAGTATATACAGACATGATTGTAGATCTAGTCATTAAAAAGGTGAAAATCATAGCACACTTGCTTCAGGTTCCCAAGTGTTGAAATTGTGGCTGTGAGCAACTGGTCATAGATGCTTCTGCAAACCAGAGCTATGCTGCCATCTACTCAGACTGGCAAACACAAACACATGTTATTATCATTTAAGTCTTCATAGAATCATACGGATACTCACCATTGAAATCATTTTCCTAATTCTAGCCATTTGTTCTGTTTCCAGATTTCCATAAACAATCCTGCAATGCACAATCTAACTACAGTAGTAGCAGCAGTGATGACGTCCCATGATCTCAAAACTATGCTTATCAAGTGTAAGGGGCTCATTCTAAACTTTTCCATGTATGAGCTGGCTCACTTACACAGATGCCACACTGTGTAAGTGAAGTGCTGTTTTTGCACACTAGATGGCTGCCAGTAGGGTTATAAAGTAGAGGCCAAGTGAGTTTAAAAATTGGATTGTAACAGAAGTCGTTTTCTCCAAAAGGGGCCAAGGATTTGTGGAGTTTGTAAATGCTTGCTTGTCTTAGGAGAGATGGCTTCCAGGACATCTGCAAGGTTGGACAAGCAAGATGGGTCACAGTTGTTAGGGAACTGTGTAGTCTGGGAGCCCAGCAGAGGTGAAGGGAGAGGGAGTCACTGGGGGAGGTTGCAGTGAAAAGGCTTAGAAGGATGGGAGGACAGGGAGGGGTGTGCTGGGGAAAGGAATCAGAAAGACAAGGGCTGGGGAGTGAGGTAGGGTAGACAGTGAATTGGTGGGGCTATGGGGAGTGAGGTAGGGTAGACAGTGAATCGGTGGGGCTATGGGGAGTGAGGTAGGGTAGACAGTGAATCGGTGGGGCTATGGGG
>NC_034602.1:6387899-6420903 GCF_900095145.1 Mus pahari | reverse complement strand
GGTGGGGCTATGGGGAGTGAGGTAGGGTAGACAGTGAATCGGTGGGGCTATGGGGAGTGAGGTAGGGTAGACAGTGAATCGGTGGGGCTATGGGGAGTGAGGTAGGGAAGACAGTGAACTGGTGGGGCTATGACTGTGACAAATACACACCAAGAAATAATTAGCCAAGCCATGGCCAGGAGAAGGGCAGAGGAAGAGAAAGAAAAGAAATACACCCTGACATATGCTAAATTATTTCGGTGGGCTGGGGCAGGAGGATGGCAAGTTCAAGGCCTGCATGATGTACAGAGGTCAAGGCCAAGCCTGGTCAAGTGTGTGAGACACTCCTAAAAGGTAAACTGTGGACTGAGTCATAGACTGAGCCACAGCAGCCGCAGAGTACCTACTGCATGCGTGTGTGAGGCCTGCGGGTCAATGCTTGGTTCTACAAAGTAGATGAACGATGAAACAAACAAACAAACAAACAAACAAACAAATACAAGGAAAGCAAAGGACTGTAATTGATCAACATTTTAAATAAAAAGTGTCACTTGAAATGTGCTCTACTCTGCCTAGACACATGAAGGGACGTGCATGGCCGGGTCAGGAACTCCATGGTCCTTACGATGGTGAATTACCCATCCGGGCTGTCAAAGAGGACAAGGCTCATGGCACGGATGTCTTTTGGCACTAGTTTTGTTTTGTTTTGTTTGTTTTGTTTTGTGACAACCGTCACTCTGAGATGCCTTCCTCTCTGGCAAGGCTAATACAGGCAGGTACAGTTTGCTCACTTCAGCCTAGCCTTGGGCGCCCCGCCACAGAGGTCTGAGACACCAGTGTCCACCCTGGGGCTGTGCCGTTGGAATGCAGTTCTCTGCTTCTGCTCTCTGCCCCAAACTAAAGGATTTTCTGCTCTCCAGTGTCCATGAGTCTCTAGGTTCTTGCTTCATGAGCAAGACTGGAGTCTTGAGCTCAGTGTTACATGAGGGAAGTGGGGGCTAGCTAAGGTAGAAACCCAGAGCTCGGATGCAAATGACTGAACCATTTATAATCTGTGTGGTATGATCGGACAGGGGAAGTTGTGAGTTTAAATATAAGCAGCCACTTCAAAGGAACTAACGGTAAGAAATGCCCGGTAACACAGCGGTAGTAGGATTTGTGCCTCCCAAAGCCAGGCCATCAGAGTTAAGTTTCTCACAGTGCTGTTAATGTGCCCACACCACACCGCGCATGCGTGCAATCCCGCATCATAAATAACGGATTTACAAGCTTAACTCTGACTCAGCAATAGCACACGTGTGGAACGCGGCTGAGTGACTGTCACCATGAGACCCTTAGCTCTGGCCTTGGAGGTTTCCTCAACCTGAGGCTGGGGCTTTGCAGGGTGGGCTGAAGAAAGTCTCTCTGCCTAGGCCTGACGTCTTGCCTAATGAGCAGAAACACCCTTTTGGACTTAAGGATCCTGAGCCCCCTGGCCACAAATCATGGAGCAAAAGAAATCAAGCATTAAGATTTTCCCCAGATACTTATTGACCGGAATGGACTGGAAATGGTAGGGTCTTTGTAAGTGGTGGCAAGGGCTTTGGTCAGACCTGGGGATACAAATGGTGGGTTTTTGTCATTGCTGCTGCTGCTGCTGCGACTTCCATATTTCTGGATCGACTTGCTCTGACCTCTCTCCCAACAGCATGGTGTGGGGGAGGGGCTCTTACAGGCTCCTTAGGGTAAATAGTGCTGGCAAGTGATATGTGGTTGATGGGGCAGGATTTTTACTCAAGTCTATAATGTCCTAATGTGTCCATGAAGGAGGAGCTGAGTGGAGGGTGTGTGTATGTGTGTGGGGGAGGGAGGAGGCAAGACATTCTCTGTGTGTGTATGTGTATGTGTGTATATACATGGGTGTATATATGTTTGTGTATATGAATGTATGGGTATGTATGTGTGTATGTGTGTGTGTATATATATATATATATATATATATATATATATATATATATGTGTGTGTGTGTGTGTGTGTGTGTTTGTTTGTGTATATTTATGCACGTATATGTGTGTGTATGGATGTGTGTGTATGTGTGTATATGTATGTATATATATATACATATATATGGGTGTGTATATATGTATACATACATGTATGTGTGTATGTATATACACATACACATACACATACACATACACATACACATACATATACATATACATATACATATACATATACATATACATATACATATACATGGGTGTGTGTATGTTTGTGTGTGTTTATGGGTGTGTGTATGCATGCCTGTATGTGTGTGTGTATGTATGATATATGGGTGTATGTGTGTGAGTGAAAGAAAGGGATGCAGGGTAGGACTTCCTGGCCTGGGTGTGCAGAACAATGAGGTAGTAAAGAAGCTAACAAAATGTAGCTCTAACCTGTCCCAGACCCTTGAGCCCTGTCAACAGTTCTGCTACCTTATATTCTTCTCCCTCCTGAATGGCCTGGGTGCTGGGACAGGACCATGCTTGTCTGACTGTGTGACAAGCCCTCCGCAGGAGGGACTGAGACAGTGGATCAGTTGGTTACAGGCCTTTTGTGTGTGCCTCAGGGGAGGGGCTCTGGGGACAGCGAGGGGAGAAGAGAACATTGTGTCCTCCTGGAGAACCTAGCCTTTGGTTGTATGCAATAAGCACAAGTACGCTCCAGAGGGCAGCGCAAGGTGCCTTGCTCTTTGGTGTCCCCTAAGGAAATTCATCAAGCTGTTTGAAGCATGGGACCTCAGTGGGGAAGACTTGCTGAAAGAGACAGCCTTGAGCTGCTTTTCCTAGCAGAGAGAGAATTTAGAGCAGTGGAGAGAACCGGGGTATCACTCACAGAGAAAGTAACTCACTTCCTGATGGTTTCTACCCAGCAGGGAAGAGGTGCTGGTACCAGCAGGTTTGGGTCTGAATCCAGGTCTGATTCTCCATTCTAAGTTGAATGTTGGTCTTTTGAGAACAAAGCTGTAGTGTCTCTCTCCCTCCTACCTATTCAGCTTACAAAGGTATAGAGAAGGTTGGAGCCAGATAGACAGCCTTCAGCACCTACACAGAGAACTGACCCTCTGACCAAGGATTCTGCTGGAACAAGAGGTCAGGTGAGCCACGTGTAGGCTGTGACTCTGACAGGAATGGCCCAGGACATCTGTCTTACTGTGGGTGTGGGTATGTGGCCTCCTGAAGGAGGGGTCAAGCTCAGGCTGTCTGTTTTGAGCCTGGAATCCTTGAAGCACAGTGCCTCTCAGGTAGCCAGCCGTGTGCCCAGCATGAGTGACTTCTCCCTTCTGGACTCTGCAGGCAGGAGGTGGGGCACCCGGTAAAGAGGCCCAGGCAGAGGCATGTTGGAGGAAGAGGGGCAGAGAAGAATTGACAGAACTTCCCCAGCAGAGGCTGCCAGAGGCCGCACAGTCCTCACACTGGTGTCACCTGCTTTAAGGGTATGGGGACAGTGGCTGGTCCCGAAGCTGGAATGGAGTTGCAACCCGGTCTCCCCATGTGCATCCCTGGACCTCCTGGGGTTTGTACCTTGAGAGGCATGGAGTCTATCCAAGTCTCTGTGAGTGTTTGGGGAGAGAGTTGCCACCGAGTAGCCAGCCTGTGGAGCCCCAGGAAAACCACCTCCTACCTTGATATATGATACACTCAGCCTATGGCCGCAGCAAGGGCTTAGCAGTCTAGTAAATAGTCCCACTACAGTGCCTGGTACAGCCATGGACTCTCCCATGCTCACAAAGCCTGGAGGCTACCAGTCAAAGCAAGAGAGCCTGAGAGCACCGACTGTAAGCCCTTGAAATCACATGGGCCATGTCTTTATCCTATAGAGGAGTGGACTAGGCTCAGAAGTGACTGAAGACTTGTTGCATGGACAGTTAGGGACACAGCTGCAGCTGACCCCAAGTCTCTTGACTTCTCTTTCGGCAGATGAAGATGCTGAGAGGCAGGCATGTGGCGTACCTCAAATGCAACTTACAGGATGCCCCGAAGACTCGGGTTTTTCTTTAAAAGTGTGTCTGAGGAAGTGAGCGTGCAGGCCCTCCTTCCACATTGGAACAGCTCTGCTCCAGGCAGGTCCGAGAAAACTGTGGAAGGGCAGTCAAGCAAGAAACATGGATTTAAGCATTTTTAAACCAGTCCTATTAGGGTGCAAAGGAGCTTTGAAGTTCATTCTCACATAGCAATTTCACTGCAACTGACCATCCACAGGCAAAACAGCACACCGTAGATACTTTTAGGAACTAAAACATGAGGACAAAATTCATACTTGCATAGGGAAATTTGGAAGGATGCACAGCGTTAACAGCTTTGGGAGTGGATGCTTTCTGTCTTTGTCCTTTTATTATTCAACGACAAGATTATTTTGAATTGTGTGAGTACATTGCTTTTGCAAAACATTGAGTATAAACTTTTTTTTTTTTAAAAAGAAAGCTAGACCACTAAATACTGAAGGAATTAAAAAAATCTGGAGCTCAGAGAAACATCTCCATCCTTCCAGGCTCCTTGAAGGCTGGAACAGGAAGGGCCTGTAAGTCATTTTGTTTAACTCCCTCCTCAGTGATGGCCATGATCTTTCAATGCCCCTCACTTGGCAACTCCTAGATTACGTCATGCACAGACAGTGCTGATCTAGGAGTTGCAATGTGCAGAAAGAACAGTGTCTGACTTCAACAGTCTCCGAGTGTGTCTTATAACACCAAGGAAAGTCTATGAGGTCCAGGACAGAACAGGGGCTGGGAATCAGCTAAGTGGCAGAGCTAAAACAGCATTTTCAACCATCCAGTAGGATGGGTTATATTATGACTCCAGGAGGACAGGGTTAACAGACACAGAGGACATGCATGAAGACCCAGACCTGAGTGTGGAGAATTGCCTGAGTTGGCTGGAAATCAGGGCAGCATGGTGAGATGATAGTGAGCCTGTTAGAGTGGCTTCCCGGAAACTGTAGGAAATGAGTTGGACCCGTGGACTCAGAAGAACCTGGAGGCACTCCTGCTGGAGGGGGAAGATAGTGAGACTGATGTTGACACTAGGAAGGACTTTGAATATGGGGGCCGTGTGTGTCCTAGTGGGCAGGAATTTCAGACTGGGAAAGGTGACAGGTTAGCTGGCAACTTTAAAAGTACACACAGCAAGCATGTCAGCTCATTGGGGTCATCTAATAACAGTTTTCAGGTTTCTACTATCACCTGACCTGTGACCCAGCAGCCTACTCCCAGCCCCACACCCACTCTGGCCCAGGCTCCCCTTCGCTTTCTGTTTATACCAGCATGTATGGGCCTGTGGAGTCTTGTGTGTACAGTAGCCCATGCCTCCCTTGTAGATACAGTAGCCGGTGCCTCCTGTCAACCCTGGGTGGCTGCACAGCTCTGTTCTTGTTTTCCTTCTCTGCTCTGCTTCTGCTCGATGCTGCACCAAAGGCTGCTGGTCTGTGGGAAAGCCTGCAGCTGAGACTGGGGGATGACTCCTCTTTGTTGGACACATGTTCTAGGGTGGATTCTTGTGATGGTCATTGTTAATGATCAGTTTGACAGGATCCAGCATCACCTGGAAGACTGGCCTTTGGGCAAGCCTGTGGAGGATTATCTTGATTGTGTTGATTTTTTGGAAAACCCATCTTAATGGTGGGAGGACCATTCCCTGGGCTGATCTTGGACTGAATTAAAATGGAAAACACACTGGGTGTGGTGGCTTTCCCTTCACTCTCTGAACAAGAGAGAGTCTAGAAATGTAGTCTATGGAGGCTGATTATCTGGCGGTCCCCTCCCCACTATAGGGACTCCTCTTTGCTTTTCCACTTGCCCTTGATTTCTGAGTCTTCAGAGTCCTCTCTCCATTCAGAAGATGGAGGCAGATGCTGTGCATCTGGTGGAAGCTGCAGATATCTAGGAAGGGTTTCTTTTGGACCTCCTGTGCCAGTCTAGCCTCAGCCTCTTGGGCTATGCCAGCCATTGGCACAGTACTTCTGTGCTCTAGATGCTGATGATGGGGGAAGATAGTTGTGGTCGTGTTCTGGGTTCTTCTGGGCCCCATATAAGCAAACCCGCTCTTTGGTGTAAATCTACTAAAGGTTTGACAGGGTTCTCCTTATCTATCCACTAGTCACCTTTTTCTGCTCCATTGCCCGTGAGAGGAGCGTCATGGATCTTCTTGCTGGGAAGTGACACTGATTCTATTCTGCTTCTAAGTGTCCTTTCCAGTTCTGAAGCTTTGCTGGCCTCCTGTTGTGCAGTCTGCTGCAGTCCCCGGGACTTTCCACATCCCAAGGTGAACTCAGTTCTAGGGATATATTTTTCTCAACCTACTTTAATAAGTTTTTAACCTCCCCTTTAGCCCACCACCCTCCAGAGATAATGGAAAAGAAAGGTTATTAGGATACGGGGGAAGTGGACCTGGGGCGATTCCAATCTTTGTTGTTCTCAGTCCAGTCCACTAGCAAACATCAAAGACATCAGCATCTGCAGACCAGTCCACTCGGCAGACACCACACATGAATCAGCAAGGGCAGTTCAATCCAGAAGAAACCTCAAGGCTTGACAATAGGCCCAAGTCAGCAGATGCAGCAAGAAGCCACAGGCACCTCACTTCACGAGAAGTTTCTCTCTATGAAGTCACTGCACTCAAAGTGCAGCAACGGAATGTAAGGCAATATATGCGTGTCATCATCGAAGACTAGCGAGTGAGGTGGAGCAAAGAGAACCACTCTGCTCAAGTTCTCACTGTCTGTGGGGTCATATTTATACTCCTAATCATCATGTGTCCTTTCACATGTTCGCTATAGCCAAACATCCTTTCATCCTTGTCTGCTTCAGGAAAACATTCCTGAGTCTGCTTTTGCAAAAACCCTCTCACCTATGTGTCCAGCAAAGTGTCATTTGACATAACTGCCTTTCCAAAGAAACCAGAAGTGTCCACTTCAGTCAGTTCTTGCCGTTTTTATTTAAGTTCTCTCTCCAATGCTCGGGTGCTTATTGATGCAGCTGGACAACATATAGATTTGAGTGATGCTGATTCAAAATCTCCCTTCCCTTCTTGAGATAATGGCTTTTGATTGGGTAAGCTTTAGAATTTTTAAATCCTTCTCTTAATAGGAGTCCCTCACATGACTCTTCAAAACCTGCCACTTGGAGTGCTGTTGGATCTATTTTTCCAGTGTTCCAGAGGTGTCAGGCTTGTTTCTTCTGGTGCTCTCAGGAGCAGCATACGTACATGCTCAGTACAGAGAGTAACTTGGAAAGAATTGAAGAATGTTTTAAAGTCAGTTTCACCAGGCCTCCAAAAATAGGAGAGAATACAGGTGGAAGTAGGGAGAGTGTTGGTATGGGGCAGTTAGGGAGCTACTAACATTCACTTGGTATACAATGGTTTGTATATGCTTGGTCCAAGATGTGACACTATTAGGAGGTGTGGCCTTATTGGAGTAGGTGTGTCACTATGGGCATGGGCTTAAGATCCTTATCTTAGCTACCTAGAAGTCAGTATTCTGCTAGCAGCCGTCAGATGAAGATGTAGAACTTTCAGCTCCTCCTGCACCATGCCTGCCTGAATGCTACCATGGTCCTGCCTTGAGGATAATGGACTGAACCTCTGAACCTGTAAGCCAGCCCCAGTTAAGTGTTGTCCTTATAAGACTTGCCTTGGTCATAGTGTCTATTCCTAGTAGTAAAACCCTAACTAAGACACTTAGTATCTGCCTTGAGTCAGCCTTTCCAACACTCAGTCTTCATGATAATCCCTTGAAGAAGTTTTTAGTTAACATACAAGGAAGCTGAGAGTGGAAGAGAAATTGAAGTCACAGATGACTCACTTCAAACAGCAGCTCTCCCCTGGTCCAATCTCCAGAAGGTGGGCCATATGGCCGATGGATGCTTCCGTGTGGGGTGGGTGACTCTGCAGGCACCTGTACTAGGCTCAGGCTCAGCAGTGGGTTTTCTAGTTTCTAAGGCCCATGCTGCTCCTATTAAGATGCCGTCCACTCTATGGTCAACCCCTCCACTCCACAATTCACTTCCCCACTCCATAGTCAACCACCCACTCCACAATGCCCCCCCCCACTCCACAGTCAACCCAACTACTTCACAGCCAAACTTTACATTTGATGCTTACCTTACAGACTATTTGCCTGCATTGTCCCCTCCCCAACTTCCCAAACAGCAACAGTTCTATTAAAACAGAAGTTTCTCCTATCCTTTACAAAGCACTCCAGCGAGAGGCCGAGAGCAGCTCTTCCTAGCCTCTTTCCAAGCTGGATTTTTAGAAAGGAACAGAGGGCAGAGAAGAGCTCCCATACCTGTCCCAGTGTCCAAGTGTTTCACGCCCCACAAATCTTTCTCCATGCTGGAGGCCACCTCACAGGTGGAGTGGCATCTCCTCCCTGGAACGTGCAGGAGAAGCAGAGCATCACTAGTTAATGGCATCTCTCCTCTGGTAGCCCACAGGGCATTTCAGACTTACATGAACTGGTATTGTGGAATTTGTCAGAGTGTTTCGATAGGATGCAACAGAGAGGCGTCAGGTCAAATGGGAGCATATCTTGTCTCATTTAAGTTTTGAGACCCACAGTGACTCTCCAGATCACTGCCTGGCTGGGAAAAGCCAGTAACCCCACTTTCAAACACTGTCTCCGTAATAATAGCTGTGTATCTAAGCTGCTATATATCCTCCACTACCACCCCATGAGGCAGATATTATCAGTGATCTCAAGTTTTAGCTGAGGAAGCTGAGGGTCAAGCGCAGCAAGTGGTTCCCGGGATTTGAACCTAAGGCTTTGAGGTCTAGGTAGCTGATCGCTTTGTCAGAAGTCTTCCCTCTCAGCAGCTAGGGTACTGCACCATCAGAGTGACCCCTGAAGACTGATATTCAACAACAACACCCTCTTTCCTTTCTTACTACATCTCCTAGACTCTTACTGTGGGTGTGGTCATGTGAGTACTGGTCAATGCATAGTAAGCAGAAATGTCACCGCTTGCATTCGCTGGCTTTCCTGACCTTTTTTCTTTAGGTGGGCTGAAATGGCAGTGATTCCCAGGACAGCTCTGAGACCCAGGTGCCTAGAGCAGCACCTGGTCTTCAAGTTAAAAGGAGGCTGGATCCCTGAGTCACCACTCAGAGGGATATATTCTTACTCTGAACACCTACAGTATGCTCTTACTGGCTTAACCCACTCAGATACGAAGGCTGATCAGTTATAACAGTTAATGTCATCTTAGGCAATTTAAGTGTTACCTTCCAAGGTGGAATGGAAGGCCACCAAGCAACCGAAGAGGCATACCTGTGATTAACTGTGCAGAGTGATACATGGGCAAGCCTGGTCTTTGCTGTTCCATGGATTCAGGTTTGGACATGGCCTCATTATGGCCTAATTGAGAGAGCCAGGGTAACTCCATGGCTTTTTGCTTTGTTTTGTTTTTTGTTTTCTTTTTGCAAATTAACTAATTTTCTGGAAGTTAGAATGATGGGTCATTCTTTATGAATTTGGCTCATTTAACAAATTTTATTAAACACTCCATCCTAGTGACTTTTCTAGGTGCTGGGAAGGAAAAAACGCTCAAAACGCCCACAAGTAGTGGCAAAATCTCTGCTTTTTTTTTTTTTTTTTTTTTAACACTTTCTGTTGTGGTGGTGATATTGGCAGTAGTGGCAACAGACTGTTCGGTAGGTGATCTGTTCCTCAACTGGCGTCACAGAGAACTGATAAGCAGAATAAGGTGAGTAGGGACGCCAGGTGGATGGGGGGAACCGAAGAGTAACAGTGAGCAGAAAGATGGGCAAGTTTAAAGGAGCCTCCGACACACAGGCAGGGCAGAGGTGGCTGTGATGGGGGGAGGGCAGGGAGAGGTAGGGGATGAGGGCATCCAGCACTTAGCCTGCATGGATGTTAGTGGTCTCCCCTCTCACCCTCCCTGCCCTCCCCCAACCCCCTCCGTGTAGAAAGGATAGGCAATGCCCATAGAGGGACTTAGGAGGATTTATTCTTGAACAAAATGCCTAAGTTAGTTACCTTATTAGGCCTCAGTTGAGAAAATTATGTAGTATGGTGGCAGGTCTGGAAATGTCTGTCACCAGTGACCACACCAACAAGGCATGTCAGGGGGTGCGCTGGGTGTACCTTACGTCAGCACAGCCCTTCAGATGCCACGCTACCCTGCAGGAGTACAAGGCGTTCTTGGAAAATGATGGGGAGAGCAAGAGGAAAAAAAATCATCTGAGTTTGGTTTAATGAGGACTTGCTTACCAAATTATCTCAAGGCTTGCCCAAAGCCACAGCTTAGAGGCACACAGAATTCTTCCTGAGAAGGTTGGGCAGACAGGAATTAAGGAACAGTTTCCACCAACCCCAAGCTGGACACCAAACAGATGTGAATTTGGTTTCCTTATTCTTTCGAAGGCTCTCCCCATCCCAAGTTAATGAACTGCAACTCCTAAGGACAAAATGGTTGTTGACTTTTTCTTTTCTTTTTAAATCTGACTTGGTACCGACGAGAAATTATAAGTGAACAATACATTGGAACCCCTAGCTTAGGCCACGATACATGAGTCAGAACTCCAAGATGACATAGCCACAGAGGACTCTGGTGATTCCCAAGTCACTTTCCCACAAAGGGCATGGCTTCTTGCAGGGCAGACCTGGTTAAAATGAGCTGTCTGGGGCAGCCCTGCCAACTCTCTGACCTGCCCTTATTGAGCAGAACTTGCTGTTGACCCTGCCTGGCTTGCCACCCCTCAAAGCAGGCACACTGTTCTCCTCCAGAAAGATTTCTTTCTCATGCAATGCATCCTGCTGTTAGCTCCACCCTCTAGGACAGTCACTCATGGAGTCTGACTTTTAGACTGCGTGGTCCCTGCAAAGTCTGACTTTTTAAGAGGCGTCATTCGGGCTGAGCTGGTCCCGGAGCCTGTCTCACTTTAATTTACCCTGTTTAGTTTCTGTTCTCCAGCAACATATAACCCCCTTTTTCTACCTCACTAACCTCAGTGGTAGCTCTCCCCATGTTAAACAACGGTCTGATTTGGCATGGAGAAAAGCAGTCAGTCGTTTTCTTTAAATCTTAATGTTTTAGGCCCCAGGAACATTTGAAGTACCTATTTAATGAGAAGACTTCTAGAGAAGCCTAGGTGAGATCTTCAAGGCTCTAATTGCTCCCTGGAGAAAGCTGTCAGGCCGCATAGCCTGACTCAGGTCGTGTTTGCGGAGCACTAAGAGTAAAACCACGGCAAAAGTCGGAAGCCGAGGTTCAGGGGCCGAGATCTCCCAGACCTCTGGGCCTGGAAAGGATTTCTGCAGTAATGCACTGTGTGGTCTCCTGTGTATACCTGCTGGCTTGACTACTATGTCCCCAAATGGGCAAACAAATAACTTGCATTTTCTTGGGTTTGGTTGCCTTTATAATAATATAGAACCCAAATTACAGTTCTCTGTTCTCTTTCATTTATATGCAAAACCCAAACGACCCGTATAAAACCCTAAACTCTGCTTTCCCTTTGAGCCTCCACCAGATCCTTTTGTCTGTTCACTGTTTACGTCTTACCCAGATATTTGAACTGTGTCTCCTGGTTGCAGGCACTCTGTTGGGCACAAGGGTTTGTCCATATTCGTCCCAGATGGGGAAGCAGAAAAATGAACTCCAGAGAGGAGGAGATCAGGAGCACCATCTCTGCAGGCAGACAGAGAATCCTAAAGTGGAAGATTCTAGAAGGCTGGCCTCCGGGGCCAAGTCTGGACTGTGCAGGGTAGCCTGAGGAAGCTCTGCCGAACAATAATAACACGCACGGTCTGCCCAAGGCATGTGGAGTGCACGGCACTCTGAACATTGGGCTCAAAACAACTTCTTTATTTGAGACAAAAAGCCCTTTGTGTGGGTCTTCCTCCCTCAGTGCACAGAGGATTCGTGTTCAGCGAGGCAGCAGCTCCTGTCTCCCCAGAGCTGCCTCAGGTAGAGACACTGCCTGACTGCCAGTGGCCATGCATCTGTGACCATTACACAGGCCTAAGTGGGTTTGGGAGCGTTACCTTAGGAATTAAGTAAGAAAAATGAAGGCCCAAGCAGGACACACTGTAGCTCAGACAATTTTGTCTTCTCTTGATGTGAATGAGACCTAAATTGGGAAGTCTTTGGCCGATGGCAAAGGCAGATAAATGTTATGGATTTGATGTAATCCCAGACCTTAGACTTGGAACTCAGCTTGACCCTTCCCTTTGAGCACAGGGAAGGAAGCAGAGGAGGGAGATGGGCACAACCATATGTCAAGTCGGGAGAGAAAATGACAGCCAGAGCAAGGTGGAGATGTGCAGAGCCAGGGGTGGAGACAACTAAAGAGAAGTCTGCAAAGTTACGTAGATACAATGTGTCCTTCAGGAGACAAACAGGCGGCTGTGAGATGCAAGGGAAGATACCTCACGATGGGATCTGTGGAGTGGCACTGTGGAGCAGGACTGGTAACGTCTGCTGCTCAGAAATCTAAATAACCACAAGGCCTGGAATTGAGTGTGCAGCAGTCACAAGCTGGACTCATGTGCACCAAGTGCTGGGAAAAGATGTCAGTGGCATGGAGGCAGGAGAGTTTCCACGAGTAGCTCAGACTTGTTTAGCCAGCACCCTGTTTGCAGAAAGTGAAGTGTCTGTGTCCTTTCAAAGGGCTGGTATCATAAATACCCTGGTCACATTTACAGTCTCCCTGGGCCAGCTCCATGGAGGTGGCGCGTGTGCATGTGTGCGTGCACGTGTGTGTGTGTGTGTGTGTGTGTGTGTGAATATTCTTTTTGTGAGCACTTACCTCCAGCCTTACCTGTGTATGAAAACACAGGCTGAAAAGCCTCACATTCCTTTTCCCTGCTTTCGAGATGGCAATGTTGAATTGCTGAGGGTGAGGTCTTTGCTTGAGGCCACCCAACTAGTAAATAGTAGACTTGAGCTGCAGCTCAGTGGTCTCAGTGGAATACCTGACTATTCCACTCTAACACGTGGCTCCTGCTACCTTCTGCAACTGGCCTGGACAGGTTAGTGCTGGGCTCCTGTGTTCTGCAGGCTCCCAGGCTCCCGGCATGCCCGCCAGACCAATGTGTGGGGCTGCCTTTTCCTGCACAGAGTGGACAACTGGCACTGAATACCCCTCCTCCACTTGCTCCCAGAAGTGAGAATTACCAAAGGTTGGCCCAGCACTCTCAGCAGGTGAAGGCAGGAATGTGGTGGACAGCCAAGATGCCTACATCTCAGTCTGATGGTTTCCTGGTCCCTTGTCCTCCCCCTTCCATTTCCACAGGCAGCACACATTTTCATAAGCCCCCTGCTGTCTTCCCTTTCTGCTCTGTTTTTCTTCTTGCCACTGGTGTGGGATGACTTGTGTGGTTCTTCAATACTCTATATAGTCTACACCTTAGCCATCACATAAGGGGAAAGAATGGACCACTAGCTCACCCTTGCTAAGTCCCTTCTCAGCCTCTGCATCTGTCAGTGCTTTCCAGAGAAGCAGGACAAGAAGCGGCAGGTCCCAGCTCCCAAGGGTAGGTTGGCAGGCTCTGTCTCTGTCTCTGTCTGTCTCTCTGTCTCTGTCTCTCTGTCTGTCTCTCTGTCTCTGTCTGTCTCTCTGTCTCTGTCTCTCTGTCTCTGTCTCTCTGTCTCTGTCTCTCTCTGTCTCTGTCTCTCTGTCTTTGTCTCTGTGTGTCTCTCTGTCTCTCTCTGTCTCTCTCTGTCTCTGTCTGTGTAGGGATGAGGGGCAGATTTTTTTTCTTTCCCAATGGAGCCTTTGAACCTCCATAGCCTTTGCACGGGCTGGCTGGAGCCTGTCCAGTACGGAGGATGGGTTCTTTTTACTTAAAATGAGCTGAGCACAGGCATCGGTACACCGTAGACATCTATAAGCCTTGGTGGCTGCCGAGCAGTCAGGGTAACCCACTAGCATGCCTGCCATGCTGCTAGCATACCTGCCATCATACCTGCTATGCTGCCTGCTGTTCAGCTCTCCCAGCCTCTGTGGCTCTGGTCCGCTCAGGTGTCCCTCCTTTGCCTGGTCTTTCCTTTATCAGTTGGTCTGCAAGCTCAATCACTGGTACTTGGTTCATGATAGAAGCTGCCACTCCAGCCATCCTTACTTCCCTGGCATGGCCCGATGCACAGCTTCCAATTTGTGTTTCTAGAAGCCATTGAACATGACCGTGGAACGACCAGCCTCTACTTTACTTCTCTCCTAACCTGTCCACACTGCTGAGTCCTGTCTGTCCACACCGCTGAGCCCCACCTTGCTTGTTCACTTTGTCACCTCAACCTGAAACCTAGCAGCACCCTCCTCACAGTACCCCCTCACACAGATCCTCCCCATTTCTTCCTCCTCCCTTGAGAAGGGGGAGCCCCCCTCTAGGTATCACTCCCCTCACTACCCCCACCCCACCCAGCAAATCAAGTCACTGAGGCCAGGTAAAGTAGCCCAGTTAGGGGAATGGGATCTACGGGCAGGCAACAGAGTCAGGGACATTAGGGTTTTCAATGCTGTTGAACTGGTCAGCTGGCTTTGTCATGGAGAAGGTCCCTTGTGTGAGAGCAGACAAGGGACCATGATTTCAGGACACAAGGACACAAGGCTGCAGAAAAGAATCTTCTTTCAGTCCAAAGGCTGGAAGGCCATGATCATGGTGCCCACAGCTGGTTTCTCCCGAGACCTCTCTCAAGGCTTGTGGAAGGCCCTCTTCTTGTTGACCTTGCAGGGCCTCTGCAAAGAAAACTCACCTGGTGTCTCTTTTCCTACCAGAACACTACCATTACTGTTAAAGTTCCATCCTAAAGCCTTCATTTCAACTTCATCATCAAACAGCAATTATCCAGATAGTTATGTTGTGAGGATGTGAGGTTGCTGGTGACAACACATAAGGACCTTCTGAGGGATAGAGACCAGCCCATATAACTTAGTCTTCTCCTACCATGTTGCCAGCGACTTCCCCCACTTCAAGTGTGACAGCCATCAAAACTTGCTAGAAATTGCCGAATGTCCCTGGGAGCAGAGCAGCCCAGATCAGAACCATAGGAGGAATTTGAATGCTGTCTGCACATTGCAGTTACTAGCAGAAATTAGACTAAAACCCCCAAAAGGAACGCAGAGATTCTAATTCAAATGAATTTGGGGTAAAGATATTTTGTCAAAGTGTTTCCAAAGTTTCTAACTTGCAGAAATCCAGGGAGTGCGCCAGTGAATAAGACAGACATTAAGCAACTAATTTTATGATTAACATTTTCAAACAGGTAATATATATTATTTTGCAACATATTCTTTAATAGCTACCTGGAACATTTTTTTTTGCACCATGAGATAATGTATAATAAAATTTTAATGAGTGTTGAAAATGTTGTAGGTTATGTAATCAAGGTCCTGGTATATATCATAGAGAAAAAAGACTCCTCAAGTGGCTCAGGAAGGCACAGTCTTCAGAAGGAGCCTGTCTTCCAAGACTGCGGTCAGCTTCTCAGGCTAACGTTTAAAAGCTGGAAACCAGAGTTAAAAGGGTGACTGTGGGCTGACAAGGAGGCTCAGTGAGCAAAGGCGCTTGTGGCTCAAGCCTGGCGATCTGAGTTCACTACCCAAAACCCATAGAAAGCTAAAAGGAGAGAACTATGTCCTTAAAGTTGTCCTTGCCCTCCACACTTCCTCCGTGGCACACCCACCCACCCACCCACCCACATCTTTCACCCAGTAAATAATGATAACAAATAAGTTTTTAAAAGGCTATACATATTTTGTGGGGTTTGAAGCCTATTCCAGTGTGGCTACTCAGAAGTGTTGTATCAATCTGTAGTTTAATCTTCGAGTATTTCAGTTTTTGAGATTACATGAGTGTGATACCTTGTCTAAACTTGAATTTCGTTGGTTATTAAAGCTGAATGTTCCTTAATCATTGTGCATTACTTGCTCTTCACCCTTTGTGGACTGCTAGCTTGTGACATTTGTTCTTTCGTGAAACAGTACTTTAATTTTTCTTACAGATTTGTTAGAGCTTGTTGTGAGGATATAATTATCTGTTGTAGGCTGTGGATGGTTTTTATCCAGTCATTATTCATCTTTACTATTTAGATGGATTTGTTTCTAAAAGTATCCTTGACACAGGAGTGTGGTTTTCTCCCGTATCTCTCCTCTTACGCCCCCCTCCTCCCTCCCTTCCTTTCCATTTTATTCATAGGAAACATCTTCATAAACTTTTCTATGCCATGGTGAGGTCAGCATTTGTCCATATTTTATTTTATTATTTTAAAAAACTTTTTTTTTTTTTTTTTTATGTACAGGTGCCCAGAGGCTAGAGGAACTGACTCTTCAAGGAGCTGGCATGACAGGCCCTGAGAGTCACCTCATGTGGGTGCTAGGAGCTGAATTCAGGTCCTCTGGAAGAGCAGCTCATGCTCTTAGCCTCTGAGCCACCGCTCCAGCCCCTACACTTACTATATTATTATTGTTATTATTAGTATTAAACATTTGGTTTTCTAGCTCTCTTTAGGATGACATGTCACTAAGGACTGAAGTTACATTTTATTCCAGACAGTTGATCAGGAACTTAACTGTTTTATTTTAACCTGTAAAGTTGAAATGCCACTTTTGTAGCCTAAATTCTAATCCGATTGCTAGGCCTGTTTGGGTACTTTTTAATTCTACCTATTAACTTATTTACTTGTTTTACAATTTGTTTAAGCAGTTGAAGTTCAAATTCACTTTATTCTTGGATATTTGTCAAAAGAATTTTTGAATTCAAATTTTTAAAAAAAAATTTAAAATTTTCAATCGCTCAAAAGCAAAATAGACTTGAGAGTGAAAGTCCATGAACTAAGGTGGAATTTGCAGCTTCCCCACACTAACCCTCACCATTCAGACATGGGCTGGCCCCTGCACTTTCTCCGTGGGCCCTGCAAACCAGGATATTTTCCACGTGAGGGTCCTGTATGTAATTCTTAGGAATGGAACTGTTTACGTGTGACACTCTAGGATGTACATCATTGCTTCTGTTCAGAAGGAGGACGCCTTAGCTCTCTGCCGTGAAGTTGGATTATCAGTTTCAGCGGTTGGCTATCTTCACTTCTCTCAGTCGTTACAGGTTCTGCGAGTGATGCCTCCCTTGGGTTCTTGTTTCTTATTCTCTTTCTGAACTGGACAACTGTCTAGGAAAAAGACTGTCTGCAGGAGAAGTAAACGCTCTCTGGCTGATGGGGAAGTTTGGACCGTTTTGTCTGTTCTAATATGAGACTGGCCCAAGTTCCAACTGAGTTCTCCTGACCTGCTCAGACTTTTGTTTTGGAACCATACAGATTCACTTAACAAACATGGAAGTTCTTACCAAAGTTCTGTAAGTTGGAAAGTTTAATATGACAGTAGTATGGCTTTGTTGTTGTTGTTATGTTTGAGAGAAGCTTCCCATTGAAATGTCTTGATCCAATCAATCCCTTGGCAGTCTTTTTCAGTTTCTTCTGTGAAATTCATGTGTTCAGCTTTTGAGTATAATTTTGACAACCTAGACTTTCATAGAAAATGATTTTCAGAAATTTTTTATTTTTCTCAATAAATGTACACTGTGCCTATGGATTATGTACCCTTTTTACTCCAAATTTTGAATATTTTTGTATCAATTTTTTTAATGAATTCTATTCTTTTCTTTATAAACTTTTTGATGTGTTTTACTTTTGCGAATTATTTTTTACTTTTCAAAAAGTATATCATTTCAAATTTTAGTTTATTTCTTAAACAAATATTACCAAGGTCATCAGGAGTTATAGTTTGTTCGTTTAATGCAAGACTGCAGAATCTCATCTCTTAAGTTCACATGCAAGTTTCTCTAAAGTCAAGGTTGGGAACACGGTCATCTTTATTAATAATTTCTAGATTTGTTCTAAAATACATATAAAATAGCTTCTAGATTCCTTCTAGGGTGAAGACGCATTTAAATGCCCTTAATTTTTAGGACTAATTCTGCTTTTCCCCTTGTTATAAGGGCTCAAGAGGTTGCTGATTGGTTACGAGCATGCACTTTGATTCCTATGACCCATATCATGTGGCTTACAGCTCTCTGTTACTCCTGCCCTACAGGGACCCCAGTTCTCTGGTTTCTGGGGGCACCTATATTCATATGTGTACATGAGCAAACACACAGGTATTTAAAGGGGTGTGTGAAGAAATGGCTCAGGTTGACTTTCTAACACCCTCATAATGGTGTACAACTGTCCAGAACTCCAGTTCTACTGAATCTGGTTTCCTCTTCTGGTCTCCATGGGCACCAGGCATGCACGGGGGTGCAGGCAAAAATACTCACACACATAAACAAATTAAAAAAATCCAAACAGAACAAAACAAAGCAAAACAAAGCCACTGGTAGTACAAAATCAACAATAAACAGACACACAACAAAACAAAACCCAATCCAAATAAGTTATAATACTTGCTTTCTTAGATTAAGTTCCTCTGACTTGTCTTCCTCACTGACTTCAGAAACAACTTTAACATTGCAACAAGTCTCTCAGAATGAGGGCTTCTAACTTTGTAACCAGTTTGCCCAGTGCCAGTCAGCCCTCACACTCTCCTGCTGACTTATAGTCCAGTGTGGAAGCTCCTGCTCTGGGCCGCCACCTTGTAGGCCCCTCAAAATTAGTGCCTAATGCTTTGTTACACTGGTATGTCTGTCTTGAGTCTATTGTGCCACTAGCCAATGAACTCTCTAGGGTCTTGGTCTTTTTGAGAGCTGTGCTTAGAATACACCAGTCACCATGTACGTTGGCTAAATTAATGTGGACTGACAATGAGAACATGACATAAGCTTCACCAGCTAAGGGGGCTGACACTGCACATCCCATCTTTAGATAAATGCTGCGGTTGACATCATTGATCCCCAGCAAAACTTAAGATACAAAGGAACACTTGTAAAACAGGTAGAGTCCCTGTTCTGTTTGTAGCCAACTGCCAGTTATAGACAGCAGTTGTAACAGGAATACTTTGTGTACAGATAGAGGAGAAGCAGTCTGGATGTGGAAATAGTAGATCCTGAAAATGTGTCTAAGACCTCTGCCATGCCATCACAAAGGCGCTTGGGCTCTCAGTTTCACAGCAGTTGGGAAAGGACACTGGTATTCTAATGGCAAAACAAAACAAAACAAAACAAAACCCAAAACACCCCCCCCCAAAACAAAAACAAAAAACCAAACCAAACCAAAAAAAAAAAAACCCAAACAAAAACAAACAAAAACAAAAACAAAAAACCAAAACAAAACAAAAAACAAAACAAAAACAAAAACAAAAACAAATAAAAACCAAAAAAGGTACTATTGGTAAGTGACAAGGAAAGGATAATTCCCAACATAAAAACTTCTTTTTATTTTAGGATTAATTTTAAACTACTTAGCTCCCTGAAATTGGATGCAGAGGTTCTTATGTTGCACATTTGTTTTTTCCTTCAGTGAGGGTCTTATTAGATTTTCAAAATTTCTGTGATCCAGAAAAATTTCAGAAGGACTCTAAACCCCAGGGTTGTGAGTCCTTATGGAAAAGGAAGAGCTTTGCTCCCTTGCAAGGGTTGGCCAACTGAATACAGAGTAGTATCTCTGTTGAAGGCATTGCGCTCTTCAATAAGAGTGAGCTGAAGAGAACATGACCATGACTTTTAAAAACTAAAGATATAACTGAAAAACTAAAGATATAACTATAAGTTATAAAGATATAACTGATATAACTCATATATATATATATATATATATATATATATATATATATATATATATATATATGAGAGAGAGAGAGAGATTGAAAGATTCAAATAAGGTATGCAAGTGTGATCAGAATTCTGGACCAATACAAGTAGGTTGTCCAGAGCCTGAAGTGTCCTTTTCTATCTATAGGATAGTAGAAAAAACATTTCATGAGCACAATGCCATGCTTACAACAAAAGAGGAAATTTCTATTTAGGAGATGGAGAATTTTCCATAAAACAGCTCAACACATGGCCCCTGCTGAGGTTTGAAGGCCTTAGCTGGGAGGCCTGTGGGGAAAGGAAGAGGAACTGGACAGAGGGGCAGGCTAGAATCTCCTCACACAGTCAGCCTGCCGAGGGAACGAGGGGCAGGCTGGAATCTCCTCACACAGTCAGCCTGCCGAGGGGACGAGGGGCAGGCTGGAATCTCCTCACACAGTCAGCCTGCCGAGGGGACGAACAGTCCTTGGGAAAGGAGGGAGAGGATAGAAGAAGCATCCTGCTTTCATGTCCAGGGTTCGAGTACCAGTCTCGAGAGTAAATCCCCCACTAAGGCTGAACACTAGGATTTGTCTAAAAAAATCCTACATCACGAAAGTCAAATGGGAAACTCAAAAAATAGATAGACTAATGTGAAAGAAAAAAATAACTGAAGAGCCTGGAAAAGGGGTTTAAATTTGATGTAAGTGTTTCCAACAAGAAGAAAGGGCTGAGAAACGATGGAACAGGAACAGAAGACAATGAAACAGGAACAGCTGGCTAGGAAAGATCAGAAACCTCAACCATGAAGAAATAATTACCAGAATAAAAGACAAGCAGGCTAGGGTGTTTAATTGACAATTCATGTAATAAACAAACAACATAAAATAACAAATATATTATTTTGCCATTGTGTCAAGAGTTTAGGCATTGATTAATTGGTTTATTTCAGTTCAGTGTCTTCAGGAGGTTGTAGTTAAGACATCAACCAGATCCTTGAACCTGAAGACACTGCTTCTAATGTGCATTGCTGGCAGTAACCAAAACCAAAACCAACCAGCTAACAAACCAACCAAACAAAAGCTCAGCCTCCCCCCAGGTAAGTCTCTCCATAGCACAATCAGGTGTGCTCTTCAATTGCAGCTGTTGGCTTCCTCTACAGTAGGTGACTCTAGAGATGGCCAGGAGCATGGTGGCTTCAATGTGCTGCTAACCAGCTCTTCAAGCTTAGGTACTGTCACTTCTAAAATGGTCTATTCACTAAATGAGACTCAATACAACTAGACATGAGAGGAGAGGAATCTGATTTCATCTCTTCAAGGAAGGGGCATCAGAGAGTTTACAGGTGTATTTTAAAATTTCACAATGGCCCAGGGAGCAAAGGAATTAGGAAACCGGAAGAATGGGGTGAGAAATAGTCCAAAATGCAGCAGGAAATTCTAAAGAGATGAAAAACCCTGAAAAGAAAGTTATGAGACCTGAGGACACATCAGAGAACTCCAGCACATGCATAACAGGAGCCCTAAGAGGACATGGGAAGGGAGATGCAGAAGCAGCATTTGAGTGTATATCTTTGAGAATTCCCTAAGATGAGATGTTATGTTCCAGATCGAAAATGCTCACAAAGGGGGAACAGTACAGATACCAGTTCTCCACCTTTACTGGGTGCTCATATGGGCACTGGAATGGTGGAAAAGAGCTTTGAGAGAGTAACAGGTAAGGCATTGATTGCTACAACTGGCATGGCCAGAAAACGCCATTGACATTAGGAGGATGTAGTGGGAGATTCCAGGTGTAGAGGAAAAACGAAGTCACTTAGTGTTTATTAAAAAGGGACCAGCTGTGTTGGGCAACTCTGCTGTTCCATACATCCTCTATCCATCTTCCACAGAGCCTGAGACAACTATCTCCCCAACTCTCCTGAACAAAACCCTCCCAAGGCGTGTAGAGGCAGCCCCGGGACATGGAAGCCCAGGGCCTAGGACACCGAGCTCGGCCTGTCCAGGTGAGGCTCCCTTCTGCCCAGGCTTTTCTCCCCCAGCTCTTAGGCCCTAAATATCAAAGTGCTGCAGCCAAATGAAGACATTCTTTTCTTCAGCACCAAGGCCTCAACTTGCCACATGCCTGTTTATTTTCAAGCTCCAAACTGTAATTAGTAGCCAGGCTTGGTTTCCCTGTAGACTCCGAGACAGGAGTAAGTGTTAATTTGAACATTTGCAACTAGCAAATGCCTTCCCATTGGCCACACACAACCTGGCAGTTTAGAGAGCTGCTGGATCCCTTGAGCACGGTGGAGGTGGCAGAGAGCTGGGCCGGCACTATCAGTTGACATCATCACTGGGAAAGACCTCAGTACAAGATAGAAGTGGTGGGAGGCAGACGTCAGGCCTGAGCCCACCAGAGGGAACAGCCACTCCTTGAGTGAGAATCAAAAGAATTGGGGGGGGGGATCAGATGCATTCACAGAGAGAGCATCAGGAAAAAGATTCTCTGATCATGCAGGGTGTGAGCCAAGTGCCCGAGAATGTTTCTTACAGTCACACCCTGGCCTTCATGTCCCGATCTCCTCTTGCTCCAGGCTGAGGCTGCCTGAGCTATGTCTGTGCTCTGCAGCTATTGTCTGAGGTTCAGTAAAGGGGGACTTAGGGGGAGAAGTTTAGGGGAGAAAAGGAGACAGTGGCAAGGAGAAGGGCAAGCAAGCAGCCACGTTGATCAATTTGTTGCGTGAGCTTTCCTGTGGATTTGCAGTCTGCCCACAGTTCCTCCTGTTCCTGTGGCCGATTTCTTGATCTGCATGGTATTTGAATAACAACAACAACAATAATAATGAATTTATTAATTTACTTCTTTATATTATTTATTTACTTTTAGTTCCGTTCAAGCTATTTACAAATTGGGTAAAGATAAGGACACTGTATACTTCCCCTCAATACAAGGGCAAAACCACCTTTGATTTATGCATCTTGGTTTCCATTCTCCAGGCAAGGAGGGCACTGGCTTTGCCTCTGTCTAATGGTCACTTGTTCGGTCTGTCACTGTCCCTCTGCCCCATTCTCTCTGTGTCTCTGTTTCCTTCTGTGTAACGGTGTCTTTGTCAGTGAGTCTTTCCATAACCAACCCTCACCCTCACCAGGGGGCACCCAGGCTAGCAGGCTAGCTGCATTCCAACACCATGAACAGTCACTGGTCATGAACTTTGCTTGTTTCAACCATCTGGGTGATGCTATTTTTCTGACTCTGGGCAGAAGACCACAGATCAGGCTGCTGTGGATGCAGAGGGGGTCCTGGCCTCTTCATGTAGGTATGTTGAGGGCCAATCTATAGGAGAGCTTGCTTTTGGATCCATATGAAGTAATGTGAGCGCTTAAAAACAAGCAAGCAAGCAAACACACAACACTGTTGTTTCCTTTTTGGTGAGAGAACTAAACTAGAAGCGGTTCCAGCAGCTGTAGGGATGTCTTCACTGGGTGTGTGGTCAGGGAAGAGCCAAGCCTTTAGATGCCATGATGTGGAGAGGAGATCCATAAATGTTGGTTTTTGGGTAAAGGAATTGGTTCAGAAGAGGTTTGGACCCACACGTGAGGGCCACAAACGTCATGGTGGCAGGGAGGCTGAGGGACCCTTTTCTCTGGTACCTGGCTATAGCTTCACAATCATGTGAGAACAAGGCAGGTTTGTGTGTGGCTCAAGACTTCTCCCAAACCCTGAGGGAACACTTGCCGCACTGGCGTGAAATCTGTGGCTCCCTTTAATGCTGCATGGGTTGGGGTGAAGGCAAGCTTTGCTGTGTGTCTGTCACCCTGGGGTTTTCAAGAAAGAACTGCTATCTACAACTTACTAGGCTTTCTCTATAATGGAGTATGGATCGACATGCCTGGCATCTGTCATACTACAGAGCATTTTGGGGTAACAGGCAATGAAGGATGAGACCAGCTGCCTGAAGGTTGTCTCCTGTCTCTGGCAGAATTAAGAGCAAACTTACCTTGGGACCCAGACTCATTAGCAACTGAGCAAAGACAGATCTGGCAGTTCTTGCCTTGTGTTTAACAGTAACTCAGATGGCAGTTCTTGCCTTGTGTTTATAGTAACTCAGAATGTTGACCTTACACCCACAAGTATGTGCAGGATTCTGACCAGCAGCTTCAATCCTCCAAGCACTCTACTCTCTCTCTCTCTCTCTCTCTCTCTCTCTCTCTCTCTCTCTCTCTCTCTCTCTCCTCCTCCTCCTCCTCCTACACTTCCTCCTCTTCCTCCTCTTTCTCCTCTCCTCCTCTCCCTTCCAAATCTCTTACCTCCTACTGTCCATTCAACCTGGTGTCCTGCATTCCTTTCTTTTACCCCAGGAACCTAATGAACAAGGCTCTTAGTCACTCACATCTTTGTGTCCCCCCCTCTCTCCTTGCATCTCTTTGTATTCTGGAAGGCTTTGTCTTCCATGGGAAGATAGCATGTAAATTTCATGGAAACTGGTACTTTTGTTTGTTGGGTTTATTGTCAAATCCCCAGGTCTAGAACTGTGCCTAGAATAGGCTGTGGATCAATACATTTTATTATTTAATATCTATAATTTTGAGTGAATGAGTCATCTAAATTCAAAGATTGGTGAGTTGTGAAGCATACTTTATCTCTGTGGTAGGAAGTGACTGGAGCTCGGGCATCAGGACCCCACCTGCACCCCATCACCCCGTCACCCCATCACCTTGTCACCCAAGTCTCTCACAGAGGTCATCATCTCCTTATGCCCAGGAAAGGCAAATCCCTTAAATAACTTTTAAAGATGTAGTTTTCTTTCGTCAGGCTCTCCGGGATCCTAAAGTGCCCTGTTTTGGCTCTTGGGAAAGTTGCCATTCTTTCAGGACAAACATGATTTCTTTCCCTGTTCTCCCAGGCCCTCAGCTTCATTATGGTGACCACTTGAGGCCTGGTGGTCAGCCGCTCCCATTCATTCGACCCTGGGAGATGAGAAAGCTGCATCCACCACGTGCACCTCTGTTCATTACAGTGGGAAGAGAGAGAACCGCATCTCCCTTCTGCAAGCCTCCCTCGCCAGGCTGCCATTGCATGGCTCACTCCTCATCATGAGATCCATCTGCTTCTGGATGGGGATGTCAGGCCTGGTGACATGGCCTTCCACAAAGCATGCTTGTGAAGAAGGACAGTTGTCTAGAGCTGTCCGTCTCTGAGGACTATCCCTTGTTAAGGTATGAGATGGAAGGAAGACAACAGAAACAAAATTCTTTGGGTTGTCTGGAGGGCTATTTTTACCACATGCAGGAGATGTAGTATTCCTTGTTTAGAACATCTTCAGTTTGCCAGGGGCTCTGTGAGCGGAAAATGTGAGGCAAAGACCTGAGGTGGAGAAGGAGTATAAACTATCTGGACATGTACTGCTGTTCCAAACTGCTCGTGTACGAGAGATGCATGCTTCAGGGGAGACTCTGGGACTTCTAGACAGTTTCTTCCATCATTCAGTGGGTGTAAACACCCATGGGCAGCCTGGTCCGCAGGCCCATTCCAAGCCAGCTGTGCCATCCGTAGCATGAGGGCTACACACTGCCTGCTGCTGAGGGGATGGTGTGGCTCCTGCGGCAGGAAGAGAGCTTGAGAGGTACTGTGAGGGAGCCGGCAGCTCCTGACTGGCCAGCTCGCTTATAAAATCATAAATCAAACCTGCATTTCTCTGAAAGCAAGAAAAATCACCCGCCCACCTTTTGATTACACTTTTACACAAATTAAAGTCATTTTCCTTTCCGACAGTATTGACTGCAGGGTTCAATTTAGTCAGGCAGGTGCTGGGTAACGGAAGCATGCTAAGAGCAGCCAGATAACAGCGTCCCTCTCCAGAAAGAGGATTCTCTGAGGAGGGTGAGAGGAAGGAGGGAGAAGAAGATAGAGGAGAGACCACCCCCACCCCCAACACACACAACTCCTCGCAAACACATCTCAGCCCCGTGTGGTGCTGCTGCAGCTGCTGTGGCTGCTGCTTGGATCGTGGAAGATGGCACCTTGGTGCCCTGCCACATTCGGTCTCCTTGGTACCGAAGCAGTGCTCAGCTTCTTGTCACTGAGTGGATGATGATTATCTGCACCAGGGTCTCAAGGGTGCTCAAGCTTTGCTGGCGATTGGAGCTGAGATGCTTCAGCTGAAGGATTTTAAAAGCTATCCGAGGCCAAAGAACCATTACCAGTCACTTGCTGTGTGATGCCTGTTGAAGAGGGGCTGGTGTGGAAGGAGGGGTGCAGGGGGAGGTGGGGAGGGCATGATATCTTCATCCCCCGTTCCTCTCATGCCCCGCCTCCCACCTATTCGCCTCCTCGCGCCTTTTTTAGCCACTGTACCCTTGCTGAGGCATGACAAGGTTATGTCAGCGTGGTCTGAGAATCTATTGATCACAGCCATCAAAGATCTTTGCAGGAGTTTAGGGATTTGGTGCTTTGCATACCATCCCACCCCCATTTCAGTTAACTCCTCCAGTCCTGGCCTGGGCTTCCATTGCCTTAGAGCTGAGCTGTTGACAAAACTTGCTAATTTCTGTAACAGCTGCTTTCTGAACTATATTCTAAAGGCTGTCAAATCAATTGTAATTCCTATTATAACAGAGCTCAGATGTGTGACCTGGACCATGAAGAGGGGAGGGATTGGCTGAGTCATAGCAAAGGGCAAAACACAGGTATCTAGGTGTTAGTTTTTAACACCGTTTGGGTGCATGTACACTACCTGTGCCCTTACACACAAATACACAAATACACAAATACACAAATACACAAATACACACACACACACACACACACACACACACACACACACACACACACCCCTTGTCTTCCCCTCGAAGCACTATAGAAGAAAGACCCGGTGAACAAAAAGCATCTTGTTCTACTCAATTGAGTTTTCTCTTCACTGATGAGAACGAAAAAAGAAAGTGCTAGAAACAAGTGAACCCCATATTTACACTGTGACCTCAACTCTTCCCGTTCGTGCTTGTTGCATGCAGACTGTGAACCAGCCCCGTTGCAGGTGCCCAGGCAGGGCAGGCAACTAGGAAAGAATCCAGCCCCCAGGACAGCTCTCAGACACACAGGCCCAAACAGCTGGAAGACACTACCCCTTCCTCTGTGGCACACCGGCCGTGGCTGAAGCAGTGGTGTGCCCTGGTGTGGTCTGCAGAAGCATACTGTACACAACACAACGGCCACTGCAGGCCTGAATAGCACAACAGTAAGAAGGTGAGCGGAAGGAACATTTCTCCTTGGAATAGGGAAGCAGAAATAGAAGAAGGGAAAAAAGGGACACTCTCCGCAGTCACAAGGCTCGAAGGAAACAGACTAGTCCTGTCTGTCCACAAAGAAAATGACATGGAGATGCCCAGGTATTTCTTCCAATGAGTGAGGGGTGACAGCTCCCTTCAAAGCACACCCTGGCTGGTTCAGGCATCAGGAACCTCTCGGGGACGGAGGCATCATCACACCCTGATATTGTGGCCAGGGTGTGTTGTTAGAGAGAACTCACCTGAAGCAGACAGAACCCTGGGCTGCTCAGGGACCAGGATGCACTCTGCTGGCAGGAGGTGATTTGCTTAACCTCTGACCACATCTGGAAAACAGAGATGCCTCTGCTCTTCCTTGGCCTTTATCCATAGGGCCTCTTGGGGGAAGTGGTGTCTTTGATCCTCTAGGGGCACAGCATGAGTCACCTGGCTGGGGAGAGAGAGAGAGAGAGAGAGAGAGAGAGAGAGAGAGAGAGAGAGAGAGAGAGAGAGAGAGAGAGCACTCAGCCAGAGCCCAGCAGTCCCCAAACCCTCCAGAAGCTCTTATCTGCTACTGACCTGAAGGTGTGGAAGGATGTGCAGGACGTGAAGCCTCCTCCACCAAGCCCTAGGCATTTTGGCATTATTAAGTTGCCTTGGACAGGCTCTAGCTAGGGCTCCAGCTGGAATCCCAGAGGGGTAGAGTTGGCATATGTGGCCAGGAGAGTGACTTCCTCAGAGGAGGAGAAAATGTTGAAACAGTCTGTATGTGGGCAACAGGATTCAACTGGCGCCTTCCCTGTCACCTCTCACTAAGATGGGAGCCTACAGAAGGCTGAGGAAGGCAGAGCCCTTGCCAGTGTTTGGATGGAAGGACGGAAGGCATTTTTTTCTCACTAGCCGCCCTTCCTTGCTGTCCCTCCCTTTCTCCTTTCCTGCTTTCTCTCCTTGTCTCAGTCTTTCATTTCTTCGGTATTGGGAGAACAGATTTGTCCAATTCTCCCCAAGTGTCTCAAGATCGTCTCCACTCCAGCATGCTCTTGAGTCTCATGCTGACTTTATATGCCCAAGGTAGCTTCCGTCCATGATAAAATCCTGACCAGCCAAGCTCCAAACCAGGAAGCCTATCATTTTCCTCCATAAAAAGAGATTTTACATTTGCTGAACTTGGATTTTGTGATATGTAGCAGACATAAGTTTGAAAACTCCAGTGCCATCTCCAGGAAGCCTGACCTCTTTCTCCCCCTCCTCCCCTTCCTCCTCCCCTTCTCTTCCCACTCCTCTTCCTCTTCCCCACTCTCCCCCTTCTCCCCCTCCTCTTTCCCTCCTCTTCCTCCCACTCCTCTCTCTCCTCCTCCCTCTCCCAGTGTTCCCTCTTCCTGCCTGGTGCCAGACAGTTTCAGTTCTACCAGTTTTCCTGTCATTTCTCCTTTAGGTGCCAGTGCCTCTCTACTACCTTTGTAGTGAGGAGCCCTGCTGCCTCCCTGGCTCTCCTTGCCCCTGCTGTTTTGTGATCTTGTCATTTTAATGAAAGCCCGTCAATAACTATGGGGGTTGCTGACGACATCACAAAGGAACTCACTTTTAACAAGTCAACTGTAGATGAATGCAGGATGGACAGGAGGATTAAAGTATTTGTGCCAAAATATTAGAAGCACACACAGAATTAGCTCTCCTCAGGATAGATATTTCTCTCTGGGCAAGCCTGCATTTAAAACCTTTATCCTTGCTTTGCTTAAAGTATTACAATAAACTTGTCCTTTTCACAGTCACACATGTATATTTTCACAGTTGTTTTAATCAGAAAAAAATTAATGTGCTTTTGATAGCTCAGAAATCTATCACTGGGAAAAACCTTGCAAAAATGTGCTCAGGAGCACAGTAGAATCCTCAATATTATATTTTTCCTGGTTATTTGAGAAACATGGAGTTCCCCCTAAATATTTTCTTAAACAGTTCTTGGCTAAATCAAGCTAACAGCTCCAGTGACTTCTTTGATAATCTCTTTTGAATGGACATGTGGCTTGCTATTGTTAACCCAATGTGAACTGTCTGTTACTGGGGCAGAATGCAGCCACTGTTTTTGCTCATACTGGAAGTATTTTTTCAAATAAAACACACCACATAATGGGTATGCGGGGCAGATACCTCCTTTATGTATGTGGCCAAGATGCCCTGGATGCTCACAGGCAGTGTGAAGAAGGGACTTCACTCCTGTTTCTGCAGGTCTCAGCCTTGCACACGGAGGCTCTGCAGCTTAGGTGGGATGAGCCCAGAGGCTCTGGGGTCCAAGTGATGTACTTACTTAGTGACAGAAAGCAATCAAGGGCAAAGCTGCTTCTGTCCCCCCTCAGCGACATGTAACTAGAGGAGGAGAAAGAGGCAGGGATGAAGAGAGCAACGAAAGTCTCCATTTGCCCCCATTTGCCTGGCCAAAAGAGGCAGATTTGAAATCGAAGGGCTCAGTGGATTAATGCGAACCTTAATACTGAAGCAATGTGTGTTTATTGCTGGTGACCACAAGACATAAATCTTGCTAGCACAATATACAATACAACTCGGCCCCCATTTTTTTCCCTTCTTCAGTCTCAATTTGTGTATGTATGTGTTAAGTGCCGTTGAAAAATAGTGACCTTTAATAAAGGATTGTATCCTGCGACTATTTTCCCAGACACACAGTGACCTTTCAAACCAGACTGAGGTGAGGGGGTGTGGAGTTTGGACTTTGAACCGGTCAGACCCTGCTGTGCTCCTCTGCGAGCCTGGCCACTTTTTATTGTGTCACCAGGGAGTGTTCTGTATGCAAAGCAGGCCGGGCTGGCAGCCTGGACCTTTGCAAATCAATTTGTCTGTGAAGGCGAGTCCACTGGAGTGAAAGATGGTCTAACAGGGCACACTGCCCCCTCTCTTTGTGACATCATCGCCAATGGTACTCTTGTCAGTCACGTCTGCCCCAAAGGACTGGGGGGTGGGCACGGGCGAGGGTGGGGGTGGGGTGAGGACTCTTCCTGAGCCAACCCTGGCCTGAGATGAGGGGACAAAGCTGAGGATGGAAGATCCGCCTGGCTGGGAGGGTGATGGGGGAAGGGTACCACTGATCTGCGAAGGGCGGGTGCTGTCTGGCTGTGGTAGCTAACCCTACCAATTCCTTTTCCTAGGGGGTTTGGGCTCTTTATAAAGACTTAGAGTTCTCAGGAAATGTGAAGGGTTAAGAGTAGACAGTTTCCACCAAGGAAGCTGGCATCTGTGAACTTTAACCCTTGATATAAAAACTCTAGTTTCAATCCCTTCTGATAGCAAACTTTTAAATAAGGGCTAATAAGGCTATTGCTTTCTTAAATCTTCCCCAAACCCATAACTCAACATATAGCAATAGCTGAAAATGCCAGAAAAATAGAAAAACAAATAAATAAATAAACAAATTAATTAATTAATTAATTAATTTGTTTCCTAATTCTAGTGTCTTGATGTCCTTCTAAAGACAGAATAATCCTGCATTTTTCATATTATGGTAACTGGACCAATTTCTGTCTAAGCAATTGATCTTATACTCCACAAAGGCAGAGGGCAAAGTCTGACCTAGTGACACAGCCTGATGGGTGTCTCCTGGGACCTCTGGTGGTGCGAGGCTCAGTTTCTGACGTGTGTGCCAGTTAGCCGCATCATCTGTGGGACTGTGGACCATCTGTAGGGCTTGTTACCATGGCACACTCCAGGTGGATGGGTAAGTATGTCCTAAGCTTGTCTAGTTAATAGGGCTGGTCTGGTCACCAAAGTTCTATAAGCTTTGGTTTCTCCATCTATTGAATGGGGTGAGGAAGATCTGCCTATTTTGGTACCTAGTTAGCCGTCAGCAGGCACAAGCCCCGAGGTGAGGAGGAGTGAGCAGACATGATTTCTACAAATGTATGTAGTAGAATTTGAATGGTGATTTTTGGTTTTGTTGTTTTGTTCTCTGTTTTGCTTGAAACCTGCTCTTCCCATGATGCTCAGGCTAAGCCGGAAGCTCCAGCTTCTGTTTCCCAAGTGCTGGGATTAAAGCCATGTACTCCACACCTTGGCCTTTCATGAAACACTTATTTCATATTTAAGATCTTTAGACATTTGTGTTTTATTTTTAAAATTACTCTATTATATCTAGGATTGTTGACTGACTTATCATATATGTAGTATTATACATACACATACAAACTATATATTTGTGTGATGCATCAATTTTTTTCTGACTGCCACTGTATTTTCAGTTGTAACCTGGAGCATAGGACACTAAAATTTATTTGTGTATCATGTCCGTTCTCCATGGGGATCACGGGATGATTTACAGTTGGTGTTGAGCTGACAGGGAGAAAATGTTCTTGGGAACAAGATTTGGAAATGGAAGTCACTGTGAGGCTCGAGTATGCATCCCTTTGTAAAGCTCACAGACGTGCTTGGCATGGGCTCAAGTCTGAAACAAGAGTTTTCAAAACTGCCTAATCTTTATGTTGAGTCTTAAGTGGAGTTTTACCATGGAAATGGTGACAAAAGTTGATTGAATGTACCAGATGTAAAGAAAACAATTTTACCGACCCCTTTATTCAGGAATTTACTACAGTAATGGATGATTTCAGGAATGATATGAACATAGGAATTTCAGGGAGATGCAAGGCAGCACTGAGTATTAGGGATAACTAATAGCTAAGAGTTAGGTGAGATGTCAGAAGTTGGAGGCAAAGTAAGGGTCCCAGGTCTTCTTAAGCAGTGATGGCAAAGCCTAACACATAAACAGACTGCAATGAAACTACAGGGAAAAAAAACCAGTCTTTTTATATAAAAAATAATTATTTCTATTTAATAATATACATGCGTTTATTTTTCATGTGTGTTCACATGCACCCTGGTGCATGTATGGTGGTCACAAAACAACTTTGTGGAGTGGAGTTTATTCCCTCCTTCGACCGTGTGAGTCCTAGGGGTTGAGATCAGGCTGTCAAGCTTTGTTGTAAGCTTTGATTTACTGAGCTATCTAGCTGCCAGCAAAATCAATTAAAAAAAAAATCACAAATTAGTGATGTAGAATGAAAGTTTTGGAGATGCAGGCTTTAAAAGGAGGAAGGGCTATGTTGATAATCATTGATGAAACACTAAGACTCTGGGATTGAAAGTGGACATCATGTTCATGGTGGAGTCAACTAATGGCATATCCCTTGAATGAAAAACTACACGGGAGAAGTGTGGGGAGGCCCCATAATACCTTATTTATTTGCTTCAAAGGTGTCAGGCCACACCATGGACCATTAGACTTCTTGACTCCAGAGCTTGATCAAACTCAAACAACAGTGGAAGAAGTCAGCCCGAGATTTGCCCTCATCTTAAAGAATTCTGTTATACTCACTAAATGGGAGCTGAGTCAAGTCATAGCTCAGAGAGACTGAGGTGCAGATACAGGGCCAAGGACAGAAACTTCTTGGAACTGGAAAGGAAAGATGTTCTCAGGAAGGCTCTTATGTCCCTGGAAGTGCACGGGCATAATGTCTCCAGAGCAGCCGGAGGCAGAGCTGAGAAAGGCCTCATAGGAAACTGAGAGCAGCACGGCTAACTTGTCCTTGCTCTTTTCAGATTTGCTCACTTTTGGCCTTGCAAAGGCCTCCTTGAATCCTTTCCTTCTATGACTTATTTATGTCATCTGAGAAGCTCACTTCTACAGAGGAAGAGAATTGGGGTGCCAGTGCCCAAGGTAGAGGCAAGCGGCAGTCTGTAAGCAGACGATCTGAAAAGTAGTGAAAGAGCATAAGCCCTTTTCAGGGCACTGACTCTCCCTCTGTGCCCACAGAAGAGGACTAACGGAGCCATCTGCCTCTGTCCCAACCATGCAGTGTGCTCATTCTCTGGGACCTAGGACAGTGTGGACCAAGGAGTGAACATCTTGTTCAGTCTCAGGACAGCTATGTATGGGAGGGTATAGGAGAGAGAGGGCAGGGGAGAGGTGGGAGAGGGCAGGGGAGAGAGGTGGGAGAGGGCAGGGAAGAGAGGTAGGAGAGGGTAGGGGAGAGAGGTGGGAGAGGGCAGGGGAGAGAGGTGGGAAAGGGCAGGGGAGAGG
>NC_034602.1:6381853-6387470 GCF_900095145.1 Mus pahari | reverse complement strand
GAGAGAGGTGGGAAAGGGCAGGGGAGAGGTGGGAGAGGGCAGGGGAGAGAGGTGGGAGAGGGCAGGGGAGAGAAGTGGGAGAAGGCAGGAGAGAGGTGGGAGAGGGCAGGGGAGAGAGGTGGGAGAGGGCAGGGGAGAGAGGTGGGAGAGGGCAGGGGAGAGAGGTGGGAGAAGGCAGGAGAGAGGTGGGAGAGGGAAGGAGAGGTGCGAGAAGTAGGGGCCTTGGAATTCTCATATGTAAAATAGGTAACTTGCCAAGAAGATAGTGTCTCCCAGGACACCTCTGACAGCAGTGTGGGTGCTCCTGGTGTTGTTTCCAGTTTCCTGGGCCATTGCAGATGCCCGCGAGAGTGAGGTGTGGGAGGAGGCTAGCACAGTGCGTAGAGGTGGATACACAGTAAGAGGGGGCAGTTACACTCTGTGCTCATACTGACATCTCTCCAGTTACAGAGAGAATCTTTGCAGCAGGTCATGTTCTTCAGAATCTACTCTAAGCAAGTTCCCCACAGTGGAAAGACAGACACTGGATGGGTCCGGGGAGCAAGCGGTGGGGGAGGGGTTGTAAAGAAGACTCCCTGGCTCCTGGGACGGAGATCTTACCAGGGTAAAGATACAATAAAGAGGTTAGTTTACACAATGTTTACGTCTTCTCGTTGTGTGTGAATGTAAGCACACATGTATGAAGGATTCACCAGGCACCGTACTATACACTTTAGCACCTGTGTAAGTCATCCTATTCTTGTTGACAGGAGGGTCTGCCTCTCCATCTCCTTTTCAGACAGGTCCTCACTGTGTAGCCCTGGCTGTTCTGAATCTCACTCTGTAGACCAGGCTGGCCTCACAGAGATCTGCTTATCTCTGCCTCCCACGTACTGGGATTAAAGACGTGCACCACTACGCAGGCCATATTTCTAATACAGCGCTGCTAACCCTATGTGTTGTGCAATGGACCTCTCAGATGTCTTCTTCACGCATGCGTGTCTGAACTGTGAGCCTTTGGATCAATACTCCCCTTCTCATTCCTCCTGGCCCCGGGTAGCCATCATTCTGCTCTCTGTCTTTATGCCTTTGACAATTTTTAAATTCCTCATGTAAGTGAATGCCTGGCTTTCTTTGAAATACATTCACAAATTTGATCTCCAGGTAGGGTCAGTAATATAAGACTCAGGTCACAGCACTGCATTTGCATTTTAGACAGACAAACAGTAATTGTGAAATATATATGTGTAGTGTGTCCTAAATATTTTATGATCCCTAAATCTTCTAGTCCTGTGTCCAGAGCAGACAGTGCAACATCCACCGCACACACACTGTTGCCATAGGCAAAGCAGGCACTCATGCATTTGGGTAAACAGTTGAGTTTTTCCTGCTCAGACTGTGCATGTTGGCCCCGCTGAGTGCTGAGAACTTTGAGATCACATGTGTGCACCCTCCACACACTATGCAGGCGGATGACTTGTACCCGCGTCCCTCTCCTCTATCCCTGGATGGAAGGAGGCAGCCAGGCGCAGCCTCACCCATGTACCCAGGTGAGGAGATAGAGACGAAGCAGGAAGCGGTCAGCGAGCGCCTAGGCGTGGGCTTTCTGACCGGGCTGCTAATGCACTGCTTTTTCTTTGCTGTCATTTTGCGATGGTATGCAAATTCTACTAAGAATGCACTCCACCTGCCCACCAGAGCAGTTGCTCCCTCCAAGGTCCAGCCAGAGGTCCAGGAAGACCCTTCAGCCATCAGCACCTGTGGCCAGCATGGGTGGAAGCCATGTTTCTTTTAGAGCTCTCATCATGGTTGCAAACCATGTTACAAACGTAACAGCTGTGCATTTCTTGCTCTACCTTTCCTGTGCTCATTCATGGTCACCGGAGGTCCCACACCAAGCTGTGCCTCAGTTCTTGTCACCATATTACCTGCAAGATGGCCCACTCTGCCCTCATCCCTGGCACGAGCTTACGTACACACCTCTTTTGAGTGGTGTGCTCTTCTTTGTGTGCATTTGGAAGACATTTGGGGGAAAGGTGATTGAACCCTGACGTAAATAACAGAAGGACTCAAGAGTCCAGTGGCCCAGTGTCTGGCTGAACAGTAAGAGGGATGCCCGCCACGAGGGCCGGCGTGGTCAGCTCTCATCAGCTTCACCTTTGTTTGCTCCAACCTCAGGTGAACTCTTTCTCCAGAGGGAAACAGGCAGTTTCCGACTTTCACATGTACAGCCTTATGACAGGAGACTCTGTTTTGCCAGTTTATTCCTGAGCCCATCAGTGTGACCAGAAGGATGCATCCTTGTGGGTAATGGAACAGTCACTGTGGCCAGAGAGATGAGCTCCTCATCCAAACCACTGGGTGCTAGAAAAGGATCTTTCTAGAAAACTGGAACGTGGTTGAGTTGTCAGAGAAGGAAAGACGGGTTGGTGCAGACAGGACAAAGAGATGTGGGGCTGGGCTGGCCTCTGTGGTCCTTGGAAATAAGACTTCAGACTTCTAATTTGGACTCTGCTTGACCGGAGAACCTTTTGGTTGAATTGTATGGTAAGGGGCTGGTGGTGCCCTCCGAAGGAAAAGCAGACATGTGACTTAGAGGGTAGCTGATGCTTCTTGCATTTCGTAAGTAATGGCACCTGCAGACATTCTAACCGACATTTGCTTGATGCCTAGTAAAGTGTTAAGTTCTTCAGAAGTTTCTAGAATAACAGGAGACAAGGTCCCAGGCTTGGAGGAATCTGTAATCTCCTTAGGTTGACAAGATGTCCACATGTGAAACACTTAGAGAAATGCTCCTTTGAGCTTGTGCCCAAGGTGTCTGCAGATGAGGCTCAGAGCTGTGCGCATAGAAGGGCAGAGAGATGGGGCCTTGGGCTGAAAAGCACGGGAAAGCTGCCTGGAGGGTTTCGATCTGGGGGATGGAGAACAAAGCACATTGCCGGCGCAGGAAGCTGAACTCACAAATAATAATGCTTTTAAAATTTTTATTGTGCCTTAGGAAAAATAAATGAAAATGAGCTTTGTGAAGGGTGTAGCGAGGGTGGATACTGCCTCGGGGTGAAGACTTGGGTTTCTTTTCCCCAGGAATATGAATGTGCTTCATTCCTGGGCTAGAACTTGGGCTTGGCAAAGGACAGCTGGCTTTCTGCAGTCTCTGCTAACATTCCTGGAGGTTCTCAGCTGTGGATCCTGTAAATACCTCAGAAAAGTAAAACCCCTTGAAGTTTTTTGACCCTGAGCAAGCTAGGACTTGTTTATGAATGAAGGAACAGGAAAGATTAAGGAGACTACTAAAGGCAACTGCAGATAGCAAGTCAGGCAAGTATTTTTGTAAGAGTCACAAAGGCACAGGAGAGGGCAGCTGTGCTGGGGCAGCAGGTGAGTTACACCTGTGGGATGGGCTTCAGCACCAAAGCTGTTTCTGGGCCTGCTCTGCCATGACTCTTACCTAACGCAAACGGAGCAAAGTGGACTGGACACGCACATGGTAAAGCAGAGCCTTTGCTATGTGGGCAGGTGTGAGAAGAAAAACAAGTTCCAAGTGTGCCAAGCCGAACTGCTGTGCCATGGGTGCCATACTGTAGGAAAAGGGGCTTTGTGACTCAAGGTTGTGATGAGAGGAGGCTATGTCATCAAGCCTGCCAAGGAAGACAGCCATATACAAATGGCAGACACCACACGTGACCATTTCATTGATTTCAAGGTGGGGAGACACTCAAGGGCACCCTATCCTGGATGGTCTTGGTACCCAGTCCATCAGTCACTGTGGCGCCCCTGTTGGTTTTGTCTGCTGGCTCATGTCACATCTGCTCTCCTCTGACTTCAATTTTACTTCCAGCTTGCATTTTAATTTCTTCATAGCTAAATGTTACCCTCTGACTAAGTGTCTTGGGTTTTACTTGAAGTGTCATCCCATTTTTTTTATTTGGTTGTAACCATTGGAATTCAACTTGAAGAGTTTATTTTTTTATTTTTAATTACTATTACTGCATTTTAAGAAAAAGAGAGTTTGCCTGCTTCCCTGCTGGAGCTCAGAGCTGAGTTTGCTGGAGACCACTCTCTGCTCTTGGGGCTGAAGCTGACCTCAGTTCACAGCCCATTGTCTTCACACCCTTCCTGGTGACTAATACTGGAAGATTTCCTTTAAAAGCAATTCTTCCTTGAAGTGGGTTTCAAATCCCCAAAGAATTTCTAGGAGGGAGAAAAAAAATCCTTTAATTGAAAGCAAGAGAAAACAAAACAAAGAAAGCATAAGAGATCTGACAAAAATATCATGTTTAATGAAATCAAGTTCTACCCCTGCAGATGGCTGGGGAGACACAAGAATGACCCAGAGACAGAAAAACCGGTTTCCCTCCCATGTTCTGTAAAGTGTGGCTTTTCTTTTGAACATTCTGCGTACCTGACCAGGACCGTCCCAGCTTCTGAGCCTGACTATCCAGGTAGCAGACTTTCTCAGCTGCTCTCTGAGCTTGCCCAGCTACTTAACTGTGTGTACTCGGCAATGGATTTAATCACTTGGAACCTTGGCTTCCTTCTTTGTAAAGTGTCAGAAGTCTCATTGACCTTGTGAGTGTATGAGGATTAAGACAATAAGAAGGTAGTTCTTGGTGTGATGTTGGCCCTTTAAGAAACAGAACTGGTCATCAATCCATTTTGACTATTTTTGAGCCAGGTGAGGTATAGGGGTCCACAGGGCATCCAGTTTCCCCAATGCTCTTTGCTGAAGAGGGTGGATTTTCCGTGGCATATGTTTCTAGCATGTGGTGACTAGTTTTATGTCAACTTGACACAAGCTAGAATCATTGGAAAGGAGGGAACTTCAACTGAGGCAGTGCCTCCATAAGATCTGGCTATAATAAGGCATTTTCTTAATTAGTGATTGATGTGGGATGGAGCCAGGGTCACCACACTGAAGGTGGTGCCATCCTTTGACTGGTGGTCCCCGGTTCTACAAGAAAGCAGGCTGAACACGAGACTATGGACAAGTCAGTAGGCAGCACCCATCCCTGGCATCTGCATCAGCTCCTGCCTTCAGGTTCCAGCCCTGCTTGAGTTCCTGTCCTGACTCTTTTTCAGGGATGGATTGCAATGTGGAAGTATAAGCCAAATGACCCAACTTTTGGTTAAGATGGTTCACCACCACAGCAATTGTAACTAGCTAGGATATAGCATTTTTGTCAAAAGCCAGTGGAGTGACAGGGGTATACATGGTCAAAGATATGACATGCTCGGTCATCACTGTATGTAATGAACACCTGCCTATTTAAATAAAAAAGGCGGCTGATTCTTTGTTTAGTCTGTCCCCCACCATGGGCAACCGAGCCATAACCTCATGTCAGCTGGATGCAGCTTTGCACGGCTCAGGACCTTCCTGGTGTGAGACAGCAAAGGGGCCCTGGCATTACTTGTAGGCTCCACAAGTTACCAAGAATAACAGTCACTAAGGTAGAGTTTGAAAAATAAACAGAGAAAGTGCGGTGACTCTCAACTTCCCCATTAAACAAACTGAGCAAAATGCATGACAAACAAGCACAATTTTAAACTTCTAAAATTTAAAAATAGGCTTTATGTTGTCAGGAGTTAGTGACAGCCAAGATTTCTTGGTGTGTGTGTGTGTGTGTGTGTGTGTGTGTGT
>NC_034602.1:6340112-6381668 GCF_900095145.1 Mus pahari | reverse complement strand
TGTGTGTGTGTGTGTGTGTGTGTGTGTGTAATTTCCTTTCCTTTCTGACTGACTTTCTGACTGTTTTTAAATGAACTGATTCTTCCTGAGCCTGAGAGACTGTTGGGCACCTTTTACCTCCCAACACAAAGGTGCCGCTTTCCCATGGTAGAGGTGCGCTGTGACTTTAAGAATTACATAATGAATTCCAAGGTAGCAGTGACATAGTTTATTCTGGAATCTTCTTTGCCAGAGAACAAGGGAGACCTGTGTACCTCTAATCCATCTTTTCTATTTCCTTTTCATACACAGCAGAGTGATTTCAAACCTATAGTCCGAGTCTCTCTCAAGCCAGACCCTTGGCTGACATTTTTCCTTGACTTCATTTTCCTCTCTTCTCCCTTGGCCTCTCCCATTCTCCGGCGGTCCGTTTATCTTGCTGTACCTTATCTGCCCATTTCTAATCCTCTTACGATGGGGTGGGAAGCATAACTCACTGGGACGGGGGCTTGTCAGGAGGATATTGCCCCTCCTTCTCCCCTCTTCACCTCTTAGTTGCTTTTTGGTTCCCTCCCTCACAGCAACAATTTCTCCTGGAATTCTATATTTTAAAACTGCCAAAATTCCTTATGCTTCGACTACATTTTTACCTTAGAAAACCTTCATGTCATATCTACAGTTTAATTGATGGGAAAGATAAATAGCAAGGCCCCTATTCCAATTACAAAGGCTTCACTTTAGTAACAATAGCTGGGACACTGGCAGTGGGTCTGTGAGCTGAAACGATTGATATCTCACTGTTGAATCTTCTGTAATTAGAGAACACCTGGGTTCCTTGATTGGTCTGCCTTCCAGAAGCTTCTCTACAATTCTTCCTTGCCCCATTCCAGACAACCCCAGTTTGATAGAATTCTTCAGCAGTGGCTGTCTGTCCCTCCATTCCTCTGGTGTACAAGGCCAGGTCTCCCGGTTTGCACCCTTCTGCTTTCCAGGGGCACGAAGGGACAGGAGTGAGGCCTGAAATGCTTGCAGTCACTTGGAGAACATAAGCTCTCTTTGGCTTTGCTTTCTCCACGAGGCATCAAGCTAGTTACACCTGGCCCCCAGATGATTGCATCCTCCACATTAAAGCTTATTGCCTTCTTCAGTAAGGATGAAAACAAAAGCTCAAGAACTTGGAGACAGACCACAGACTTCTTAGCAGTCAGTGAAACTCACCCAGTATATACTGTGAGCAACAGAAAACAAACTCCAGGAAACTCCCATGGGGCTGCTTGACACCAGCCCTTAAGTCCACCCACTCTAGAATAGCAAGGTTGTTTCCTTCAGGGTTCGGGAGATCGATTAATAATGTCCTGAACTTGTTTGATTATCTTCGTTGAACATCTTTTTAAAAGTCCTTTCTTTCCACTTCCTTCAGAATATTTCATTTTGCTCTCATCTCTGCCAAGCTTGCAAGTTCACCAAGGGTTAAATCTAGTTTGCTAAACCCCCGCTTAAAACCCCCCCCCCCCCCCCCCCCCCCCCCCCCCCAAGTCTTAAGTGGCTTAGTTTCCACTAGGAAAGGTGACCTCTCAGGAGGCTGTCACCTGGGAGAACCAAGTTAACAGCACACAATCTGAACACTGAGTCTTAAGGAGATGGGCATACTTATTCCCCCCAAGGCTAGTAGCAAGACTGACAAGCTGCGTTTGCCCATTTGCCCGGTCATTCTCTCTCTTTCCATGCACTGCTTCTAGAACTCCCTGGCATTCGCACTTGGCCTCACAGAAAGGGAACAACCGTTCGTGTCCAGACACATCGCAGACTTCTGGCAAAACAGGCCAGGCTCACGAAAATTTACACTTTTCCTGGCAGCTGGCCTAGAGTGTGAAGACTTGGCTTAGCTTCACTTTCAGTTAGGAAAGCCCTTTGGGGGGATGGCGAGGAAAGTGTGTGTGTGTGGGGGGGGAGCAGCAAGATCCCTGTGAAGGGTCAGAACTGCTGAAATAAATATCACTTCTTCTAGGGAGAGCAATTCCTGTAATTATATCTGCCCAGTGACTTATAATCTGCAGTCTTATAAGAGCCTGTAACTTTCACATTGTCTCCTCGTGTCGATTTGGGTGGCACTGAAGGTGGGGGCCGAATAACACCTTGATTTTTAAAAGTGGCAGTTCTGGTGAGACTTGGCTGTTAATATGAATGTCACTCTGGTAGGGGTCATCTTTGAAATAATGCCAGCGGGACATTTGCTGGGATTTATGGTCATGGGGAAGGACTTCGAGTTGGGCTTTGGGACTGGTGGATGTTTTTAGCTGGGGGACCCTGTGCAGCAGCTAACAAAGGAACTCAGAGAAGGAAGCTCAGATGGCAGGCGCCATGCTCAGAGCAAGCAGGGCCCGGCTCTAGACCGCAACTTGCCATAGCCCTTACTTCGTCTTTCCTGGAGAGCCAGAGCCACGGCCTGCCAGTCTTCAGGTTGTGTGTCATTTCCTCTTCTCGCCAAGCCTCATTCTTTCCACACAGGAGGCTTTTCAAATTAATGTTTTCAGTTCATGAAAGATTTTTGGCAAATATTTTGTTCTGGTGAGGGCAGAGTTTCATCTGGAAATGGTCAGGCTCACGTTGGTACTGAATGGTGTGAGAAAGATAAAAAATGAAGAAAAGAACAGAAAAGAAAAGACATCATTAAGTCCCCTCCCCCAGCCTCCAACTCAAACCCCCTCTCTGGGAGTGGACGGTGAGTGGACGCCTTGGAGGATGGCGAGGTTTCTTTAGCCTTCTTGGAGGTGGAAGTCAATGAGTGAAAATTATTTGCAAAACTAGCAAGGGAGTAGGGATACTGGGCCTTCATTTTCTGTCTCTAAGAAATAAATTAATTGAAAAGTACAAAATAAACGAACTGATTCTCCGAGACTGGGACGCGCAGCCCTGCCTCTTTGCCTTGCTTTTCCATGTAGCCTTTCTGGGAGACCTCTGTGCTTGGGAAATCTACCTACTTCCAAATGAAAATTCCCTTCCCTACCTGAACAGAATGAGAAACATGGAGAATTTCAGGCAATGGCTGGCTTCCCTTGGACAGACAGGCGGATAGAAGCAGTAGGTCCGAGCAGCCAGAGAACTTGGGGCCTTGGCACATTCACAACTCCTCATCCTGTGGACGGGATGCCAGGCCTGTGTTTCTGAACCTGCTCCTGCCCCAGCCCTGGAAACAGAAACTGAAGCTCTGAGGGCAGAAAGGGTCCTCTATCGATTTCATCCTGTGGAACATGGCATAGGGTTTGGACATCAAGTTCCTGAGGCTTGGGCTACACGTCGTGCTATTCATGGTACTTGGACGAGACCAGCCTGGGAAAGTATCTGTTGGGGGATAAAAAGGATCAATTATACAGCTTCCGCTTCAAGCTTGAGATTTGTGGAAGGAGTCCTTTCTTTACTCTGTTGCACTTCTATACCTAAGCCAGAGAGACCTAGAGGGCCTCCCCGTAACCAACATCCAGGATAACCAATGGCCAGAATGATGGCAGCTTTTCCATCCATATGATTCAGGCAGACTCTCCTCGGTAGCATTTCAGGTAGCATTGCCCACACCCCAGTGCTGGGTATAGGCATCTGGCATTGAGATCTTAGTTGCACATCTGCCTTGCTCACCACTGGGTGCTGGGTGCATTGCGTGGGGCCCGGCACTTGTAGCTACTTGGTTGTGCTAACAAACACAACTTCAGTCTAGCTCTTCTGTCTTAATCTACAAAGCAAAAATAAGGTCCCCCACCAAAGCTGCCATCCAGAAGGCCATGAAGGTCTCTGGGGTTTTTCTGTCCCTGCTGATAAAGCCCCACACAGCACTCAGTCTCTAGAGCAGCAGCAGGTGCTCATAGGATCTGTCTTACTATGAGAGGTTGCACAAAGAAATAAGCAGTTCTTCCTTGTTGGTAAGTTTGAGCATGGCTGCCCATTGAGTCTACCCCTATAATCTTCTCATTCTTGCCCTTTGCAAATAACATATTACTAAACCTGACTCCACCAGCTGGTGCAAAAAGCATTGGGTACCTGAGGTGGCCTGTTTGGTGCTGGAGTTGGCGTCGCGACCTCCTGGTTTTGTCACCTTGTGCAGAACCTTTGTCCCATTTAAACCCTAAGTTTCTTTACTCCTCAGAGGAGATGCAAGACCGTGTGGATTTGCTGTGTACTAGCTGTGAGACACTGGCTATGCTGAATCTTTAGCTCAAACCCTCAGTGTCCTTAGCTGTAAGATGGGTTGCTGGAGTGCTCGAGCTGACCTGTGGAGGGTGCTCAGCAAAGGGAACACTTGCCATACATGTTTCTCCTCTCATAGAAACGACACGAGCCATGTGGAGGGGAGCATCGCCCAGGAGAGTTCTGTGTAAGGAAGGGATGGCTGCCCCTTTAGTTTTCTCCTCTATGTATCCAGTTGCCGACTAGCGGTTATGCTTAGCTCTGACGACTCAGTTCGCATGGAGGCCATGGCCATAGCTCCGTTCCAGGCTTCCCTGGCCTCCTCACATATGCCCATGTCCTCTCCCTCTGGGTCACTTTCAACATCCGGAATCGCCAGCTCTGCGGGTGATTCAGAACAGCCTTTACAATCCAGCGCTCCTGAATGCCGCCAGCGCCCACCATCAGGGAGACCCGCATGGAGGCTGGAGAGAGGCCCGCGTGGAGTCTGCTGCTTGGATCCAGTCCGGAGCTTCTGGCTCTGGCTGTAGGCAGCAGCTTCGCCCAGGCCACACGCTCCTATTCTTCCCGTGGATCCTCATCCTGGGTTGGCTTGGTCCCTCTCCTGCCTCTAGCTTTTACTTCTGTCTCACATGCCCTTAGCTGGACAGCATTTCTGTACAGACTTCAGACTTTCCCAGGGGAAGCATTTGCACCATCCCCTCCTGTAGGCTGCGTGAAGCTCCTCAAGGAGCATCTTGGTACACTGGCCCAGACACCCTACTCCCACAGACCTTCACAAGGCTGCCAGGAAGAGGTTCAGAGACCCCAACCCCTGAATTAAAGTGTCGTTCTTTCTACCTGCAATCTAAAATAAAAACAGTTTCTGGGGACAGCAAGATGGCTCAATGGTAATGACACTTGACCCCAGGTCTGAGAACCTGAGCTTAATTCTTGAAATTCAAGTTGTTGCTACCCTTCATATCCCAGCATGCCCCCTGTGTACCCTCAAAGGTAAAGTAAGCAAACAAAAGTAATGTCCAGCTAGACATGCGGTAGTAATAAGAGCTATAGCCTGATAATTTGTTATGTGTCAGGGTCTGGTGCTTTAGGTTTATTGAAAATCATTTGGTTTTCACAAAATTGCACAATGTCCAATTATCAGATGAGAAAGTCAAGGCTCTAGATGACCCACTAACCTTCCCCAGGTGACAGAACTGGTTAAACAGCAGAGCAGGGCATCAGATGTTGGCATAATTGGTCTAGAATTCATGTTTTCAGCCATATGATCCGAAGAAATTCAACAAAACTCAGATTTGCCTTCTTTTGCATTTTTTGGAGAACTAGCCCAAGTCAAAACGATTCAATTCTGTCTGTCTCCGTGTCTCTATGTCTCTCCCTTGTTATTCCCTCCCTCCCACTATTGCTGCTATTTTGCTGAGATTCCGTGTGCCTGCATTTGGCCAACTAGCCAGTCTGCTTCCTTACCATACAGTGGGCTAATTGTCTCTGAATGTCTGCCTTCCCATCTGGACTCCAATCCCTGAGGGCCAGCACATCCAGGTGACCCATGGAAGGAGGCTGGCCCAAGCTTGCAGAGCCAGTGTGGGTTTTCATCTCATGCTCAGAGTGTCTTTGCCTGAGGCCATGCTCACCCTGGTGTCTTGCGTGCTCTCTGCCTGGCTGGGCTTAGCTCACATTGTCAGTAGTTTTACCAAAATTATAAGCTGGGAGAAGGAGGTCCCCAAACTGATTCCCAGATAGTCTCCTGCCTTTCTCCCTTCACCCTCAAACTCTTTCTTCACTGGATGACGGTAGATCCTGTAAGGGTATGACACTAAATGTATTAAGCTAAATACCAGCTGTAAAGAAATCAAATGTTCTCCTTGTTTACAAACCCAGTATCATACAGATCAATCAATCAAACAAACAGCCCCACGAAGACGCAGAAAACCCTGGCTTCTTGCTTTGATGGGCTCCTCCGGAAGGGTCCTGCCTCATGCAGCTACTTCTAACCCTCTCTAGAACATGGGGCAGTGCAGACTGTCTGTGACGATGGGGGCCTCTGTCCCTCTGGGACTGGCTCCTCTCCTTACTCTTGGGATGGGATGGGATGGGGAAGGCTCCTCCTCTGGGTGGTGAGAGGGAAGCTTGCATTTGCCTGGTCAACACTTCATCTTTTGTGGTGTTTGTTTCCCCTTCACCAGTTTCCACACCCTCAAGAAAGCAGCAATGTCCTTTAAGTCTGCCTCTTTCCCTTCTTCCTTTTGGGGTGCGTGTGTGTGTGTGTGTGTGTGTGTGTGTGTGTGCATTTTTATTCAACTTGAGTTCAATTATTGGATATCTGGTTTCTGCCTTGCATTTTGCTGTTTCTCTTGTCTACAAATATGGATTGAGTTTACCGTGGGCAACAAAGTTGCCAGCTGTGGGGCTATGAGAGAACTCACAAAGGTGCAGGACCCAGGGGTGGGGGTAGGGTGGTGGTGGTGGTGGTGGTGGTAGCACCAAGAACCATGTTAAGAAACGACCAGTCACTACCACAGGGAGTAACACTGAACACAGCAGACTCTTGGATGCCGTAGCTATAGTCTTTCCAGTTGAGCACTCTGAGTTTTCCATGAGTTATGTAGATTTTTCTTGATTATTCCAAGTGTAATCCCATGGGAGTTAGAGACATTTCCTTGAGTTTCTCCACCACTCGAGTCTCTGACAATTAAGTAAATTCAGATTTCTCATTTTGATAGTGGGTGTGAACAGGACCAGTGTATGTTGAGGCCTGGGAAAGAATATTGGGCTTTTGGCTTACAGATTGGCTCCATTTGTACAAATCATTTTATGCGATGTAACAGACAAACAGATAGACAGACTGATGGACAAATACAGTTTCATTTGTAGTGCTGGGTATTGAGCCTAGGGCCTGTGCAGGCTGGGGAACTGCCGTTCCATTGAGCTATCTCCCTGTACTGGCTAGCTTTGTGTCAACTTGACACAGCTGGAGTTATCACAGAGAAAGGAGCTTTAGTTGGGGAAATGCCCCCATGAGATCCAGCTGTGGGGCATTTCCTCAATTAATGATCAAGGGGGAGAGGACCCTTGTGGGTGGTGCCATCTCTGGACTGGTAGTCTTGGATTCTATAAGAGAGCAGGCTGAGCAAGCCAGGGGAAGCAAGCCAGTAAAGAACATCCCTCCATGGCTTCTGCATCAGCTCCTGCTTTCTGACCTGCTTGAGTTTTAGTCCTGCATCCTTTGGTGATCAACAGCAGTATGGAAATGTAAGTCGAATAAACCCTTTCCTCCCCAACTTGCTTCTTGGTCATGATGTTTATGCAGGAATAGAAACCCTGACTAAGACACTCCCCACGCTTAAAAAATGAAATCTTACAACCAAAAGATTGTCAGGGACATACTTATACTAAATAATGATCTGGTTGTCTACATAAAACTAAGATCTAACAATGTCTCCTGTTTTTATTTGCTAAGCCTGGCAGACCTAGAAGGGATGCCCTTGAGCATTGTGTGCCTGAGGTATTTGTGTTTTTAACTATGTACTTGATGAGGGAAGGCAGGTGGGGCCCACGGAAGAATTTCTTGGGCAATTGGTGTTAAAGGAAAAGTCATAGGAAAGCTAATGGTTTGGCTTTACCACAGAGTAATTCTTGTCATCTGAAAGATGCTAACGGTGTGGATTCACCACAGAGTCACTCTTGTCATCTGAAAGATGCTTAGTCTCAGGTGGGCTCGTGCCAGGGGAAGAAAGGAATTCCGAAGTCTGCTAGGAAAGCCGAGTTTCCTTCACTATGGTCAGTCACCAATTCCTTGTGCAGCCCACTTAAGTCTGCTTTATCTCAATGTCCACATCTGTCAAATGGGGATTATTGATAATTATTTTATTAACATTCTAGGCTTATTTTGAGTCATAAGTTAACACAGAGCTGAAACTCTTCTAAACACATAAACTTGCTACAGCACTAAGGGGGAGCTGACCAGACGCCTTGCTTAGATTTACTGGAGCTGCCCACAAGATCTGGGGGGATTTGGGAGTTGGCTTGTGCCTTGAACTCATGCTTGGATATTCTTTATAAAAGGTATGCTTTTGTCCACACATACTCCCTTCCTCCTGTGTCAACAGAAGTCCTTTTCAGAAGGTCCCAAAATGTTTCCGTCTTTCTCTGAATGCTATTTTTAAGGCAGTTACACTTCTCAACCCCTCAGTGGGATTCAAACATGTGACCAAAAAGAATTGGGGACATTTATGTTCAAGCTGGCTCAACTTGGCAGAAAACTATCTGGGTAGAAAGGAGAGTAGAAAATGATTGAACATGGCTTTCTCCACAACGTCTTCAGCATGTCTGTCAGGTACATAAACAGAATGTGTCATGTCCATAATAAGACATATAATTCACATTGCACTTGAGAGTTTACAACGTGCCTTCTCACACACACTGTCTCATCCATGTGTATATTATCTCCCTCTGGGCAAAAACAGGCCTTTTCTTTCTCTGCACACATCTGCGAAGGATCACAGGCTGCAGACTGGGGCACGGAATAACCAGACCCACCTCCCACACTCCCTCCCATACCTGGCTGTCCTTGACAGCCAAGCAGCTCTGCTCTCCCCTCTCCCTCCACTGTATTAAAATGCTTACTTAGCATGGTCCGATCTGCTTTAAAAGAAATCTATCTTATGTTAATATTTTAGTGATTCTTTGAGATCATCCATTGTAGTCAAATTATATATATACCCTTCTCCCCCAACTATCAGATAGAGTAAACTTAGTAACCCTCATTAGGTCAATGTTCCCAGGGCCTCTAAGCCCTTCCAGGACAAGGATTTTTATATCCTTTACTCATTGTTTTGATAAGAATATTGCATACAATAGGTGCTCAATAGTTACTGAAAGAATAAGTGAATTATTTTTTGAAGCTAAGTCAAGTCTCCTCCAATGACTTTTAGTAGCTCTAAAGACGATGCCTGCTTGCCCACTTGGCCCATGCACATGGTAGATGTAGAAGGACTTCAGTACGAGCCATGTGCCATGTTTTCTACAATCAACCCACAGAGGAGCATGGACATCTTGTATTATTACAACAAATTGTAACATTAGTGGTGGCCACTTTAAGGCTACAGACACATTCACTCTGAAAATTCTTCTACATTACACTATTCCTTAAAATGTGTATATGTTCATCACAGGCTGAACATCCACCCCTAATTTGAAAAATCTGAAACCCAAACTGCTTCAGAGTCTGAAACTTTGTGTGTTGACATGATGCTAGGGTGGAAAATTCCATGCCTCACCTCATGTGACAAGTTGTTGTCAAGGTGTTGGTATGCTGTAAAATATTATATAAAACCACCTTCAGGGGACTTGCGCAAAGGGCACCCAAACACAGAGGACTCCAGGCTTAGACTTGAGTTCTGTTCCCCTGCATCTCATTATGTATATGCAATACACCCAAATCCAAAACCATCTGAGGCCTGAAAGTCATCTGGTTGTAAGCATGGAAGATAAAAGATACCCAGTTAGCACATATATGTATGTGTACACACACATATTTTTTGCTGTAAAATAATTCTTATAATTTGCTGCTTTAATTATTGTATCAATTATCATTTTGCTTTCACAGTCTCTGCTTTGCAATTTACAGCCCCCCAAATTTATTTTTCATCTCAAACATTCTCCTGGCCTTTGACAAGTCCACAGCCCCTAGGCACTATGCCTACAGCTCCTGATGCATAAAAAAAGAGTTGCCTGTGGGTACTTCCAGGACCAGAGTGACCTACAGGGAACAAGAGGGCGCACTAAACTGTAGCTCAGCATCCCTGAGAAGCTGTTCTCCCTCTCCGGTCCCTGTGTTCCCGGGCCTTCTCGGCTGCCCTGCCCCATCTGCCAGGCTCCGGGTGTGCGCTGAGAGAGGGTGCGCGCGCAGTTTTATGGGCTCTCTAGTTGTCTCCCAAGTGCGAGCGTCTAATTAGGCTTGACACTACCGAGGCGTTTCCCTGACATTTATGTCACTGTCTCTCAATCTTTAGCAGCCTTCGGTCTTGTGGGAAGCACAACAAACAACATAAAATTCCCCATTAGAGGGGGCCCTCGGAAACTGTGCTCCTGTTTATTAGGCGCGCTAAAAGGGGAGGCCGAAGGGTGGGACCGGGCGTGTAGATTCTGGGCTTGGAGGAAGAAATAAAATGGCTCATTTAAATTCTTAAGAAGTGCATAGACAGAAGACACCACGAAGACCTCAGAGAAGAAAGGCCGACCATTGAACAAACTAATCACATGGTAATCAAAAGGGAGTCATTCGCTGCCTCCTGAGAAGTACTTTAGAGGCTCCAGTCCGAGACTGGAGACCCTTCTTAAATTATAGATTTTTTTTTTTTTTTTAAGAATTGCACCAAGGACCGTGCAATTACATGCGGAATAGATTTAAAGACAAAAAGTGCTCAAGAATGCCGCCAGGAAACCCAGGGCTTGCTGAGCAAGGAGAGACTGCTCCAGGCGGGAAGTTCACTCCCCGCCCAAGCCTTACCTCTTGCATTAAGCCTCGCCCACCGACCACGCCTCCTCCCAGAAAGCCCGGCCCTACCTGGCTTTGGGTATTTAACTTAGTCGCAAGTGAGGGGCAGCTGCCCGAACTGTCTTGCTGTAAAGTGCATCCGAGTTTTGCAGACTGTAGATTTTAAGGTTCTGCCTGGAGTGCAGGAAGCCTGGGGAAGTTGGGAGACTGTAGAGGCAGGCTCAGTTCCGCACTCAGGGAGGCTAAAGGGGATGTGGGGGCTTCTTGACCAAAGTTCTTCTCCCTTTTGCCCTCAGCCTCTTGTACAGTTTGTCCACTCTGCCGTAGCCAATGTGGAATTGGGGCTTTCTGGAAACAGCAGCCCAGGCTCAAGTGGGTTGGTGATCATATCCTGCGGGCAGGGTTATCTGTCATAGGGGTGGGGAGCAGCTAGCTTCTGCCTTCTGGCCTCCTATATCTGAGTAGCAGACCCATCCTCCAGTGACCACAGCAGCTGTCCTGAAGCCTCTAGAACTTTGGGATGAAGGGGTGAAAACAAGTGAAGGCACAGGATGCCTGTCTTTGTAAAGTGATTTGAGAAGTTGGGAGTCCTGGCAAGCGAGAAGGATTAGGACCACGTGTTCTTTCTAGATGTGTAATCCCAGGACAGCTTCTCTTCACTTCTGGTGGAAGGTAGACCTGCTGACACATTCCTCTGAACTGTGATGAAATGTTCAAATGAGGTCAGCACAAAGGAACCATTAAGTCATGTCAGCCGACACTAGGCTGAGCCTGGCTGCCAATGGTATCTGTGGAGATTCCAGCCAGGGGGCAGGTTTGTCTACTGTTCCCTTCCTGTCCTCTCAGAAGAAACTGAGTGGAGAAGGAACATAGGATCTGTGAAGTTGTTACCAAACAGAACCCTTCAGAAAATGTTTGAAGCCTCTGTCCTCAGTGCTAGGCCCATCCTCATGAGTGAAGAGACAGGCAAAAGCTTAGCCCCAGGACATCAGTTAGCCCCGTGACAGACACAGGTAGGTTGGGCCAGCTCCTGCTTCTGAGGACCATCTCTCTGTAGACCATGGATTCCAGCTCTGGGTACAGAATGATTGTACCTACCCTGGCTTGCCGCTAGCCTCTTGCAGTTGCTGCATGAAATAGCTGCCATGTTAGGTGAGGCTTCAGATTGAAAATAAATCAGCTTCCATGCAGGGTGGTCGCTTAGAGGTCAGGGCTTCAAGGTTGGCTCCTGTCAGTCTCTCAGGCCATGGTCTGGAATCTCATTCAACCGTTGGGTCATTAGCTCCACAAGGAAGGAAGCATCTAAGAGCTTTGTGGGATGTACTTAGCCATGAGTCCAGAGGAGAAAGCAGGTGAGGTGGGAGTCCAGACAAGTTCAAAATGGCTCAGGGCTGGCCAGCCTTGCAGTTAGACCTGAACTTCTCACTTGGGTCCTTGAATTTGTGGAGATTCATGTGTCTTGAACTTGGATTGAATCCTATTTTTAAAGGACCTGAGATTCCCATGTGATAAAACCTTTATCTTATGTTGCTTTCTACCCCAATGGATGGATTCTGGGACTGGAAGTTTAGAATAATACCCAGCATAAATCTTCCCCAACTTTAACCAGATTCAATAAGTCTCTGTGTGGTGGGGAATGTCAAGGCCATCAGGCAGGGACACCACCGAGAGGGCAGATGTCCTGCTCCTGCTCGGATCTGCTTTCTGTACCTGTTCTTGAGAGAATGACAAGTTGGGGTCAAGTTTACCATTTCCTTTGCCCCTTTCCTTCTCCCGTTCCCTCTGCTCAGGGAGACATAGTGGGTCAGGGGCAGACATGTCTTACTACAGAGGGACAGCACCAGGCTGGGAAGAATCTGAAAAAAGGTGAAAGCCAGGGAAGGGACCCAGCCTGGCCCTTCTAAAATGCAGCCAGGAGCCAGGGCAAACCCTGCCTCAGTCACCACTGGTTGGGCACAGGGAGAGGAGGGAGGAGGGCACAGGGAAGGGACCCTAGTTCTGGTACCAAAGGCCTCTGTAAGGAACAAAGGGCAGCGATGGGAAAATTGACATTTTACACCATTGTCTCAGTGTGGTGTCTGCCTGCCCCAGACTCTCAGCACCATGGTTTTCTTCCTGGTGACAGGCTCCACCTGAAATCCCTTCCAGACATAGAGTGCATGGCTCAGGGGTCACAAATGGTTGTATGGCTTAAAAAGCAAAGTTGGGAAACTGCTAGTGTAGCCTAACAATGGGGCTTTGTGTTGTCTCCTGACCCTGCCTGCCAGAGGGCCTTTTGTTCAGGCAGTTGCTGGCACTGGACAGCAGGAGGCCACAGGCTCTGCATCTTAAAGGCAGAAATACTAAAGGCAAAAATACTTAAAGGCTGGTATTTGTTTCTTTTCTCTCCTTACTTCTAGAGCCTGCTCCTCTGGGGCCACTCTGCAGGAGTAGCATCCCCTTCCCTTGTTTATAAGGCTGGACTCAGGGAGGCTGGGCGAGTACCTCACCAGCCGTCAGCTTGGGATGAGGTCAGACAGGAGCCACACCCGTCCTAGGTGAGCAGGGGTCATGCAGGTGACTAGACTATACTGGAGGCTCAAACAGTGTACAGGAACAAGAACTGTTGGCTTCTCCTGTGGAAAAGGAGCTCCCTTGTGAAGATGGCAATAGACTGTACTCTGGCCAGGTGGAAAAGGCAGAATCCTAGATGGTCCGTGCTGGCTTTGAACCCTTAGATGTCAGGTCATCTGAGGATGGGCTAATCAGCACCTTGGTGTGCTTTGGTGTGTACCACCCGGGAGCCGGGCTCACAGGCATCCACCAGCGTACCCATGTGCGTGTGCTGAGCAGTCTTCAGCGGCTGAGGAGTTTTATGCATGCCACAGGTTTAGAGCAGGACTCGGTAAACAGTAGGCACTCAGTAACGGACAGCTTCGGTTCTTAACAACAAGTCAGTTGATTTCGAGGGGAAAGGGACCCCTCCTACTCTTGGCATTCAGAAGTCCATGTGACCAGTCCTTATATCCGCCTCTGAGAGGTCTGAGCTCTTGAACCCACAGGGGCTTTGCTTCCACAGGACTTGGTACTTGTGGCCTGGTGCTTTCTTGCCTAGTCAATTTCAAAATCTCTGCCTTACTGTTCTCAGTTTAACCTCTTGGGTATCAATGGGGGTAGAGCTTACATTTTTAAATTCTCTCTCTCACTCTCTCTCTCTCTCTCTCTCTCTCTCTCTCTCTCTCTCTCTCTCTCTTTCTCTCCAGGGTGTGTGTCCTTGGTGTGCACATGCTACTCGAACATCTGGAGGCAGAGGCAGCTTGCGGGGATCTTTGCTGTCTTTCAGCTATGTGGGACCCGGAGATAGGACTCAGCCACACTTGACAGCAAATCCCTTAACCCACTAAGTCATCTCACTAGCCCATCAGGGTAAATCTTATTAAATATTTTTTTGTTGTTGTTGACAAATTTCACTTTTTGCTTGTTTTCTAAGAAGCAAACTCTTTCAGTGACTATAATTTGAGGACTAACTCTCCACATAGAATAAGGTCCTGGCAGTTTCATGCTTTTTATAAATTATATTTTTAAATTATTTTATTATTATTATTCATGTATTTTGCTAGCAGGCATGTCTGCATCCCACTGTGCGCTGGTGCCCAGCTAAGCCAGAAGAGAATGCTGGATCTCATGGATTTAGAATTAGAGATGGTTGCAAGGTACTAAACCTTCAGTGTTGGAAACCAAACCTGGGTCCTCTGGAAAGGCAACTATACTTTTAACTGCTGAACCAACACTTTAGCCTCTAAATTACATTTTACCAGACTAGGCATACATAATAAAACTATTGCAACTAAAACAGTATAAATAGGCCCAAGGAAAAGATAAAAAAAAAATCAATAGAACAAAATGTAAAGTCAAGAAGTACAGTCAGATATTCCCAGGGCTCTCTTACACTGTAAAGGTGGTGGGGAAAGTCAGCGAGGAGCTACAATATTATTATTTGCTAAATAGTGTTAAGACATCTATCAAGTCACTTAGAAAAAAATTAACAATTGGATCCCAGTATCAGGAAAAGGGTAAATCATAAAGTATAAAGTATAAGTAATATTTTGAGAATAAACATTTTAAGCAGGCATAAGACTATGCACAGTATAAGAGAAACTGATTGGTTTAATAGTATAAAATCTAGACATTCTATATGGGAAATTGTCATTGAAATAGGAAATACCCTCTGGCTGGGTGGTTTGACACAGTAAGAATACAATGAAAAAAGTGGAAAAAAATGACAAATGGGAAAATCTTTGTAATGTATACTCCATTAATATAGAAAGAACAATGAATAAAAGCCTGCAAAACATAAATATACCAATAAGAAATCAGGCAAAGCACAGGAATAAATATTTCAGAGAAAACATACAAATAGACAAGATACAAGAAAATTACCTTGAAGGTTTGAAAAAAAAGAGTTCTTCATTTTTATGTGTATGTGTGTATTCTGTGCCTGTGGAAGCCAGAGGATGGCATCAGAGCCCCCTGGAACTGAAATTACAGGTGGTTTTGAGGCTCCGTGTGGTGCTGGGAGCTGCATGTGGGTCCTCTGAAGAGCCAGGGTTCTTCACTGCCGAGCTGTTGAGCTAACCTCATTCTGTAGTTTTATGAGAGCAATTAAAGCACATAACATTTCCATCTACCTCGCAGGCTGAGTTTCAACTGTCTTACCATGCTCTTCCTAGGGCTTGCCCAGGAGCAGCTAGTGAGCAATGCCATCAGGCCTCCTGCTTCCCCTGGGTGCTTTTCTACCTGCCCGTGCCCTGTCTCTTTCTTATCTAAGTGCATCTTGCATGATGAGCTCCCTGCATCCCCTGTGTCTTTCTAAGTCTTCTGTCCAAGGTGCCCTGCCAAGCTATCAAGGATGTCTGAGTTCAAAGACAGCATTTCCTTCTGGAAGGGTTTGCTCTTTGCCAGAATGCCACGGGTATCAACTCACTTGATAATTGCGGCCCATATCTTGACTTGAATAATGGAGATGCAAATGTTTCTTTGAAATCGAGATCTACCTAAATGAATGTTTAGCACTTTTATCTTTTAGATCTTACAATGCTGATTTCAGTCCGTGAGAAGTTCCCTGTGCACAGTGAAGCTTGCAACCGCTGCTCTGTGTGTCTCAGTTACTTTCACAATGCAGGCAAAAACCGATGCACAACGACTCTTCCTTTCCGGTAGAGACATTGGAAAACTTTTCAGGGTAGTGGGAATGCTCTGCAAGGATCCCAGGGCCCAGGCTGTGGAATTAACCCATCCTGACTTTCCTCTGTAAGTCTGCAAAAAGGAGGGGAGGAGTCTGGAACCTGAACAAGTAGCACTTGAGTTTTGCACCAGCTCACTGATGGGGAAAAATAATAAAACATTTGCATGAATCTCCCAACCTGATAATAATAACTACAGAGATGCCACGGAGCCTGCCACCATCCTACGCTTAGCAGAGCCTCATTCAGAAGGCATTGAGTGGTAATCTCTCACCCTCAAAACTTTGTGACTAAGGGCTCCTTTGTTGCTAATGTAAAAGAACTGGGCATGGAAGGAGGTCAGGAGGCCAAGATCTGGAGGCCCAGCCTTGACCGCTCAATCTGTGGTCTGTTCCCTGAGGTGGCTTATGTCTGTCTCCCACTACAATGGATCTTCAGAGTTTATTTGCTTGAAAACACTTTTTGTTTATGAATTGTGTCAATGTGGGGCTGAAACTGTGTTCCTCCTCCGTAGGCTGCTCTCCACCTGAGGAGGGCATCAGAATCACTGTGCAGCGGGTGCCCTGAAGAGTGAACAAAGAATTTGGTCCTTTCTGGTAGCTCATAGGACATTGTGAGGAAGAGAAGTTTTGGAAATAATTGTGTAGGGATACTGGAAGGGAAACACAGATGGACATTCATCTGAGTGCTTGTGGGTACCACTCAGAGGGCATGGTTATTGGAAAGCCAGTAACCAGAGCAGGATGCCCTAGGCGGTGGCTCGCCATCAAGCCCTTAAAAGAAAGTGTGGGGCTATTGCTTGTTACACTCACGTTTCTCTACTGTAGACAAGATGTAGCAAGGTGGAGAAGACAAAGTGTAAAAAGTCAACAAGCTAAGGCTTTCAAATAAGGTGTTGCATCTTGGACAAGGCTCTGACAGGCCTTTTATGGGAGGTAAGGCCAGGTTTGAAGTTGGGAGTCACCAAGGTCTAGATAGAGAAGACAACTTGAGAGTACCTAAGTACTTCTCGATTGTCCCGTGCCTTTTACCTTGAAGGGCAGCACACGGAAGTCCAGTCTAGTGCTCATCAGTAATAAAGATTTCATTACAAACCTTACCGACCAGGATTGTAATGTGAGACCCAGTTAATTTGTACCTGGATTCTCTCATGGCCCCTCACTTTCCCACCCACTTTCCTTTAGTGCCCCCCTAAAACGATGGCCAGTTTTGAATTATCTGTGATAGCTGCACTTTCAGTTTAGGACGAACCGAACCTCCCTGAAATTTTCAGGACCACTAATTTGTGGCTACTCCAGTGGTAGAATGAATTTGGCGCTCTGGCCTTTACACTGGTGATGCAGTAAAAGTTTAAAGCGAAGACTGCCTCAGAGCCCAAAGTAGAAAGGAGATTGAAACCTAAAGGTTATCCTGAAATGCACTTTACTGTTATCTATGAGAACAAATGAGTTAAAAAAATTTCAAATACCAGAATACCCTACAGGGAGGACATATAACTATTAAAGGGCTGTTATAGCTGCAATAAATGTAGGAACAATAAAAATAAATTGATGAAGTAAATGTCAGCGCTGTTCCCCTGAGCTGCCCCCACACCTTTGCCCAAAAGTAGAACATCTCCAATTACAGAGGGTGGAAGCAGCCTTCAATGACAGTATGACAAGGACAGAACACAGAACGCTGGCACAGAGAACACAATTATGCACAGCCTTGAAAAATTGTATCATAGCACAATGCATGGGAGAAATCAATTAATGATGCAGGCCTTCCACGGCTGTCTAATAATCCCGGAATGGAAAGGAAGAGGGGGAAAAACCCACCCTGTACACCACTGCATCAAAAAGGTGACCCGTAAGTGAAGGTCTACATAATACCAGGGGTCAGTCCTTGGAGTTTACAGTATTTGAGATACTCCCCCCTTTTTTCTTCTCAGTTTTTTCCCCTTAAAAAATTCTAACAGTCTTAAGGAGGCATTTAAGTAAAAGTCACTTCTCTGGTTAAATAGCCTTGCAAAAGAGAGTTCTTTCGTGGAAAGGGCAGGAGGAGCAAAGCTTATGGCTCTTGTCGTGAGCCCACCAGCTGAAAGAGAAAAGGCAAAAGTTAGGCATAAACACACTGGAAGGTAGAAGGTGATTTATCTCCTGCAATTTACAACAGGTGCTAAACATTACGAAAACCAGAGCTATTAAGCAATCAAATTAAGCTATAATTATAACTGAAGAAAACTGTACAGGAATTCTAATTAATTCCAATCTGAACATGTCCAAGAGGAATGCTCCGGCAACCCCACTTCTGAGTAAAACAAAACAAAAATAACCCTTGGATAATGCTTCAGATTGCATGGGGAATCAAGAAACGCTTCTCTACCGGCATGGTCTAGGATGCCTTATTAAATGGTGAAAGAAACCCCGCAAGAGGCTGGGCACTTGTTTTCTCAGGTACACACTGCCAAAAGCTTATGGTTGTGGGAGTGGTCCTTAACTCAGCGAGGGCTTGGAGAAGAAGGGGGCCAGGGGATCCCACTGCTCCATCAAAGAAAGGTCTAAAGGTCAGCTCCTTGCTCTAGACTTTTAAGTTCTGTCAGAGGGTATGGGAGGCTTTGAAAGTTTTGTGGCTGCTCCCCCTTATTTTATATATATATATATATATATATATATATATATATATATATATATAGTATATATATAATTGACTTTTAGCATATCTTTGGGACCAGTTCCATTGTCTTGTCTGTCACTTCTTGTTCTGGTTTTCCATCCTTTTCCTGACTGTACACTCAGCTTCTCTCCTACCCAGGGCCCCTGGGTGGCAGGCTGCCAGGGCAGAGTCTTCTATCAGATGTGCCCAAAGCATGCCAGGTGTGTCTGATTAAGCCCTAGATGCCACAAGACTAGAGGGATATTTGGGTATTGGAATACAATTTTCAACTGGAAGAGTGAACCATTTGATTGAGTCCATGGCTAATTTTATAAGAGTCAGAACAGAAGAAACCAAAATAAAAGCACCAGGGGCTGACATTTGTCAACCGGCCTGTTACAGACCAGCTATTGTGCTAAATTCTTCACCTGGACCATCTCTGTTCTCAAAATCACTCTGAAGTAGGCAAAGATTACACAAATGAGGTGAGGAACCAGGAGCAGTGCTATTAAATCTGGTACAAAACAAAGCCCACCCTCTTTTAATTCAGATAATGTTACTACATTTCTAAATAACCCAGAGCACATACCCTTGGCTTTTCCTTTCTCTGGTGGGCTGGGGTATGGGGTGAGTTTGCCTCCTGGGCTGTCAGAGAGCGAGGGCCTGCCTCTCTCATGGGACAATCTGCCTTCCGTTTTGAAAATTCTGAACACATCTTACCCTGGCAATCACTTATGTTACAAGATGGCTCTTGGGGAAAATGAGAGAACAAACACTATGTGTATGCAGAAAGCCAACTTCCTTGTCCTTTTCACGGCTGGAGTCTGTGTCCCATGAGTGTCTCCTTACCCACCACTGGCTGCAGGTTAAGGGTGTGGCACTTATTCCCCTACTGTGATCTGCCTCAGTTGGGGCCTTCTGCTAGGTAGCAAGCATTCACCCTTTGGTGGGAGTGGGGAAAACTTGACAATTTGTCCACAGAGGAAACAATTCCTTTAATAGTATTATGAAGAAACTCTATGGACAGAGGAAACAAAGAAGAAGAATTTCACCAAGATCCGTTTGCTATTGTGGAGGTCCAAAACCAGGCAGAGGACAAGAGCTCCTCCTTGGGGTGCACTCCTACTTTGGCAGTTCATGTTTGTGATGCTTCTCTTCAGGAGCTCTGCCCCCTTGCTTGCCAATGTACCTGATGAGCCTGATGCTGTGAGATGTGCACAGACACTCTTCACACAGGGGGACTGCTTCTGCTCAAAGAGATGTCAAGGATGGGCAGACTGCAGACTCATGAAGGGCAGCTCAGGAAGCCATGAACTCTGCCCAGGATCCAGCACATGGCAGTCCCTCCACAGACAGTGTATAGTGTTATTGTTATGACTGGGGATGTGAAAACACTTGGGCAAATGTTAAAATATATATATTTGCAAAGGTAAATAGGGGCCCTCAACACTGCTTGCAGCTGGTCACATCCCACAGTTATGAGGTAAGGTTGAGACAAACTAAGGGGGAGGAAATTAACCCTGGAAGAAGTTAGAGGCTTGTTCAAGCTCTCACAGTTGTTAAAGGGCACAGTTGGCATTCAAAGTCAGGTGGCCGCAGTAGCTACTCCTAAGCTGCAAGCGGGGCCCTTCACTAGCAAATGGAGTCCTGAGGCAGACTAAAAAGAATCAGGCACGGGCTATGGCCCTAGACTGGGGAGAGGTAGCCCCGAAAGGCTTCATGGACAAGGGAGAAGTACCCTGTTGAGCCTGGCCCTCACTGACGGGTGTGATTGCAGAGTATCAGTAGGTAAGCATTTGTGAGCCTCATAAATTATAGGAGCAGAGGTGAAGTGCCCGTTGTGCTTCTAGCGGCCCAGCTGGAGAGGAGAAGGACACATAGGGCTTTTGTCTTTGGCACCCTGGCATCTTCTCCTTGTCCAAGATTCTGCCAGGGTTTAGCCAGCACATGTCTCAAGGCTGCTGCAGGCTCGGCTCTCCATCACTCTCCATCACACTCCATCACTCTAGAGCCATCTTGAGCTCAAGGTTCTTCCTGTGATTTCTGCCCCTGTGAGGGATGCAGGTGCTCTGGGAATCCCTAGGGAGCTTTGAATGTCCGTCCACCTTATGATTTGAGATATAATCAGTGCTTTCAGAACTTTGAAAGACATGGCAAAGGTCCACAGTGGCCTGTTGCCCTGACAAGCCGGACTTGGCAGGCTAGCCTCGTGGGCATTTTCCCAACCTGTTCTTCTGTCTCTCTGAAGTCTTGTCTGCCCCTACTAGGAGCTTCTGGAATGGGGAAAGCCTTGGCACTACTAGTGCCTGCTTCTGTCCTTTGAAATCTGCTCCAGCTTTGTATGAGTAATGGGTTCACCTCCCACGTGTGGGTCTGAGGCTAATTTTGATCCTGTTTAGTGAGACTTGCTTTTAATTTGATCTACAGGGTGATCCAAGGGCAGCTTCAGGGGTGGTGACTAGAGATCCAAATTAAAAAAAAAAAATCAGACTATCATTCACACTGGGTCCTGGAATGTGGCGCTGATATGCTAGCACTTTCAGGTCCAATAGTCTCGATTCAAATCCCAGGTCCTCATCCCTGGCAGTATGGACCTGGAAAAGCTGCTTAATGCACAAAACTCAGACTATCAATTGTCCCTCCTGTATATGGACATTAAGAAGAGCAAAAGGCAGATAGCATTTATTGTGCTATCTCAGTAAGTGTGTGTGTGTGTGAAATTCTAGTCTACAGATGCTCAATAAATGCTATCCACTATGGTCAGTGTTCTAGGAATTCTGTTCTTATAGCTTATTTCCGTGATAGGGAGTCTGAAGCCCACCCAGGCTCTCTACAAATCTAAGGTCACTTGCCTGGGAGTAGAACCAGAGCCTTGCTTCTTTAGTACTGGAAACCCAACTAGGGCCCTTTCCAGGTTCCAGGGTCAGGCCAATTCAGACCAGCACAGGCAACAGAATTCCATGCAGCAGAATATCCTAGCAAGCTTGTTAAAAGCAGATTCCTGGACCCTAACGCCAAGCCACTGAAAGGAGATTTCTCCTGACTCTTGAACATCTATCTCTGTTTGAGTCGAGAGCTTGCTCTTGACTTCTAAAGTTTGTCATGGATGGACCAGTCTAAAGAAAGCAGCAAACCCCCATGCTTTCCCACCAGCCCAAGTTCCCATCCTTCCTGTGTTCCTGCAGCCTGTCCTCAGGGAGCTGTGCTCTTGTCATCAAGGAGGAGGCTGTGGAGAATTGAAGGTCAGCAGGGGGTCAAGTGAGAGAGAAGCTGAGGTTATTGATGACACACATTTAGAGGGCAGAGGCCTGAGAGAAGAGACCAGGGTAGACTTAAGGACAGGGAGGTCCCCAAATCCTGGGAACTGTGAGTAGACAGGAAGTAGGAACAGCTTACCTGGGCCACCCAGGACTTCTGGTAGCAAGCACTACTATGTACGTGAACTAGAGTACAATGTGTCTCACAGAGCATTAACTCAGCCAGGCCCTTCCTTCAATACTGTCAGGTTCTGGCCTTTTCATGATGAAACGACTTGCCCACCTCTCTCAGTGCTGCAAAGCTGCTGTTTATTTGGTTTCGTGTGTACACTGTTCTTTCTTTGTGGAGGCAGCTATGGGACAGCAGTTCATCCCTTGACAGTCTTTGTCCCCACAACTCTCCAAAAGCGTCTGTGGCCAGCACAGTTGTAGCATGGCACGAGAAACATGGACACAAGGAGACAGCCAGGCACGGGCGAGTGTGCAGTGGTGGTATCCATTCCCCCTCCCATCCTTCCTACATCTGCTGATGAGCAAGGCTGGGTGCTCTGACCTTGGCAGACATGGAGAAGTGTGTGTGCTCTGCCTGACTCCTGTCTCTAGAGGTTACGGAGATTTATCCCTCCTGCTTTACATCCGTTCTGGAATGTGGCAGAGTATAAATTGAAAATAAATAAAAATAGATTTATCAGCACTTTCTGAGTTTCTGTAACATTTGGGGGAAGCAGTAGATGTGTTTCTCTGCACCCTGTAGGTCAGGGTCAAGGTGTGTGTGAAGATAGACTAGGACTGTCATCCTGAGCTCCTCCCTCTGAGCAGAGGCTCCAGCCAGACATCTCCACCAGGAAGACACAGGCATAGCCACACCCCCAGGGTGGCTTGGGTCATTCTCTGTGCTCTGTGCATCACATGCATCAACTCCTCCAGGTGGTCACCAGGTAAGGAAAGCAAATCTGACTGAGACTAAACTGTGTACTAAGGAATAATGGGGGGGTGGGCAGCAGGTTAGGGTCTGGGTCTGTCCCTTGGGATCCTATTCAAAACCCAGGCCACAGAAGCAACTGCCTCATTCTCTCATGGAAAGGTAGGCCTCTGTGTGTCTGCTGTCAGTTGGCAGAGAGCCACCTAGTATACGTGGCTTTGGTTTGTTCATTCAGAGGTTGCTGGAGGCAGGATCGCTGTGCTGGGAAGATTGGAACCCTTGGAGGGCAGGGCAGAAGGGCTCTGCCAAGAGCACAGTACTTCAGCCTCAGCTTCAGAGTCAGGTGTGGCCATTGCTAGCAGAAACTCAGCCCAGCCTTGATCTAAACTAACCTCCTCATGTCAAACAGAGCAACAGAGATGATTGTCTCTTGGCAGGAGACAGGCCTTACTACTTGTGCTTGGAAGGTGGTAGTTCAGAGCTGGGTAGGCCCTGTATTCCTGTGGCCCACATTAAGGCTAGAGCACTCTACATGTCTGTTCTTTAATTATAGGAAACCCATAATGCATGCAGCTGCTTTTCTGTGCTGCTCTCTGTCTTATGTAGGCAGGCTCAACCTTGGTCTTTGAGATTCCTCAATGGCCCATCTAGGCACAGGCTGTGTGCTGGTTAATATTGGTGGTCAACTTGGCCAGATAAATTTGGTAAGTGACTTAGTTAAGGTTTTATAGCTGTGAATAGACACTATGACCAAGACAACTCTTATAAAGGCAAATATTTAATTGGAGCTGGCTTGCAGTTTCAGAAGTTTAGTCCATTATCATCATGGTGGGAAGCATGGTGTGTGCAGGCAGACATGGTCCTGGAAAAGGAGCTGAGAGTTCTACATTTCAACCTGAAGGCAGCCTGAAGGAGACACTATTTGGTGAGCAGCCAGGAGGAGGTTCTGATTCCACAGTGCTCACCTGTGTCACCAGTGCTCCGTTCTGTTCACCTGTGTCACCAGTGCCCCATCCTGCTCACCTGTGTCACCAGTGCCCCGTCCTGCTCATCCCACAGCCACAGTACTTCCAGTAACCCTTGGTCTTCTTCTCTACCACACTCTCTGCCTGTTCTCTACTCTCTTGCCCAATAGTTGGCATAATACTATACTCCATAGATAGTTTCTTGGCCTCAGGGTTGACAGACATGTCACCAGGAGACCTCATTGTGCTGGTGTGAAACACTGTATGGAAAATGTGGGTGTTATGCCCAGCTAGAGATGAAAGCAGGAACCCTGACCCATACGACTTCTTGAGATGGATTAAGTGTGGAATAAGGACTGCCCCACTTCTGCACCCAACTGGCCAGTGAGACTCTTGATAGACAGAAAATTAGCGATGACAAGTGGGCCCTCTCCTACTTCTCTTTGGACACCCGGAACTCTTTCTTTGAAGTCCCAGCGATGACAAGTGGGCCCCCTCCCGCTTCTCTTTGGACACCCGGAACCCTTTCTTTGAAGCCCCTCACACCTCATGCTTCATCTGCATTGCGCGCTGTTCTTCTCTCAGGCCATGCGGCCTTCTCCGTTTCTTTCACATGTGAGAACATTACCTGCTTTCTGATCCTGGGAATTATTGGCATTCTTTCTTGGAAACTGACATGGAAGGTCAACACTTGTCTGGTAGGATGTTAAGCAGCAGCCCTGGCCTCTGCTTCCTAGATATGAACAGAGACACCCTCCCCTATCCAAATGAGGCAGTTAAAATGACTCCAGCCATTGGCAAATGTGCACCTGGGCAGCAAATTCCCTCTGTTTGTTTTGTTGTTGTTTTGGTTTGGTTTGGTTTTGGTTGTTTTTACGTTTTATTTTTCTTAACAACTGCTGTGGCATCATGATCACTAATTTTAGTTGAGGTCAGGGAAAAAAAGAGAACAAAGATCTTCAATGTTCTTGTTTTATTTCTGTTTAACTCCTAACAACTTGGCCATATATTATTTTTCTTTGGCTCTCTGAAGAGAATAGACCATGTGAGTGACTAGGCTAGTCATTGTTCTTAAATAGGACCATGATTCATTATCAGAAGATAGCCTTGTAGCAAAATTTCTTTGTTTAAAGTAGCAAACAGTATTTAGTATTCAGTGTTTGGTTAAAGGTAAGTTATCACACCTGTCCTCAGTTCTTGTTGAACCAGTTGATAAAGACATGCACACAACTAGTCCAAAATGTGGTCAAGGTGAATCCAAGTCTGGGGAGGTCTGAAGGTAACAACCGAGGCATCAACTCAGACCGTGTGATGTCATACATAGGCACACTAAGCATCCTCCATGGATGAAGATGGAGTCAGCTGAAGGTACTATGCTTAGCTTTGGCTTTCTATTTTGAAATGATTTTAGACTCACAAAAGTTCTGAAAATACCTTAAGGTTCCCTTGTAGGCATTATTAAAATTCTGAAAGGTAGCATTGTATGTAAGCAGACGACAGTAAAGCACAGCAACTTGGAAATGGGCACTGACTCAGTGTGGAGCCTGTTGGAGTGGCTCCCGACATCATGTGACCTCACCAATTCACCTTTCTGGTTTAGGATCCAATCTAGGGTCCTACTTTCGAACGTCTGTGTCACAGCTTCTTTGTCTTGAGAAAGCAGAGTCAATTCTTACAATTCTTCCATTTGTCGGCTTCTTCTTCTTCTTCTTCTTCTTCTTCTTCTTCTTCTTCTTCTTCTTCTTCTTCTTCTTCTTCTTCTTCTTCTTCTTCTTCTTCTTCTTCTGCTCTTTTTTGATTAGATATTTTCTTCATTTAGTTTCAAATGCTATCCCCTTTCCTAGTTTTCACTCCAAAATCCCCTATACCCTTCCCTCTACCCCTGTTCCCCAACCCACCCACTCCCACTTCCTGGCCCTGGCATTCCCCTGTACTGGGGCATATAATCTTCTCAAGACCAAGGGCTCCCCCTCCCACTGATGGCAGACTAGACTATCCTCTGCTACATATGGAGCTAGAGACATAACTCTGAGGGTACTAGTTAGTTCATATTGTTGTTCCACCTATAGGGTTGCAGACCCCTTCAGCTCCTTGGGTACTTTCTCTAGCTCCTCCACTGGGGGGCCTGTGTTCCATCCAATAGCTGACTGTGAGCATCCACTTCTGTGTTTGCCAGGCACTGGCAGAGCCTCACAGGAGACATCTATGTCAGGGTCCTGCAGCAAAATCTTGTTGGCATGTGCAATAGTGGCTGGGTTTAGTGGTTGTTTATGGAATGGTTCCTCTGGTGGGACAGTCTTTGGATGGTCCTTCCTTCTGTCTCAGTTCCGAACTTTGTCTCTGTAACTCCTTCCATGGGTATTTTGTTCCCCATTCTAAAAAGGAACAAAGTATTCACACTTTGGTCTTCCTTCTTCTAGAGTTTCATGTGTTTTGCAAATTGTATCTTGGGTATTCTAAGTTTCTGGGCTAATATCCACTTATCAGTGAGTGCATATCATGTGTGTTCATTTGTGATTGGGTTACCTCACTCAGGATGATATCCTCCAGATCCACCCATTTGCCTAAGAATTTCATAAATTCATTTTTTTAAATAGCTGAGTAATATTCCATTGTGCAAATGTACCATATTTTCTGTATCCATTCCTCTGTGGAGGGACATCTGGGTTCTTTCGAGTTTCTGGCTATTATAAATCAGGCTGCTATGAACATAGTGGAGCTTGTGTCCTTATTACAAGTTGGAACATCTGTCTATATGCCCAGGAGTAGTATTGCTGGATCTTCCGGTAGTACTATGTCCAATTTTCTGAGGAGCCGCCAGACTGACTTCCAGAGTGGTTGTACAAGCTTGCAATCCCACAAGCAATGGAGGAGTGTTCCTCTTTCTCCACATCCTCGCCAGCATCTGCTCTCACCTGAATTTTTGATCTTAGCCGTTCTGACTGGTGTGAGGTAGAATCTCAGGGTTGTTTTGATTTGCATTTCCCTGATGACTAAGGATATTGAACATTTTTTCAGGTGCCTCTCAGCCATTCGATATTCCTCAGTTGAGAATTCTTTGTTTAGCTTTTTACCCCATTTTTTAATAGGGTTGTTTGTTTTTCCGGAGTCCAACTGCTTGAGTTCTTTATATATATTGGAAATAGTCCCCTCTTTTCCAAATCTCTTGGTGGCCTTTTTGTCTTATCAACAGCATCCTTTGCCTTACAGAAGTTTTGCAACTTTATGAGGTCCCATTTGTGGATTCTCAATCTTACAGCACAAACCATTGCTGTTCTGTTTAGGAATTTTTTTCCCTGTGCCCATATCTTCGAGGCTTTTCCCCACTTTCTCCTCTATAAGTTTCAGTGTCTCTAGTTTTATGTGAAGTTCCTTGATCCTCTTAGACTTGAGCTTAGTACAAAGAGATAAGAATGGATCAATTCACATTCTTTTACATGATAACTGCCAGTTGAGCCAGCACCATTTGTTGAAAATGCTGTCTTTTTTCCACTGGATGGTTTTGTCTCCTTTGTCAAAGATCAAGTGATTATAGGTGTGGGGGTTCATTTCAGCGTCTTCAATTCTGTTCCACTGATCTACCTGTCTGTCACTGTACAGTACATGCAGTTTTTATCACAAGTGCTCTGTAGTACAGCTTGAGGTTGGGGATGGTGATTCCCCAAGTTCTTTTATTGTTGAGAATAGTTTTTGCTATCTTAGGTTTTTTGTTATTCCAGATGAATTTGCAAATTACCCTTTCTAACTCTGTGAAGAATTGAGTTGGAATTTTGATGGAGATTGCATTGAATCTGTAGATAGCTTTAGGCAAGATAGACATTTTTATTATTCAAATCCTGCTAATCCATGAGCATGGGAGATCTTTGCATCTTCTGAGATCTTCTTCAATTTCTTTCTTCAGAGACTTGAAGTTCTTATCATACAGATCTTTCACTTCCTTAGTTAGAGTCACACCTAGGTATTTTATATTATTTGTGACTATTTTAAGGGTGTTGTTTCCCTAATTTCTTTCTCAGCCTGTTTATCCTTTGTGAAGAGAAAGGCCACTGATTTGTTTGAGTTAATTTTTATCCAGCTACTTCATTGAAGCTGTTTATCAGGTTTAGGAGTTTTCTGATGGAATTTTTAGGGACACACACACACACACACATTATTATTATATCATCTGTGCAAATAGTGATATTTTGATTTCTTCCTTTTCAATTTGTATCCCCTTGGTATTCTTTTGTTGTCTAATTGCTCTGGCTAGGACTTCAAGTACTATATTGAATAGGTAGGGAGAAAGTGGGCAGCTTTTCTAGTCCCTGATTTTAGTGGGATTGCTTCAAGTTTCTCTCCAGTTAGTTTGATGTTGGCTACTGGTTTTCTGTAGATTGCTTTTATTATGTTTAGGTATGGGCTTTGAATTCCTGATGTTTCCAAAACTTTTATCATGAATGGGTGTTGGATTTTGTCAAATGCTTTCTCAGCATCTAATGAGATGATCATGTGGTTTTGATCTTTGAGTTTGTTTATATTTTCCATTTGACATTCATGACTTTGACACTTTTGTGGAGCACTCACCAATTATATAAAAATATCTTCTGGTTTGGATTTGTCCAATGTTTTATTATAATTAGATTGTTCTTCTGTATTTTTTGCAATGTCCACATAGAAGCAACATTCTTCGGGAGTCTGGTCATGTGGTGTAACATGTCAATATGTTTTCTTACCTGTGATGCTGTCTTTGGTCACTTGGTTGAGACAGTGACTACCAGGTTGGTTATTATTTTTCTCTTTGTACCTGATAGCCATCTTGTGGGGATATTATTTGAGACTACTCAAATATCCTTCCAGTCAGTTCAGCATTATTACCTGTCATGATTGCTATTCTGTAATTTGTTTAATGTTTTCTAATATTTCTGGTGCTTCTTTTACATTTATTAATTAGAATTCAGCTATTAGGGCTGGTGAGATGGCTCAGTGGGTAAGAGCACCCGACTGCTCTTCCGAAGGTCCGGAGTTCAAATCCCAGCAACCACATGGTGGCTCACAACCATCCTTAATGAGATCTGATGCCCTCTTCTGGAGTGTCTGAAGACAACTACAGTATACTTACATATAATAAATAAATAAATCTTTAAAAAAAAAAAATTCAGCTATTAAAAATAGATGTTCCTGTTCCCCATTTTATTTATTACTTGCTTATTCCAGCATGTTCTCATATCAGTTGTGATGAGCCCATGGGCTACCTAATCACACTGCTTAGTTCTCAGTCTTATGTGTTGTTTGCATCATGGCCACAGCATCCTTGCTGGAATGCTTGATGCCACAGACTATAAAAGTCCTCCTGCGAGTATACCACACCAGCCTGTGTCACCATCTTTCACTTGTTCCCTTTTACCCATAGGTCTTTTTGAATGCCTATACAATGACAGTTACACCTGTGGGACATTTATGAAGTGTGTTTCCTATGTATTATCCCATTGAATCCTCACAATAGCTGAGTGGATTAATCTTATCCTAAGCATTATCGTCATTGTCATCATCATCATCATCATCAGCAGCAGCAGCAGAAGCAGCAGCAGCATCCCCATAATTAGATCAAGGCACCGAGGAACAAAAGCATTGGATGACTTCAGGATTGCTGATCTCTTAACCTTTGAGCCCATACTCTTGGCCACTAGACTTCCACGTGCTAACTGAACACTAATGACCCAACCTTGGCTACGTCTCCAGTCATATTTCCCACCAGTCCGAATGGTTCTGCCCTCTCCATAAACAGTAGTTGTAACAGAAGAAGGAATTCTCACTCAATATTGCTCAGGGTCCAGATGACATATTGGCTGCCATGGTGTTAGGGACACCAGTAGCAGCATAAGGAGTAGTTGTCTAAGTATTATAATTGCATAAACAGTGGTCTGCTTTCCCATGATAGTACCTAATTGAGTAGTTAAGTGTACACTATTAGGCTGCAATTATGGATCTCTCCTTGTGTGTGTGTGTGTGTGTGTGTGTGTGTGTGTGTGGTGTTTGTGAACATATAGAAGTCCAAGGACAACTTGAGGTATCAGTCCTTGGGTGCCATCTACCTTTTTCGGAGGTAGGACATTTCCTGGCCTGGAAATGACCAAGCAGGCTAGGCTGCTTAGCTTATGAGCTCCAGGGCTAGACCTGCCTCTACCGCCCCAGTACTGAGATTACAAGGCCATGCTACCATATTCTGCTTTAGTCCATGTGGTTTCTGAGGACCCGCGGTGGTGCTTTCCTTATTGGATGCCCTCACTGGGATGAGAATGACTTTGCTTTAGTCTAACGATGTGAGAATCTATGCACCAACTCAGCTATTTTAACCTCTACTTCCCTTCAGTATACAAAGAGTTACATCCTGTGTACTGCGGCTCCTCAGACTGTGGGCTCAGCCTGAGGATTCACAAGTTGAAACTTTCACATAAGACATGGGGAGTTACCTATTATTCTAATGCAAGTTAATATGGGTCTCAAATGCATTGTCTAAAATACCTTAGTCCACATGTGTTCAAGAAAATGGCTAATTTTCATATGCATATATGTATATATGTGTGTATATCTCTCTCTGTGTGTGTATACAGTAAGACTGCATTTAAAAAAATGTAAAAATAAATTTAAATACAAAAGATAACACAAAGAGACAGTACACACTTGTCCTTGGAGGAAAGATGAAAGTAATTTCTAGAGATGGGTTTTTGTGGCTCCATCACTTGGAGACAGGGAGTTCCGTGGCTGCTCTTCTGGCTATGGACTGAGAAGACTTGGGGCCAGTTATATTTATCCAGGACAAAGGTCCCAAGGGCTTAGGACACAGGCTTAATTTTGGGTGGTGATAGGCCAGAGACAGAAGTCTTGATGAGAGGTTTCATTAAGAAAAAAGCCACTGATTGTGGCAGTTAAGAGACCAGTGCTGGGAGTCAGGTGCTGCCGGGTCTTGGGCTCCATGGGTGAAGAGATGTCGACGCCCTTACCACAGGCAGAGTACAGGAGGGTGGGCTGAAGAGAGGGGGGATGCATTTGAACCTGTGGGATTTGCCTATGGCCATTAGCCTGAAAATAATAATCTTGAAGATTGAAAATGAAGCCTGAAACTGCTTCCAAAATGGTGGAAATATGCAACACTGGTCAAGGAACTTTCCGTCATAATCTATTCTTTTTAAGAAGATTTATGTATTTTTATTTTTATGTGTATGATTGTTTTGCTTGTTTATATGTTTGTGCATTGCATGTGTGTTTGATGCTCACAGGGCCAGATGAGCCACCCCCCTAGCCCCTGACTATTAGTTTTCCAATGTCCCACATCATAAGCCTGAACTCCCTCTGTTGCACATGTCCAACACAGTTCTCAAAACACCGCTTTCCGGTATCCAGTACCAGCTACCTCCATGCCACCGGAAAACTCATATATTCTGGTGGTTTTCATTGTCAGCCTGCAGATAGTCATGCATTTATTTAAGACATAACAGCAGTTCTTATCACCAACTGGGTGTTTGGAGCCCAAGCTTCATTTACGAATGTAGGTTTCCTGTGTCAATTGTGAACATTGGGAAATAGAAGGTCAGATGAATTTACTGTTGAGTAAGTCATAAAGCACACAGTTAGCTGTGGTAGCATGGAGGGGGAAACAGTTGCAGAAGACAAGCCTACAGTTAACTCCTCTTGCCAGCATCAAAGCAGCTGGTGCCTGCCAGCCCCTGGTCAGAATGGGCATCCCACACTAGAGGGCTAGTGCGTCTTTACTCTGCTGGAGCAGAGACAAATTCGCTGAAGAAGGCCTTCTCCAAGATCATCCTCTCCTTTTTCTGCCCTGTGACCAGAAAGTTCAGCAGATATCCTCCTTTGACTTAACCCAGAAAGACTTTCTTATGATGAGAGCACCAGCCCGGGGGTCCACAGGACGGGTGTGGATGCTCTGTTTCCTGTTTCTCAGCTTTATTCCTCTCTCATTGTTTGCTGATGATGGAGGCTTTTAGCATGTGATGCTGGGAGAAAAGAGGTGGAGATGCTTTGGCATATTACATAGAAAAGGAAGGTGAAATAAGAACTTGGCTCAGTTCTTAAGGATTGCTTTTGATAGAGCCAAATAATTGTTAGGGAATGAAGGTCTTGTGTAGAGATGGGAGAACTGGGTGGTACATGTAGATCAGTTGTAACCAGGCATGGTCCTGCATCCTTAGGGACTCCAGGGTTCTGGTTCTGTAGAGCACTGGCAACCAGGCATGGTCCTGCATCCTTGGGGACTCCAGGGTTCTGGTTCTGTAGAGCACTGGCAACCAGGCATGGCCCTGAATCCTTGGGGAATCCAGGGTTCTGGTTCTGTAGAAGTCCTACTCACTCCAAGCTCACCAAACAAGAGATGGGTGCTCTAGGAACCTAAGTGTAGGCAGTTATCTGCTGTTCCTCTAGACTGAGCTAAATCCCAGAGCCTCCTGAAGCTGACCCTAGTACCAGAAGGACTTATTCAATACACCCTGATCTCCACCATAAGTGTTGGCTGTATTCTAAGCCAATCTACAACTTTTAAGTAACTTTTAAGTATCCATGACTATGTCCCAGTGAACCCCAGGTCCATCAGTATCCCCCAAATCTCTTTGGATTTCGAGCTCCCCTACTTTCTCAAAGGCCCTAATGAGAAGCCTGGAGACCATCAGGTCCTGAAATCAGATCAGCATTTAACCTTGGTCCCTCGAATCCCTTGCATCCTAGTGTTTTATACACTATCGAAGGGTGTTGTGTTGATGGGATTTACTTTGGATTTGACAAAGATTTGACTTTCTCTTGGCCTGATGCAACAATGTTGGTTGTAGGTTTGTTGATTTATTTTCCAGAATATGTTGGAATAGATATATCTACAATCTTCCTTATTTGGCTCTCAAACGTCTTCTCTCTGCCCATCCAGAACCCCCAACTGGATTCAGAGTCTATTCTGTACAATAAGCTGGCAAGAATGGAGTTGGCTGACCCATCCTCCCCAGAATATCAGCCATTTCCCAGGAATGCCCTCTAAGAAAACCTGTAGCGGAGCATTTTCCTGCTCCCATTAAACAGAAGGGTTCCATTTACTTGCTTATATATGGGTTCTGTCTAGTAGTTGAATCTGCTGTGGGACTAGGTGGTAAGAACATGTTTGTGGGCATTCTTGTTGATAAATATCACATGGAAATGGAATTTTTCTGGCATAAGCCAACTCCTGACAAATGGGCCTCTTAGTGTCCTTTCAATGAGACCACCTACATGACAACTAGCCTGGAGATCTGAAGTACTGGTGAGAAATTGAAGCCATAGGTCTGACTCAGAGTACAGGCACACCAGATATGATTGCTGGGTGTTGAAGACTCTATAGCTCTGTTCCTGATGGACAGCAGCTTGGGGCTCAGGCCAGGGCAGGAGGGGTTAGCAGAGGTACTGCTGGGGCTGGGTGCTGCTTTCATATGAGGCTTCCCTTAGCATGAACTGGGATGGCCTCACGCTGGAAGACACTCTTGAGGGCTAGTGATTTCATCATTCTGAGTCCAGTCAGGAAACAGGAGCCAGGAAGACATTTACTTAGCTGCATGAGAGATTGGCTCCAGAGGTAAGAAAGACTACAGGAACAACAGGGAGAAAGTGAATAACTGGGAAAGAGCGGGAGGAGGAAGAGGCCACAAACTCTGTTAAGGCAGCATGAATCTCCCCACACTTGGCCTGTGCCTGGAGCCTGACCTAATGCTGGAGCTGCCAAAAAGACTCTGTAACTGCACCTAGGGGGCTAAAGCTGGAGTCACTCCATTCCAGCTATGACAAGTGCAGAGTGGCCTGTGATGTTTGAGCAAAGAGCAGGGTGCCTTTCTCTTCCTGTCACCACAGCTTTCGCTACAGTGCCCCCCTTAGCAGATTAAACCAAGCTGCTGGCAGGTAGTTGGCGGACTCCTGTCTGCGGGGAAGGGGAGAGGCCAGGCAGGTTTATGTGGATGCAGAAATGAAAGTTCTGGTGATAAAGAAGCAGAAAGAGAAGCCAGGAGAGAATTGGAAACTTAGTTCAAAGAGGAAAACACATTCAAGACTTAAACTCTGTCACGCCCTTAGATGGTTTTCTGTTTTTCCACATTTCTCTGGAGACAAAAGACTAACAATGGAAGGGATCGACACTCTAAGACAGGTATGTCCTCTTCCAAGTGTGCGTAAGGAACTTCTGCGACCTTTGCATGAACGTGTCCAGTGACCACAAGCTTGCTACTGGGATGGCACAGCCACTTCATCTGCTCACTGGCAAGTGCTTTGTAAGAGCTGACACTTATAGTCAGGGAATCCTCGCCACCTGCTCTTCTGTGACAGGCTCTACAAAGGTTGTTTCCTTTCCAAACTCTTCTTGGATTTAGGAGAACTGTGCTGTGTGAACAGGGTCAGCAGTGGGCTTCTGTGTTAGTCAGGAGCAGTTTGCTCATGAATGACAAAACATGCCACTTCCAACTCAAAAACAAACAAACAGAAGCAAAACAACAAGAACAAACAACAACATGACTGGAATAAAGTTTAGAGTTTAGAGTTTAGATTCAGCACGGGGATGATAGGAGACTCAGACCCATCAAATTCTCCAGGGCCTAGCCTCTCTCCAAATTTCTCCATATCTATCTTGATATCCTTATGCTGTGTGTGTGTATGTGTGTATTGTGTGTGTGTGTGTGTGTGTGTGTGTGTGTGTGTATGTGTGTATTGTGTGTGTGTGTAACTGTCACATCTGACCAGCAGGATGAATAGGATCAGTGTGAGAAGGTTCTCGTTTTAAGGAATGGAGAACTAGAAGTTGCCATTTAAAACTTTTACATTCATTTGATTGGTGAATGTTTGGTCCCATAATGAGAATCTAGCTGAAAGGAGTCTGGAAAATATATTCTTGATTTGGGCAACTAAACGACTAGACAAATCTTCTGTGGCTGAGATTAGAAAACAACAGATTCTGGGATACATCCAATCATGTCCAAAATAACGCAGGTCAAAATATGTGCTAGGTCAGGTGGCTCACATTTAATGTGGTGTGAGCTGGTGAGCTTTTGGATATAATCACACTGAACTGGTAATTCCTACTGGAGCCCAAGCCTTTGAATTTCCATCAAGTTCCCAGTTGATTCCAGTACTATCAATTCATGGACCAAATAAAACGTAAGAATCTAGGCACTAGGAATTTAATGCTGAATAGGTTGGGTTAGGTCTCATCTTGAGCCCTACAAGTAGGGATCAGCCTCGGCTTTCATTGTAAACCTGTCTTTGAGGGGGCTGTGAAATATGAATCCCAACTACCAGGTGCCCTCCACAGAGGTATGCTTCCTTCCTTTGGTGAGGTGCCTGTCATTCTCTGGAAAGGACACTGGTCAGAAAATAGAGCTAGCTGCTCAAACTCAATGCATCTTCCTCAGACTCCAGAAAAGGAGCAGTGTGGTCTCCTGAAAGCTAGGCAGAATTTGTGGAGATCGTAGACAGTAGGGGTCCATGGGACACCGAGGACAACGGCAAGGAAGCTTCTATCTGTCACAGGGCAGTGCAGCAGGCACCTTCCCCTGTGCCAGGCAAGACAAGGGCCTGAAAGACACAAGGCTGCCTCATGAGCCTGCCCAGCTCCCATCTGCTGGAGGAGAGAAAGGACATGGAGCAGAGGCAGGAATTCAGGCAATTAATCCTTTATTTAAAGAATAATAAACAGCCAGATTTTACATACTGAAAGAGGGAACAAGGTAAAAGGGGTTAAAAACTAAAAAGCAAGGACGTCAGACACCAATTAACACAAGGCTAATTGACAATTTCCCCAAGCTTCCATGGAACATGCCAGGCCGATTTCCCCAATTGCTAATTAAATCAAACCACACACACACAATACTAATTTCCCTAACTTAGGGAACTCAATAGACAAATAAAATGCGAAACTAACTTAAGCATTTTGTCAAAGTATGGAGAGAAGAAAGGGTGAATGCAATCTTAACGTGAATAAACTTCGGTACCCTCTACATCTGTGTAAGCTCTGGCATGTTTAATCAAATGCTGAAGTGCCCCACTCTCTCGGTCCTAACCCAATCACACCCATGCACCGTCCCAACCACACCCATGCACCGTCCCAACCACACCCATGCACCGTCCCAACCACACCCATGCACCGTCCCAACCACACCCNCACACCCATGCACCGTCCCAATCACACCCATGCACCGTCCCAACCACACCCATGCACCGTCCCAACCACAGAATAGCGCACAGCAGTCCTCTGCAGCTAACGTTCTCTCCCTCTGGTGAAGGGGACACAACGCATCCTGGACGTGACACAGAAACGGTACCATGTAAAAGTTATAAAACATCCACTTAATTACAGTTAAAAACAAAGGAGTAACTTTTCTTTAAAACAGTCCCCAAGGTTCTCTGAGCTGGAGTCTGGCTTGGGGAAAGAGAAGGCGATCACTTAATCACACAAGTGTGGAGACTCACCTCGGCAATCTACCCTCCCCCGGTTCCCAGCATGCAAGCTGGCTGGGCACTCATCTTTCTCAGGGGTCCCATAGCTCCTCCTGCTATGCTGGCTACAGCTTTGAAATGTCCCCCTTTACCTCCGTGCTCCATCCAGGGCTCCTGAGAAGTATCCCTGAGCCATGAGATTTAGGGACAAAGTTTTCAGGTCTTCTGCCTAAGTCTCTCAGACCAGGAGATGCTGGTGGACTCAGCTCTGAGAACTGGGCTGACATCCCCATTGTTGTTGTTTTTTACTTATATGATTGTTTTAATAATTGGGGCGCTCGCACGGTGTTTACTATACCAGGCCATGACTCTATGAGCGCTCTCCCCGAATCATCTCAGTCGATCCTCACAGTGGTCCTGAGAGCCTCAACTCTTTATTTCTCGATGTTATAGACAAGAGAACCCAGGCACTGGCATGTATCACAGCTGAGGTTCTACCCCTAAGTGGCAGAACGAGATTTGGCTTCAAAAAGTATCTCTCCAAGTCCATGGTCTTAACTGGCTCTTCAACTGCCTCTCTGTAGATCGAACGGAAGATGCTGGTGCAAGAGGAAACAAGAAGTCAGCAATGCCTACATGCTCCAAGTGTAGCCATTATTACACTCTGGAATATTTCTAACACGACCTGTCTCACATTAAACATAGACTCAAACACCTCCCTGCGGCACCCCCCCTCCATGGGACCTCCCATAATTAATCCAGTTTCCTTGTTTTTTCTCCTTTTGTCATATAATGAATAGCTTCTGGTGCTCATACACACTTATAGCACGGTCTTTAGTGGTTGAGATGCGCTTTGCCGAATGGATGTAGTCCAATTTATTTAACCTATGACTGCTACTGACATTTGAATAATTTCTTCTTTCTCTTTCCTAGGATGTTTTACTAACTTTTTTTACAGACCTGTCTTTACCCATCTGTTAGCTTTTCTTAGGACAATGACTTTCCTACAAAACAAAGACAGGTAAAGGAAAGGAGAGGTAAGTGAACACTAAATGTATAGCACTAGGAAGCCTGAACTTCACTAGTGGCAGAGGAAACCGCTCTGATGAAGTTCTTCACCACATGTCCATTGTTGGGCAGCCCCACTTTTTGGGGAGTGCCTTTGGGGGTTGCTGTCACTAAGACCAGGTCAGAAGTTATCCCCTGTGGCTGAGGAAAGCTCCTCATGGAGCACATTAGTGATTATCATGAGGCAAGTTGTATGTGTCTTAGAAATTAAACACAGGGCCTGGAGAGATGGCACAGAAGTTTAGAGCACAGCTGATCTTTCCAGAGGACCTGGGTTCAATTCCCAGAATCTACATATTGGCTCACAAGCATCTGCAACTCCAGGGTACCTGACGCCCTCTTCTGACTCTCCAGGAACCAGGCACGTAAGTGGTTCACGGACAAACATTCATTTAAGACCTATACATATAAAACACATAAAAATCACTGTTAGTCTTATTTTAGGGAATTGGCTTCCAAGTAAGGTGTGTTAGTGTATACAATACTTTTTCACCTGGTTCTGTCTTACTCCACCCACAGAAGCAAGGTATAGGCATAGGGACAACCATGCAACAGGGCAGAGTTGGACTCTAAAGCATTTTTGGCCTTTTTATCTGACTGGCATCTTTAATACATCTGTCAAGAGGGAGGTAGCTTATCTGTCCTTGTCCCTTCCTGGGACAAAAGCAGACCTGTCACCGTCAGATCAGGGGAACTTTAGAGCTGCATGGAAGGACAGCTGAAAGTCCTCCTCATTCATTGTGATTTATCATAATCCCTGACCCCCTCCCCCAGAATGAAATAGCAATGAAATAGCAATGTGATAGGTTAATGTCGATAATTAAAGAGAGTTTAAGACCAGTGTGAGACTGAACTGTGTGTGTGGGTGGTGGAAATGGTTGTTTGATGTGAAAGTCAATGATTGAATTATTCAGAGAGAGTGATTTCCAAATGATAATTTTACACTTTACATAACTGATTCTGATTTATTATAGTGGCACCCAGTGGAGCCGGCTTAGTTCTAAGGGGTTGTCAGCTTTTCCATTTCAGCTCTGGGCTAAGGCCCCACCCCTCCAAGCAAAGAACGGCTTCTGTCCAATGTCGCTGGTATCTCTCTTGTGTGAATTTTGCCCCCCTTGTTTATGTAAAAGTGTATGACTTTTTGTCTTGGTAATGTATAACCAGGCACATGGGTATATGTGCATGTGCGCATGCGTGCATGCGTATGTGAGTGTATATGCAGGTGTGTGTGTGTATGTGTGTATGTGGGGGTGCATGTACACACACGTGCATGTGTATGGGCGTGTGTGTGTGTGTGCATACACTGGCCTGCATCTATATGGGAAGTGGATACTCCAGATTGTCTGAAAACTTTAATCTTCAGTCATTTAATGATAGGGCCACAGTGGGAAATAAGACCCCAAGGGCCGTTGCAATGATGATGGCATAGTAGAGGCCAAGGCCCATTCATAATCAAAAGAGTCAAAGTGTGGAGTCCAAGTTGGGATCAACCCAGGAGTAGGAATGTAAAATTTCATGCTTGCCAGGAAAACACATAAGAAAACTTAGTCTACAAAGGTGGCTGCCACTTTTCACAGGAGTCTTTCTTGCTCAGGAGTGACTTAGCAAGACACAGACCTCCTCCCACTCTTCTGGAACAATCTAGAATGTAAGTGTTCTGTTCCGGGACAGCTGGCTACTTATACAGTGTGTCTACTTATTACTGACATACTCGACCTTCAGTGCCTCTCCCTCTGCCTCTGGGTCAGTTGGGATACAGGTTCACTTCTTGTGGACAGAAAGGTGCCTGGGAACACTGACACCCCAACCAAGCTTTGTTGTACAATACTAACAGAGCCTAACACCAGTGGGCGCTTACCTGTTACCAGCTCTGTTTTCAGACCTACACAAACTCATTTCATGTTCCCCATAACCCCTGGGAACTAGCATACTGCAGGGACTAGAGGGTGACTAAGTCAACAAGGGCATCATGTGTAGCCTCTGGCTTGGCAATGGCCTAGTATCCACTGGGTTTTGAGCATCATGCTCACTGGCCATCTGCAGCTCTCTGATTTATGGTACCCAAGTAGGCTAGAAGAATAATGGTCTATCCAAGAATATGAAGAAAACTGAGGTATGTAGAAGAAAGAATCAGGATATTTTGTGGAAGAGGGACAGGGTGGTAAGAAGAGATTCTGGAAACCCACACTGTATACCCTCTCTGACTCAGCACTCTGGCCAGATTCCCATGGTCAGGCATCCTATAACTCACCTGGACACGCTGCCAGCTGCACACTCCTCTGCCCCTCCGCTCTGCCTGATTCTGACAGCAGTGCTAACCCTGCTTTCACATCGTGAAGCTCATCAGCTTCCTGTACTACAGATCAAACTGGGGCTCAGTTACTGCCAGGGAAATCTAATGCTGCCCCTGAAGTCTAGTGGGTGATTGTAATCAGGGAAGTCACATGATTTAGCTGTTAGGAATTAAAATGTTACCTTGAAGAAAAATAAGCACTAAAAATTATGGAGTAAAAACAAAATTTGTATAGGTTATTAACATGAGACATGAGGTTTCTGGAAACCTGATTTTTTTTTTTCCCTTTGGTATTCGGGGCCAGGGCCCCAGATCTCTGTGATTTGCATAATTGTCTTTGCTCTTTAGGGTACATAGGAAGACAGGCAAGGAAGCCTGGCTACTAGTGTCCTCAGCCTTATTACATCATAGCTTTTTTCTTTCTTGATCAAGGGGACTCTTGATTCACTGAACTTCCATTGTGAACATTGCTGTAAAAAGCTTGGGGGTAAGATGACTTGCAGAATCAACGAAACCTCCTGACTGTTTCAAGGAGAAACAAAGCATAGGACCAAATAAAGTCAAAATCTGTAGTCAAAAGGCAACTAAGCAAGGCTAAATAGGCAGCCCTCTGGGAGAATGTATTTGTACCACATATGAAGGGTTAATATATGGAAGGTTATAATATATGAGCATATTTCATATATATGATATATTTAAAATGTATTATATAAAATATGTATTTATATATATATATATGAAATATGAAAAGTTAATAAAGAGGCTATAAAAAGTAGAAAACCAATGATTTACAGAAAAATACAGTGATGAGTGAGTACTTGAATGGATGCTCAAGGGATGCTTAAAGGGTTAGGGAGATGGCCCAGTGGGTAAGGTACCTGCTGTAAGCATCAGAATCTGAACTCTGGATATTCAACACTGGAGCTTTGGAGCAGGTGGATTCTCAGGGCTTACTGCCTGTGGTGGTCTGAATAATCTTGGCCTATGGGAAGTGCCACTATTAGGAGGTATGGCCTTGTTGGAGGAAGTGTGTCACTGTGGGAGTAGGCCCGTGTCCTATGCTCAAGCTCCTTCCAGGGCAGAAGAAAGTCCCTTCCTTGCTGTCTTCAGATCAAGATGTAGAACTCACCGCTCCTCCTGCACCATGTCTGCCTGCCGGCTACCGTGCTTCTTGCCACCATGCTTCCTGCCATGATGTTAATGGACTGAACCTCTGAAACTGTAAGCCAGCCCCAATTAAATGTTTTCTTTATAAGATTTATCTTGGCCATGATGCCTCTTCACAGCTGTGAAACCCTAAGACACTGCCCAACCAGACTATTGGAAATGGTGAACTGTGGATTCAGTGAGAAACCCGTGTCTGAAAAAGTAAGATGGGGGCGGGGGGCTGGAGAGATGGCTCAGTGGCTAAGAGCACGACTGCTCTCCCAGAAGTCCTGAGTTCAATTCCCAGCAACTACATGGTGACTCACAACCATCTGTAATGGGATCTGATATCATCTTCTGGTGTGTCTGAAGACAGCTACAGTGTATATATAATACATAAATAAATAAATATTTTTTAAAAATGTAAGATGGAGAGTGAGGACTGCCCTCTGCCCTTTGCCCTCTACATATGCAGGCATGGACCTGTAGATCTGCACACAGACAGATAAAGAGAAACACACACTCACAAGAGAGAGAGAGAGAGAGAGAGAGAGAGAGAGAGAGAGAGAGAGAGATCTATTAAAAATGTAGATTTAACAATAGCATTTACTTTCTCTACCTCATATTGACCAAAATGAAACAACTTGGAAGGGTGGGTTAATAGTGTCATGGATGGGACTAGAAATTTATATAATTCGTATACCCTTTCAGGTGAGCAGCTTGGGTAATGTTCTTTATAGCACTTAAAAGTAAAACAATGGCAAGAATATCATGTCTGGGTAGGAGATATGAAGAACTATATTCTATGTAATTGTTTTGTCAAAGAGCTGGCTTCAGCCTAAATGTCTAATAACCAGAGACATGGTAAGATGTCTTATTTCCCTCATGCAAGGGAATAGTATATAGTTACCATGACTGTGTATACACACACACACACACACACACACACACACACACACACACACA
>NC_034602.1:6323442-6338985 GCF_900095145.1 Mus pahari | reverse complement strand
GTTAGCACACAGCATCCACCTCATTATGGTCCATCCCATTAGCACACAACATCCACCACAGTCAACATCCACCACAGTCCTCCCCTAGGCCTTGGCTTTGTCCTGAATGAACTCTGGTCTAAGAAGTCTCCAAAGTCACTCAGGACGTTCTCCAGCTGGTTAGGAGCCTGCGTCAGAGGGACTGAGAGACTCTGGAAAGGGTCAGGCTCCTGCTAAATCCTCCTTTGTTTCCTGGATATCTGGCCTGAGCAAAGGACTTTTGGATGTTCACTCCTGAACCTGTCAGGAAGGAGGGTTGAGAACATGGTAACATAGCAGGAGCAGTGTTCTTCTACTCTAAATGGGTAGAACGCTTACTCATTAGTTCAGGGGTTGGCAGAGCTCAGGGAGGTGAGTGGGTGGGTTCACATCTCCAGTTCCTTCCCTTGAAGTTTTTAGAGCAGCATTTTGAAGTCTTCTGAGGAAGCAGATTATTTCAGGAGAGCAGAGGACCCTTTGAAAGGGCTGTGTGCTGAATGTGATCAGACACTGTTGAATTAAAAGCTCCAGGAATCTGCTCCTATGTGTACCGCACACCCAGCAATTCTTTCAAACATTTAGTGAGCATTCACTATGTGACAGGCATTGTTCCTTGCTCTGTAGAATGGGCTGGTGTAGCTTTCAGAGCCCCCCCCCTCACCCTGAGCTTCATACTGTTATGATCTCATCCAGTCAAATGCTGAAAGGAAAGCTGGCACCTAACCCCAAGTTCCCCAGACTATGAAAACAGACCTGCGTCTGGCAGCGGTCAGACTCTTCTGCTCCATGCCCCAGAAGCCTACTGTGCACTAGACCTACTGTTGTACAGAAGAGATTTTGGCTGGGAGATGGTGGCAGTGGATTCCCGAGCTTATATCTAAGCCATTTCTGTCTAGTTTGGATTGACACTTGTTTCCTTCCTCCATCTCATTCTTTTTTTAAGAGGAAGAAAGTCTCAAATACCTGCTGGTTGCCATATCTTTCAGCTTCTGTGGTCAACATTTAATTACATTAGCATTTGTTTTCACTAAAAAAAGTAATCACATTACTGCCTTTCATGTCACATTAGGGAAAATGGATACCAATATGATGCATATTAATAGACTATGATGGGAAGTTGCTAACACAATTAGACTTTCACATTTTATTAGTTCTGGAGTGACACCATCCACCCAAGAACAGCTCACTTTAGTATTGGGGAGGGGCCGGGTAGAGCGTGGTGGGTCTTGCTTGATGTTCCATGGACGCAGCCAGCTTCGTTCCAGGGGAGCTGGGAAATCCATGGGGTCCCCTGCATAGCTTCTGAGCCCTACACTCCTTGTGGCATGGGCAGCACCTGGACTTGAGCTGGGAGAGGTGCCTGCTCTTTGCAGCCAGTCTGTAGACTTGAATTGTGGTCATTAAAGGATCATGTGACACAATCCTGCCTGTGTGGCCTCAGATCAGATAGAATTAATATTTCATTATCTAGTCAGTGGTGGGTGCTGGCAAAGAGAGGGACACAGACAGGGAAACCGTCCCCAGGGCCCTCCCCGACACTCCTAGCAAGCTCTCCAAGAGGCCTTGCGCTGGCTGGGTGCCCATGAGTGACATTTGGCTGCTTTGTTTCCTAGAGGTCTGTCCCCATCTTTCTTTTCTTGCCCTCTGTGCTTCTTCTCCCTCTCGTGGGTCATGGTGGGAAACCTTTGGTCCACCTCTCTGGGGAGGGTGGTGTGCTGTAGTGTTGGGGGAACTTCGGTCTCCTTCCATATTGAATCTCCTAGCCACAGCCTCCCTCATCAGTCTTCCGGTGGAAACACTCTGTACAAATCAATTTGTTTCTTTAGGGCCATCTGGAATATTTTGAACTCCACAAAGTGCAGTCCAAGGTGATATTGCTCCAAATATGACACTTGGTGCATATCTACTGCGAGTTCTCATATGAGCACCCCCAACTCCAAACTATGAGAACGAAGCAGACAAGACTTTGTGAAATATTAATGGTGGGCATGAAGAAGAGGAAGGAAGCCAAGGCTACACATGGAGATGCCAATGCACACCAGCACCGAGAGGAGCACAGGCGTGGGTCCTACTAGCCTCCCTTCGTTTCTCCCAGGGGTGATCCAGAACAGAACGCTGGGTCTTGCACTGAAATCAAGTGTATTGCAATTGAGGAGGACCGCCCCCCCTACCCCCATTGCTCCCTTCACCCCCCCTAAAACAAAACAAAACCCCTGAAGATAAAGAAAGAGATCTACTGTCTTAACAGGATCTATGGGGAAGGGATATCTGCAGGAAGGGAAACTGAAGATCAGGAAAAGAACAGCTTATCTGTCAGTTCTAGGTGGCTTACTTGGAAGCGAGCTACACACTTCTGTGTGTTGTGAAACCAGATCTAACAACCAAAGGCGGCAGCCAGCTTCTGTTAGGACAGCAGCAAGGGGTTTTTCTGCCAGTAATCTCAGGTTCCTTTGCAGGGAAAGACACCAAGGAGAGTGTCAGCTGCAAACTTGCCTTCATAACTCTACGATCCAGAGAAGACCGTTTGCCTTCAAGGTGTGTGTGTGTGTGTGTGTGTGTGTGTGTGTGTGTGTGAATATCAAATCTGCACTTTGCATCTTTCATCCACAGAACAGCCTAAGGGTACTGTGCTGTATGGCATGTAAGACTCCCCCCATTCTGTAATTCTGAAAGCACAGAAGAGTGAGTACTTTATGTCAGATGAGAGCCCTCTGTGTCCTGCACTGGAAGTCTGACCTCAGTGTGATCAGGATGCACCCAGCGGAGAGCTTGGGAGCTGTTCTCAGATAGGAGAAAAGGCCCAGGTAAAAGGAGGTGGTGGTTCTCAATCGCCAGACTGCAGTCAGAGGGCAGGCAGCATGCAGTACCTTCTGGATGGTGAAGCTCATCCTGGAGGTGGAGGGAAATGGTTTCACACTTGAAACCTAAGGTGATTCATAGGGATCCCCAGTTGGCAGCCACCTCTGCCTGGGCAGTAGAATGCTGGTTAATGACCCTGTTGTCACATCTGGGATCCTGTGGGAAGAGGGTTTGTAAGAAGCTGACCCAGGGGTGGGTAGACTTGCTAATTAATCATTTCCAGAGCAAAGCAAAGCTAGGTGTGTAAGGGACCTTTAAAGAATTCATATCCAGGATGCTTCTGGTGTGTTAATGGCTGTGTTACCGTCCTTGGGTCTCACTGAATCAAATACCTGGCAAATGATTTAAAGAAGAGAAGGTGTTTTTATTCACTATTTCAGAGGGATTTCCGTCTGTTACAGGGAAAAAGGCACAGTGGTAAGAGTACTGTGTTGTATGGCCGGTAAGGCTCCCCCGACTATGGGAGTGCGTGGGCTAAGCTCACGCCACAGCAGACTAGGAAGCCAGAGTAGCATAGGTACAGACTATAAAGTTTGAAGGCCTACCCTAATGACCCTCCATCAGCCAGACTCTACCCTGTGTATTTCCCACAGGTTCCAAAATAGTGCCATAAACGAAGGACCCAGTATTAAATATAGGAGCCTGTGAGGGACGTTTTAGATTAAAGCCATAACTGGGCTTTCCCAATCCTTTCCTTTCCTAGGTTTCTAAGAACATAGACACACAGACACATGCAAATACACATAAACATCACACACATTACACCATACATACCACATGTCACATACACCACACCACACACATAAACACATATACATCACACATCACACCATATATACCAAATACCGCACACACCACAAACATACCACACTATACCATACATACACATGCATACATCACACACATAAACACATACACATTACACATCACACCATATATACCACATACCACACACACCATAAACATACCATACTATACCATACATACACCCACATGCATGTGTAGAGACACACACGCCACACCACACGTAAATGTATACACCACACACACACACACACACACACACACACACACACACACTGTACACACCATATGTATACAAGACACACACCTACAGATCAATCACACCACACACACATACCACATACACACAATGTGTACACACATGCAGACACAGTCACACACACCCCTACCACATACAGATCATACATACACTCACACACACTTAGGTGAGCATGTTTGTACAAAGATCTTGGTGGTGACTCAGGAAGCTTGCCTGGCTTAGACTGAGTTCTGCAAGATTCAACCCCAAGGGAAAGTGAAAGTAAAATTGAAGCAATAATCAATCACTTAGTGATTCTAGTGTGTCCCAACCCAGTGTTCCAGACCAGAAAGTTTTGGTTGCAAAGTCTCCTGAAGGGTGGGAATGGATGGACAACAGGTCATTCATATTTGGTTGTTACTATTGCTGTCTCGGAGAAGGTGACCCAGAAGTCAAGCTTGACAGTTACGTGGGTTACACACTGAAATCACTATCAGTGTATCCACCATAACAAACATACTGTTTAGAAAGGAGGAATATGTTTTTAGATTTCTCTGACTGACATCCAGTGTGTTTAAACAAAGAGAATCAGGAAAATCCTCCACGACACCATCTGAGTATTCTTTGGGAGGTAAAAACCTCACCTCAGGAAGTACCAGCCAGCAGGCTGCCTTTGAACGGCTATGTTGAGATGGGAATCGGTTTTTTGGGGGGAGGCAGACAAAAGAGAAGTAAGGGAAGACACCCCAGTTTTTAAACCAGGCAATTCAGTTTAAAGAAAGATGCATCTTTACTGAAAATAAGGGAAATACAGTGCACTGTTGCCTGGCTGTCTCTAATAATGCAGACTGTTCACCCATTTTGCTATGATGGGGAGGGTACCTGGCTGGATACAAGCCCTTAACTGGAATTGTCTGGGGTACGCATGAGGCTCTGCTGTTCAAGGCCTTTCTGGACCCTGCCTGGTAGCATGTCTGCCAGGAGTCAGAGTACATTACCATCCTTTGCCTCCATGTCACATTGCTCTGCGCCCATTATTTTGCCAAGCAGGGACACCTGGACAAGAGGTTCTGTTTTTCTTTCCATTGCCCCTGGCTTATAAAACAAAACCAGCAAAGAGCACGTGATCCCTCTGAGTTCTGGCATGCCTAATGGTGTTTTGTTTTGTTTTCTTTCTTTCTTTTTTTTTTTTTTTTTCTTTTCTTTTCCAGTGCCAGGTACTCAGGTACTGTGAGCTGACTCTGAGTTAAAGAAAACGAAAAAAAATGGACAGGCAGCGTATTTTTTTTTTTTTTTTAATCATCTTCTTTGTTTACAAAGTAGTGACATTCAGTCTTGAATCAAAGAGAACAGTTTCCAGGTAGAAAGTCTGTGTTTGTTTTTTGTTAGTTCCCAGCTACCAACATGCCTCTCCTCCAAATATTTTAAAATCAACGTACCTTGATTTAAGCAACAAAGAAAGGACTTGGGGGTTGGGAAGGTAGGAAAGGCGGGGCAGGCTTTTAAAAGATTATCCTTTTGGAGTTTTGATAGATTAAGAGGGTGATCAAACTGGGCAGCGTCTTAATAATAGAGCCATGTGGATTTTGGCTGGGCTAATGGAAGCTCTTTTGTCAATTTTCTGTAACCTGCACTTGACAGGACTCAGGAAGCAGCAGGACCGGCCACCTTTGATACTTATAAGGGGCTTAATGAGATTTAAGGTTCAGCACCATGACTGAGTTCTCTACTGTAGGTGTAAGTTTCACACAGTCTGCCTGTGCTTTGCTCAACCTAGCACCCTTTCTGGCTGGTTCTGTTGCCCGTGTAGGAATCCCAAGTGTGTGTGTGTGTGTGTGTGTGTGTGTGTGTGTGCTTTCTGCAGAAGTAACAGCTGAGAGCTGGGCAACTGAGTTTTTGAACTGAAATTCTTTTCTTTTTCTTCTTTTTTTTTTTCCCTCTAAAAAGATATTTGGTTGTTGTTCCATTTAGGAGTGTGTCTCTGAGATATTACCTGTCCTGAAAACATGGAGTGAATTTACTCTGGCAGTCAGCTGCAATTTTTAAATACATTCATTAGAGTATTAAAGGATGTCTGTCTCCTGGGGAGCCAGTACTGAGGAGGAATACACGCATCATACTGTTAGTTCTTGGGGTGGGCAGAGGGGTGGTGGGTAAGGCCATGTCAGGCCACAGGAGCCCACATGGGCCCACACCATTCGGATGGAATATTTGAGCTGGAAACGCTCAACATGAAAGCTTCTGCCCCAGGAGCAAGCTGTGAGGATAGGCTGTGAGTCACAGGGACCTGTGGGTACCTGTTTAGGGGGTGAGGATGGAGCAACCCAGGCTGAGGGTGCTGGTTAAGGACAGGGGCTAGGACAGGGGCTCTTCAGGAGCCCTTGAGGGGAGAAAAGTAGTTTCCTCTGGGCTATGGCTTACCCTGATTAGGCTTCATGGGAACAGAGAAGGACCGGAGTGTCCCTGCTTACGTGACTCATGTGATCCTGCAGTTACTTGGTCTCACTTCCTGGACACAGGGACTTCCTCTGATGACCAAAAGGCTGGCGTTCTGCCTCAGCCATGCACTGAACATTCCTTTTGGAGGCCATAGATTAAGAGCTTGCATGCTCTACCAGACCCCTTGGTGATGATAGTTGGTGGACTCTTAGCTAGAGGGTGGAGGCAAACTGGCTGTACACTCCTGCTGGCCCACACAGAGGAAAGCTGGAGTCATCTGCACCTCAGGAGAAACAGACCCTGAACATTGTCTGGCCACAGCATTCAGCTCTAATACCTAAGAATTAGACCAAAAATGTTTCTAGGTTGTCCAATGTCCTTCTGAGAATCAAGTCACTCTGAGGAGTGTACAGTTTGATGCTCTCAGGGGCAAAGCTCCCAGGGATATGTAAAGCTGATGTTTGAGATGCATAGGAACCATATTTTCCCATAGCCTTGTCTGTCAATGCACTTAAGAGTTGGTGAGAATAAGTGAGAAGGGGAGGTCTTGCTAAAGATAACTTCTTCAGTTTCACCTCATCTGCCGTACATGAACTTAGCCCGCTTTTCCCTGCCTCTCACACTCGCTCATGATTTATAAATGCTAGGTTCCCCTCTGCCATCTCGACCTGGCATCCACTCACCTCTCTCTCTGGGGTTTCCTTCCCTGGCATGTAAGGGTATCACTGCGAGGAATCAGATGCACATCGATCTGTTCACAGACAGACTGGGAAATTTATGTGAGTCCTAAAAGTGTACGCCTTTAAAAACATTCACAAATTTAGAAGTTGTAAAAATGTTTACCAGTGTCTCCTGAAAATGGCAAGGGTCAGGCCAGGTTTGGTCCCAGCAGAAGTCTGAAGGCCAGGGGCTGCCAATGTATCTGCTGTAGGAAGACTGTCAGGCTTGGGGTCATACCAACCTTGGCCCAAAGGCCTGTGCATCTCTGTGACATTGAAAGTGTCAGTCAGCTGGACTCTTCCAAAAAGTGGCCTTTCCCATGGAATGGGTGTAATAGCGGTGCTGCCGTCTTTTAGAAGACTTCCTCTCGACTCCGTGGACCACGAACTATGCTGTATGAATAACAGTTTACCTTAACTGCCATGTATAAATACACATGTGTAAAATGGAGATAAACTCTTCACCGCCCTGAGGTCAGTGGGGGAGGAGCAGGACACTGAATGTTATAGCGGCTCAGCACAATGATAGCCCAATCTTCTGTTTGGACACACTTGGTTTTACTTAGGTATGTAACACAAATGTGAGTGTGTCCTGAACTGAACACTCAAAACCCTGTGACCTGACAACTATGAAACTCTAGGGTTTGGTGATCTTGCCTTTCTCGGGCAGGGAACGAAGACTTTCTTAAGTTAGGCACAGCCCAGAAGATGTATGCTGTTCTTATCCATTTCAGGTGGAGACACATATCTAGATTTTAGTGACAGATCACCTGCATGTTGCCTTATTATTAAACAGTCCCTGGTTACTACTAGTCCTGAAGAGCAAAGCTGGATTTTCCAGAAGAGCAAATGTACTTTGACAATGTAGGGTAGAGCCAAAACTTAAAGGATGCACGTTCTTAAAGCAGAGTTTTCTAGTGACAGCCTTTAAACTTGTCCAGGGGTGACTGACTACTGTAGCACTCCTTTGGAAATTTTAAAACATACCTGGGTTAGCCAGAGTGGTTAACTCATGGCCTTCTGAGAGGCCCTAGGTCAGGAGTGTCTATGATGTCTTATTGATCAAATAGAAAGTACTTTTTGTAAGAAGTCATAGGAAATCCTGGTGTGAGCGTTGTATGGACCTGTATGTAGGCAGTTTGTAGTCGTCTAAATCTGAGAGGCAGGCAGGGTGCCCTATTGAGAGCCTGGTGAGTCAAATGAGGTGTTGCAGCTCAGCCTGGCTGGATCTGCATGTGTGGCTGCTGTGAACTCTCTTTAGGAGTTTTTCTAGCTCACATCCACTGATCTTTTATATTCTAGGGTTGAGTGAGCACCCTGCTTCCCAGTCTTTTCTCCCTCCATCCAATTCAGGCTGGGCAGACAGGGAGTTCCCCCAAGCTCACGTAAAAAACTCACCATGGAAGGCAGTGGGCAGAGAGAGCAGCATCTCAGGACCTCGCCACAAGTCAGTGTTTAAGGGGGTGTGCCTGGACCTGGAGTCCGCCTGATGTGCACTAGGGACCCTCAGGGGATCAGGAAGGCTGTGCTGTCGGGGGCATTGCTGACCTCTCTGTACCCTCTGACTTTGATTTCCCTGCCAAACATCTGCAGCATAAAGACCATTTCTTCTTCCTAAACAGAGATGGTGTTTAGTTTTTGTTATGATTACAGTTCTTTACTTTTTAATGACTCCAAAGAAACTGTGGGGGCCTTCACAAAGCTGACAAACTGTAGTTAAGATGTCCTGTTCTAGAGCTGGGACTTGTTTTCAAATGCAAACTGTAGGACTGTCCTAAGCCAGGGATGCAGGCCCCAATTATAGGACCATCCTGACTTCATTTTCCCCCATTGGACGAGCCAGGCTTCATTTGTGTTTTAATTACAAAGATTTGAAAGCATCTATGCCCTGGGTGGAGGAAAATCTAAGGCCCGTCACCTGCAAATGGTGCTTCTGAAAAATGGGACAGTTTCAGAAAGTTCCCAGCACTAAACATGGGTGTGTAATGAGCCCCACCTTGCATCTTTAATGATAGAATTCTCCATCACACATGCTGTAATCATATGCTCTCTGTAGAGTCAAGGGATGTGCAGTTCCAAGTTCATTCATCAATGACCTAGAAAATTAATTGCACATCTTATTGAAACCAGCCCTGTCCTATATGGCCCTCTGTGTGGACCATGGCTCAGATCTTTTGAGTAACCTCTCTCCCCCCAGGGCAAGCAAAGATGCCTTTAGCAAATGTCAAGCTCAAATGTAAAGTGTGCTCGATGTTGTCTCTTCTACACTTTATGAAGCATCTAGGTCCTTGAAACAACGAACTGCTTTGGAAATTTAGTAAGTGAAGGATGGGAAAGGAGAACATTAGCCCTGGGGTTAGGGACAGGGATTCATCCCAGCTTGAGTGTGCTCAGAAGGTTTCTTGGTCTAAAAATACCCTGTTCGTTCAGGTTTCTTAGTCTGAAGTTGTCCTACCTGGGGCAGGCTCTGGGTTAAGCATCACCCCTAGGAGGGAGTGGACTGGAGATGGGAGGTGAGTTCTTATTTAAAAAGCAAATACTTGCTGGACACAGAATATAGCTCATTCAGTTGTAAGGAACAGTTTGTATCAGAATTGCTTTCTCCGGGATGGGTGGGGAATTGAAAGTCAGCTTGGAGACCGTGGCTCTCCTGTCCAGGACAGGGAAGGCAGTTTGCCACCTTCCATGGCAGGCTGGAGCCTGCTTCGGTGAGCAGAGACAAAGGGGGCAATTTGCTCAGGAGAATCAAGGAGGTTTGTTAGAGAGTTTACATATCACAACTGGCAAATGATTGACTGTCACCACAGGTTCCAGGCTCCCTCCAGGCTCCTGAGTTTCTAAGCGAAACAATCTGAAGTTTCTCGGACACACTAATTATTGCTAGATAACTCAGCACACCATTTAGCATAATATAAATAACATACTACTAATTTTTGTTCATTGCATTCTTCTCATTGGAATGCTGGTCTCCCAGGAACAGACTGTGTTTGCTCATTGGTACAGTTAGGTGCCTAGAGAAGTGGTTGACATAGTCTGTGCCCAATAACTATTTCCTGGATGAATTAGTATGTGTATTGTTTCCCTTTGCATATGACAGTAAGCGCCACTTCAGTGCCTACATACTACTAACTCTGATCCAAATATTTTTCAGATTTTCTGCTTAGAACTATCTTTTTTCTCTAGGGCCCGCTCAGAATCAGTACCATTGCAAATCCCTGATTTCCACTGCTTTCCTGATGTACGGGGTGGTAAACAGCGCTCAGGCTCTCTGAGTTGTGCCAGTGGCCCTTTATTGCAGAGGGCGAGGCCTAGGATTGAACATAAACAAACACAGCCGTGAGTTTAAAAATAGACCATTGAGCAGCTTACAAAATAGGCCCCTTGTTTTTGAGAGCACAGTGGACGCTCTCGAGAAATAATAAGAAATAAGTCTGGAAGAGGGACAGAAACCTCTGCCTTCCTGGCGGCACTCATCCTTCCAGCTTCTTTGTGTTTGACACGCCTGTGACAGAGCTGGCTGCCAGCTGCGGCCAGCGTCCATGGGCAGCGGAAAGTTGATCTGGGCTTCTGGAGAGAAACTGGCATCACTTTGAAAAAGCTGCAACATGCTTGTTGTGCTAATTTCTAGAGACACGGATGCCCTTTGGTGAGGGCATCTCAAGACGCAAGCTCTGACAAAAGTTATGGCCCACACGTGACCTGGTGACCTAGGGAGACAATTTCAACATGCCCACCCCTATGCTCTCTTATCTGCACAGCTTTAATATCTGCTATTTAGGGTGGCTTTGAGGCACTGGTGTGCCAGGCATCTGGTGACAAACACATGACCTTCTTCTGTAAGTTGTACAGGGCCAAGGTTTTGCTAGCAATTTGAAGACACACACACACACACACACACACACACTGGTGTTGTACTGTCTATATCTGCAGTCCAGCCCTCTAGTTTTGATTCCACTTACGTTATGTACTAGGTGTATAGCCTGGAGTTCAGAGTGTTGCTTTTTAAATGTTAAACTATTCAGAGTGGGAAACAAATTTTTCATTTATTGTATCAACTATATTTTCTATAACTCTCTCATTCTTCCAACTATTCTATATGGCTGTCTTGCATGGCTCATGTAAAACATTTTCTACTGACATTTAATTTGTTTTCATTTTTCCCATTATAAACCATACGCTAGTCAACACCCTTGAATACTGGATAATTAGTCTTTATTGCCTGAAAGGCTGAACCTCATCTCCTAGGATCTTGTTCACATCTGTATGCCTCCAGGAGCTAGCTCTGTGATGGGCTCAGTGGGGAGCCCGAGGAGACACAGGACACTCCTCCCACTGGAGGCTGTGATCTTAGGAAGGAAGTCAGACCCCAAGAACAATGGACTTGTCTCTAGCCACAGGACATCATGGGGTGAGAAATAGGGCTGACAGGTGATTTGGGGAGCCACAATGGCTAAAGACCGTGTGAATGAGAAGAGATTGTCCCCTAATGAGTGTCCCCTCTTGCTTGAGGACTCCTTGGGTCCTGGAATGTGTAGCAGAGGTACTCTCCATAGATAGTTATTCTTAGATGCTCCACAGGTTTTCTTCCTTTCTTTTTCCTCCTCCTCCTCCTCCTCCTCCTCCCCCTCCTCTTCTTCCACCTCCTCCACCCCCCTCCTCCCCTTTCTCCTTCTCCTCCTTCTTTTCCTTAATTTTTAAAGATTAAGACCCAACAATAGTCAGAGACTGGCCTCTGGGAAGTCCGAGTGTACCCGTCCCACTTCTGCTTTATTCTCTCTTTATATGTCCGCTTGCACAAATAATGTAAACTCTTGTTTTATGTGTTTAAAAATTTGCAGACCTTTTCAGCAAGATGTAAACAGGCAAGGCCTGAGAGGTGGTGTTCCTCTGCAAACCTGTCAGCTATGGAGCAGTTAGAGCAGTGTGAATGGTTGACTAGAATCAGCCTTCCTTTCCCTCACACGGTTCTCTTCTGTTGGTTGGCGCCTCCCTCCTTAGATACCCCTGCTGAGGCCTGGCACTAATTTCTGAAGGCTTCTTAAAAATACTGGACCAAGATCTGAACTCATCAAAACCAAAGCTCTAGTTTCTAGTATTGTGAGGGAGAGTTGAGAGGGGAGAGAACGAGTTTCAGAGGCTGAGTGTGATCATGGTGGCATGGTGGCATGGTGGCATGGTGGCATGGTGGCATGGTGGCATAGGCTTTTAACCCCAGCACTTGGGAGGGGAGGCAGGAACCCTGGACTCTTCCCCAGAGTCTTCAGAAAGAAGGCCACAGAGAGGATGCCTCTGGCTCTGACCTCTGTGACTGAGGCCTGACACAGGAGACACTGTTGTCCGGTTTGGACTTTCCAGATTGGGTATGAGACCCACTGATCCAGTGATCTAGAGAATCTTGGTCTCTGTCTCTCAGGATCAAAGGAGCATCACTCACCCATAGCTGCCTGGGCTGGAGAGCGCTCGCACAGAACGTGCAAAGCTCTAGGTTGGATCCCAGCATCGTTTCAGACGGGCATGGGGGAACTGTTTGTAATTCCAGCACTCCGGAGGCGGGGTTGGAGGAGCAGAGTTCAAGGTTATGCTCAGCTACAGATTGACTCTGAGGTAAAGCCTGCTTTAGGAGACCTGGTTTAAAAGAAGCAAAACGAAAAATTAAAATAAATGAAGATTGTCCTGTCTTTCTTGGGAAAACTTGTCTCTAGTAGTAAAGAGCATGAAGTACTCCAGCCCACAAAGCTAAAATGTGGCAGGATGGACTATTTTGCCTCAAAGAAGGTGTTGATGTCGTTAAGGATGGAGGTATCATATCAACTGGTTGATATCATATGATACTACATGCCATACGCCTGGCCCAGTCCTCCTTTTTCCTCTTCACTGTGAACCTTTGCGTTTCATATCCTTGTGCTTTAGGATTTTATTGTATTTCATTTTTCAAGCTGAAGACTACAGGGTGTGGTGCTCTGGGGGGGGGGCAAAAGAAAACAATTAGGAAAGATTTTTTAAAGTTTCTTTTTGACTAAGAGCAAGCCACAGCGAGATATCACACACCAACTTGCCACCAGCTTTTCTATCCATTGCTGCTTTCCCCATTTTTATTCCTTCTTTCTTCCTCTGACACCTTTACATAATAATCTTAATGCAATAAAGTTGCCTTCATTTGGTGTTTTTTCCTAATTATTCAACAACTTTCAAATGAAGAAAAATGCGAGTCATTTAATTTTATTTTTTTGGCTTTAGAAAAAAATGTGTATGTCTCCTTTCTGTTTGCTAAACAGTAATTGCAGATCTTTCTGGCCACCTTTAATACACCCAGCTAATTATCCTGAAATAAATCTCTTTCAAGCCTACATGCCAGCGGTTCTGGGATCTGAGCGGCTCTTTCAGCTCCTGGCTGCCTGTCACTCAAATGGGCCTCAGCTGCAACACTGAATGATGAGTATTAATCTCCCGCTGGGAAGATTCACCCAATCTTCCACTTCCAACGACAGCTCCCGGGATCTACCTGTTGATCTAAGCCAGGATTTTCTTTTGCTGAGTGCTGTGGTTTTGCAAAGTGGAAGAGGATTCCTAGGAGAAGGACAGTCAGTTAACTTTCTCCTAATTGCCATTCAAAATGGAAAAGGAAGAGGCCAGGACACTGTACGAGGAAGGGAGCAGGGCTGAGGAGTGGCCTGCAGCTTGGCCAGGAAGTGCTGGGGCTCCTTGAACAGCCCCAAAGCCAGGGTCTGTGTCCACACTTTTGCCCAGGGCTAGCACACAGGCCTTTGCTTCCACCAATGGTCTTCTCATCTATCTCTCTGCACCTTTATGTCCCTCCAGGTGAACCTTGTGAAGTGCCCTGGCTTTGCCTTCCTCTCCCCAAGTTCTATTTCTTTCGGGATTTTTCTCTCGCTCAGCAGTTTCTTATTGATCCATAGCCTAGCTATTTCCCCCAGATTTTGTGTCAGGTCCCATTTGCCTCTGTCAACTGCGGCGGGATTCCCCTATGCACCCCACTGCAAACTCCCTCATCCATTTCCCCTTGGCTTCTTTCCAGTGCCTTCCCTTCTCATGAGCTGAGAAATGATGACATGAGCAGGCCTTACAGCATCCTAGGTAAGACTTCAGGTCCCCAGCCAACACTGTCCAAGGCACCGCAAAGAGTTGAAGTCCAGTTGAGTGAGTGGGAGAGTAACTAGTGAATGTCATGGCCACACACTGTATTACCTTACTCCCTTGCTCTGCTGGGTACACTGAGCCATCTTTTATCTCCTCATAGGTAGACTGCACTCTTGGCCGCTGGCCAGCAGAGTCTCGTGACTTGTAGAGTTCTGTGCACAATGCTCACCTTTGGCTTTGGCCAGTGAGTACCTTGTCTAGGTTGAGGCTGTGAGAACCTGGTGTCCTCTTTCCTTTCTGCTCTGTCTGCTGACCATGTGCCAGAGGGTGACCGCTGCTTCTGCTTGGGCCTCGGAGTGAGAACCTGACTGGAGTCAGCCATGGACATAGGGTATGAACAAGAGAAACAAACTCCGCTTATTTTGTAGCTTTGAGGTTTAGCGTATTTGAAAGTTCTGTGGTGCAGTCTAACCTCTCCTAACAGATACACAACCATATCATTCCGTATCTATGTGAGGTTTCATTTACACAGTCTTTAAATGCATACTGTTTCTCTCCCCTCTTACCGTATATCACCCGTATGTATAAGTACGTATATAGGGAATTTCCCCCCCTTTTTAATGAAGTGTCTTTAAAAAAAAAAATTGCAAACCTGACATTAGAAATCCCCAGAGCTCCCTGGGACTAAACCACCAACTGAAGAAAACACATGGTGGGACCCATGGCTCCAGCTGCATATGTAGCAGAGGATGGCCTAGTCGGTCATCAATGGGAGGGAACGCCCTTGGTCCTGTGAAGGTTCTATGCCCTAGTATAGTGGAATGCCAGGGCCAGGAAACAGGAGTGGGTGGTTTGGTGAGCAGGGGGAGGGGGAAGGAATAGAGGGTTTTCAGAGGAGAAACTAGGAAAGGGAATAACATTTGAAATGTAAATAAAAAAAATCTTTAAAAAAAAGTGAAGAAAAAAAAAAAAAGAAATACAAATCTCGGTTAAAGAGAAAAAGAAGTATCCTTGCTTAGCTGTTTCTTGCGGAGAGACGAGTCTTAGGAACATCAAATACTTCCTGTGTGTGTTGTCTGAATGCGCCTGCGCAGGGTTGCCACATAATGTTTATGAGGGTGTTCAGGTAACAATCAAGGGGAAAGGCATTTTCCAGAACTTTAACCTACTGGTTGTGTAGATCATTTTGGAAAGAGTCTGCTATGGGGCTGCAAAGTCTGCTCAGTGGATAAGGGTAAGACCTGTTCTTACACAGGACCCAGCTATAGTTTCCAACTCCAGGTCAGTTACAATCACCTGTAACTCCAGGTCAGTTACAATCACCTGTAACTCCAGGTCAGTTACAATCACCTGTAACTCCAGGTCAGT
>NC_034602.1:6309445-6323062 GCF_900095145.1 Mus pahari | reverse complement strand
ACCTGTAACTCCAGGTCAGTTACAATCACCTGTAACTCCAGGTCAGTTACAATCACCTGTAACTCCAGGTCAGTTACAATCACCTGTAACTCCAGTCCAGGACATCGCAGAGCTCTGTTCTCCACGGACACCTGCACATACACATAGCCACCCATTTCCACAATAAACTTAATTAAAAACAGTAAAAATAAATATTTTTTCAAAAACTGTTTACAAGAAAACTTGGAGCTCTAGTGAGCAACCGCTCACGGTGAGGCTTCCCACAGTAACACAAAGGCAACCAGGTCATTCTGTAGCGGGCTTTGGGCACTGCTGAACCCCTGTACAGAGAATGAGAGTCTTTAACTATATTGCAACTTTGAAGCAACACAGACAAAATGTGGGCCTCAGGCTTCCAGTCAGTCCATCTCCCATGGAGGTCAGCTCCAGGAAGCCTTCAGGACTTGCACAGAGTTACAATCAGAGCGCTGTGTGTTCCAGTGTCCTCTGTAGTCTGAGCCTGCTAGGCCTGTACAATACAAGAGCACCATAGATTTTGCCCACTGGACATTTCTTCTGGACATTTTCCTTCCCAGATCCTGCACTAGATTATTTTCATCTGTCTTGACTGGTCAGGGGTTTGCCCTAAGACACAGCGTTGTTTGTCTTAAATCCAATGATTATTTGTTAAGCAGTGAAATATGGAGTCACATGCAGGTCTTGGGTTTTCTTTCCCTAGGAATGTTACAGCCTCATACTGCAGCATGTGGCACAGTTAACTGCCAGAGGCGTCTTTGCTGTTGGATCTTGCCCATGTCTGAAAATCATCTTTACTGCCTGCCATGGCGGTTATGCAAGCGACCTTTGGGTTTCTTAATTTTTGAAAAAAAAATGTATGACAACCTACTTCACCCATGGAAATGTCCCACAGTGAGATTGTGAAATTGTTAGTGAAAATGGAGAGGTGGAAGCTCAGTATTAGGCTAGAAAGCACCCACTTCTTGCTCTGCCACGGGTGGTGTGGCCTCACAGGGGTCATTTACGCTATTGGGCTGTCCTTTCTATAAGATGTGACTGGATACTTTTTGTTTCCATAATTTAGGGTTTAGGGTGTAATATTGTTTGATATTAAACCATATTCTTTAAAGATGTGTTTCAAGATATGCTCATCTTAAAAGAAATTTTGGGGATTATTTTTTTACCTTTTTATTAAAAAATACCTATACAATGTATTTTGAAAATGCTTCTTATCCTTCTGATATTCCTCCTAAATCCTCCCAGCCTCCAGATACAACTTTATGCTTTTTCTCTTTCTTGCAAAATAAAATAAAAACAAACAAAATTAAACAAACCAAAATAAAACAACAAACCAAGACATCCCCTCCAAATAAACCAAAAAATCAAAACAATCAAGCCAAAAAGGTTGTAAGACCAAAAAAAAATGCTAAAACAAAGCAAAACGAAACAAAAGTCCCAGTGAGTTCCTTTTGCGATACTCCTGGGCATGGAGACTGGCTGAAATGTGGTTAATACACCCAGAGAGACTCCACTGGGGCAAACAGATTCTCCCTTTGCCAATGATCATTGGTTGCACATAGCTTCATGGTTAGGGCGGAACCCTCAATGCTAGGACCCCATTTGTCTTGGAACTCTGTAGGTCCTGTGTGTTCTGCCATAGTTTCTGATAGTTCGTATGTGTATCAGTTCTGATGTGTCTGGAGGGCACTGATCCATCAGCTCTTATAATCCTTCTGTCTCCTTGTCCACATAGCTTTGGGGTGGGGGGTTGCTGAAGACATCCCGTTTGGGACTGAGTGCTCCAGTCTCCATTCTCTGCACATTGTTCAGTTGTGGGTCTGTGTTAGTTCCCATACCATGTAAAAAGCAGCTTCTGTGATATAGATTGAGGGAGGCACTGATCTATGAGTGTAGCAATATGTCACCAGGAGTAATTTTAGCGTTATGTTCACTTACCAGAATAACTGCAGTAGGTTTATGAATAAGTCTGTGACCCATCTAGTCTCAAGTTCTTGGGGGCCTTAGCAGTTTCTGGTATGAGTTCAAATTTGTGTCAACCATATTTTTAAAATAAACAAGTATAGTTACCTGCATTTTATGATATGGATATGTTGAAATTACATAAATTATCTAAAATTGTAATCCTATTAGTGATGGAAGTGAGTTGAAAACCTAGAAATTCTATTCCCCATGCTACAGATGGAAGAGAGCTGGCCCTTCTGTGCTATTGCTGGGGGATTATCGAGTCACATTCAACCACAATAAATCAGCTTGACCAAAACTGATTGAGCATATTTTATGTGTTTAATGGTGAGTAAACTATGCTCTCTAGCTTCAAAGGTGTGATCTTGTAAGAGTCCCATATACACACTTATAGGAAGCACCATTCTAAAGGTATTTTTAGGACTTCCTCTTCTAAATAGGATGAAGTAACAGGAGTCAGCACTCCTTTCCCACCTCCCCACAACAGTAACACTGGACAACACAGTGAAATAATGCCCCTCAAGTTATTAGACGGAAGGAAACAAGGGAAAACAGAAGCAGCCCAGGTGAGTCCTATGTTCACCGTTGTTTACTCCTTTGAGTTTCGTGGTCACAGTGGAGAGAATGAAGACTAGAGGATCTTACAGTTCTCAGTGTTTCCAGGAAGCAGTGAGTATGGGGAGAAAGGTGGATGGGGTTAACTGATGGAAAATCTCAACGGGGAAAGCATACAGAGATCGGCTGCTGGGCCCACTCAGTGCCTCAGTAGACTTGGACTCATGAGCGTTGGTGGGTGAGTGAGCTACTCCAGACCAGAGGTTAGAGGTCAATGCCTCTGAAGACCTATGGGGCCAGGGATGGATATGGAGTCCTTCATGTAGAATGGAAAAGTTCACCATTTAAAAGACTGAGTGGAGTACTGACAAAAGATTTTCCTGGGAAATATATTAGCCCAGGCTTAAGTGTTGATAGCATCTAACAAAGCATAAGGCAAATAAGGAGAGACCAAGCTGTTTCCAAGCAACTTAATTGTAGCATGGAAGGGAGCTCAAAATATTTATAGGATGCTACAAATATGCAAGATATATCTACAATGTCTAGAAATGCAATAGAAATTATAAAACATGCAAAGAAGTGGGGAAATTTGCCTCAGAAAGAGAAAAATCTAGCAATAGAAACCAATTTAGAATACTCACAAATATAGCATTTAAAGACAAAGACACTAAAATAGCTGTAATTGTTTTAACTTCAAGAAAGTAGTGGGCAAATGGGGTATGCTAAGCAGAGGTATGGAAGATTAAAACACTACACTGTCTGTAATAAAAAAAAAACTTGGCTGAATTAACAGCAGATTGGACATCAGTATATAAAATGTTGGAAGAGATTAGCTCACATAATTATGGAGACCAAGAAGTTTCATGGTATATTGCCCACAGGAAAGCTCATGGTTTGAGTGAGTATGCATTTGAAGGCCTAAGGAACAGGTGAGCTACTGCACACTGGTATGGGCACACTGAGAAGTGCCCATTAATATTAATTAATTAATATTAATTAATTAATATTAATTAATTAGCTAGAGTTGGTCCTCTTTACTTGACCTACTGACTCAATTGATACACTTTTTTTAGAAGCAGCCCCACAGACACACTAGAAATGAACTTTTTATTAGCCATGTGTATATCTATCTCATAGGTTGGTCAAATTAGTATATAAAATTTAACCATTGCATTTTACACATGAAATGTCATATCATTTAAAGGTAGACTATGAGAAGTTAAAGATGAATAGGATGGCCCCTAAAGATACTACTCAAGTTAAACAAAACAGTAATTTCAACAGTTTTATACTGTATCAGATAATTTTCTATTATAAAATACCACATCAATGGCAACTTATAGAAGGAAAGATTTATTTGGGCTTATTGTTCTAGATGGTTAAGGGTCAGTCAGCATTGCTGAAGGGAGGCAAAGCAGCAAGCATTAGGCATGGTTTCAGGAAGGGTTGAGAATCCACTTCTCCAAATACAAGCAGCAAGCGGAGAGGAGGAGGGAGAGAGAGCGGGGGTGGGAGAGAACTAGGGATGATGGGAGGTTTTTAAAACCTCAAAGCCAGCCCCAGTGATGTGCTGTCTCCAGCAAGGTGACAAAGCCTCTCTAAACAGCATCACCAACTACAGACCAAGTATTCAAATGCTGGAGAATACGGGAGTCCTCTCACTCAAACCACCATAAATGTAATCACTCAACAAACCAAAATGCAATTAAAATTAAGACTATTCAAATAATCCAGAACAGTGTGTGTGTGTGTGTGTGTGTGTGTGTGTGTGTGTGTAGTGTGCAAAATGTCATATAAATGTATATATGCAGGTATATATGCATCTGTATACAGGTATATGGATCAGAAAGCCCACTTGGAGTGAAAGATAATTAAAAAAATACAAGGATGGAAAAAGTTGATCATGCTATCCCTAAGCAAAGAAAGTAGGAGTGGATATTTTATTACTAAAGTAGATTTTTGAATAAAAATATTAACAAAAATAAAGGATATTAATTAACAGCACTGAAAGTATTAAGTCTTCATTTGAAACACATGTGAACAAAATCTGGGGGAGTTACTAGTAGATAAATACACAATTACAGTCGGAAATGTCAATAACTCTCTTTTGGTAGTTAATGTAACAAGTGGACAGAAAATCAGTAGAAATATAGGTAACTTTGGACAACCCCATAAACCAGCCTACACTAATTGACATTTATAAATCACATTACCCAATAGCAGTAGAATATACATTATTTTCAAGTTTCTAGTTTCACCTCTTTACTAAGATAAATATATCAGGACCATTGGGTGAACCTCAATAAATTTAATAGGCTTTAAATTAAAGTCTGTTCTTTTACCAGGAAGCAACCATATTAGAACTTCAGATAGCAAGTTCTTTAGAAATCCCAAAATATCTGGAAACAAAATAGCATAGTTAAAAATATCCATAAATTAAAGAGAAAATGAAAGAAAAAATTAAAATACTTTGTGCTGAGAAAAAAATGAAAATAAAATCAATTTAGACATGTTGGGAGCAACTACGAGAGTATTTAAAGGGAGTTTTATAGTACGAAGTATACAGATGTGAAGGCTGACAGCAGTAGAGACGGACAACCTCAACTCCTACCTTGACAAGTTGAAAGGACAAAGAAAGCTCAAAGTCTGCACATGAAGAGTTCTACATATTGCAGTAAAATTCACTTTAAAATATAAGAAAAATATTAAGGGAAGATTAATGAAAAAAAGAACTGATGATTTCAGAGATCAATAAAGTTGATAAATCTCTTCACCAGGAGAAGAAAAGGCAAGCATTCCGTTATCAAGAATAAGTAATTTTCAGATTGGCCCAGAATTCTTCTGTAGCCCAGAATGACCTTGAACCCGTTTTTCTTTCCTCTATCTCTGGACTGTTGGGTTACAGGAGCGGGCTACCTTGTTGGCTCTTGTTGATATGTTTGAAAGACATGCTAGGTGGGTATAGGATTTTTAGAGAACCGACAACCTTGGCTCTGTAAAGATGTCAAATCATGGTCATTCTTGTAGATTCCTGGTAAGAGTCAGGTGTAAGTTCTATTGTTTTAATGATTTAGTTCACATTTTCTATGTCTTTCAATTTAAAGAAGTCCATCTGCCCCTGCCTGACTTAACCAATTACCAGACTTTCCCAAGGTTTACCTTCCTATATTTATATTATTCTACTTGAGACTCAATGCAAATACTTCTTGGATTTCTTCTTCCTCTTCCTCTTCCTCTTCTTTTCCTTCCTCTTCTTCCTCCTCCTCTTCTTCTTCCTCCTCCTCCTTCTCCTCCTCTTCCTCCTCTTTCCTCTTCTTCCTCTTCTTCTTTTCCTTATTCTTGTCTTTCATCAGACTGGGGAAATAATCTTAGATACAATGTATAAGTGTAGAAACTTGAAAATAATGTATATTCTTCCTCCCTTCTTCTTTCTCTTCTCTGCATTAGTCACTGTCAGCCTTTCCTGTATAATAAGTCTTGATTTATCTTGTATGTTCCTGTTCTTCTGTTCAATTTTTTTATTGCTTTGTTTAGTCTGCTTTTCTACTGGCTGAGATTCTGTGTCATTAGGTAACATTTTGGTTGCATTGAACCTACTTTCAAAATCAGCTATTGACTTTAATCTTTTTTCATTTATTTTTTTGTTTTGGAATTTTTCCTTCTTTAATCTCTGAATCTATATGCATGCTTTTTGTGCCTGATTTCATTTTTTTTGTTTGTCTTGTCTTATTTCTATTTGTTTTATTTTCTTATTTTCTTATATTATTATTCATTTTTAAAATGATGCTCTTGGGCTGGTGAGATGGCTCAGTGGGTAAGAGCACCCGACTGCTCTTCCGAAGGTCCAGAGTTCAAATCCCAGCAACCACATGGTGGCTCACAACCATCCATAACAAGATCTGATGCCCTCTTCTGGAGTGTCTGAAGACAGCTACAGTATACTTACATATAATAAATAAATAAATCTTTAAAAAAAAATGATGCTCTTAAATGAGAAAGAGCAAGAAAGGTTACATATTTGAGTGAATGAGTAGGACAGATCTGGAAGGAGATAGAGGAGGAGAGACCATAATCAGAATATATTATATAAAAAAATCTATTTCCAGCAAAATAAAATACTGAAAAAATAAATTAAATCTAACTCAAAAAAATTCAAATTGATTGTTAGAATTTCCCATCATGACTTTAAATTCCTTGATATATTATAAACATCTATTCTCAAGTCTGCCTAATGGCTCTATTCTCTGTGTCCTCTCTATGGTGGTTAATTTCTGATTGAGAAGCAGTATTATATATGAACAAATGTCAGAGATCATTTAAAGCCAGTGTAAACTTAATTTACTGTAGGTAGAATTTAGTTTACATCTTAGAAATACAATATCACTTTTAATCAAGAGTGAATGGCTCAATCCTGGCTTTAATCCTTAGGAGGACAACGCTGCTTGTGAGTGAACCTACTTTCAGAATAAAGTTGTATCCTCTCCCATATTCTAACATAAAGATGACACTTTTGTGCAGTCTTTCAGAGGTCTGCTAAGAGAGGTCTGTATAGACACCTCAGCTGGAGTTGGCCAAACTTCTGGAGTCTGCGGTGGATTGCCCTCAAACATCATATTGGCTTTTTTGGGTTTCCTCCACGACTCCCCATCTTAGACCTGCTATTCTTTCATGTCATGCAGGATCTTCAATGACAGATGGTTTAACAAATCATTCACCTTTTCCATCTTCTGTGCATGAAAGTTTATTTGTTTCCTAGAATGCCAGCAGGCACCAGCAGGCACTGCACTGGGTTGCTGTGCAATCTTAGAAAAGTTACTCTGCATCCCTGTGCTTTAGTTCCTTACTTACATGATACGGGGGCTAGACTGCAGACCACCCCAGGACTTCATTCACTATTAGCCTGTCTTAGTTAGGGTTTGACTGCTGTGAACAGACACCATGACAAGGCATCTCTTATAAGGACAATATTTAATTGGGGCTGGCTTACAGGTTCAGAGGATCAGTCCATTATCATCAAGTCAGGGCCATGGCAGTGCCCAGACAGGCATGGCACAGGAGAAGTTGAGAGTCCAACATCTTGTTCTGAAGGCAAACAGGAGAAGACTGGCAACCTTGAGCAGCTAGGAGGAAGTTCTCAAAGCCCTTGCCCACAGTGACACACTTCCTCCAACAAGGCCACAGCCAGTCCAACAAGGCCACACCTTCAAATAGTGCCACTCCCTGGGCCAAGCATATTCAAACCACCACATAGCCTATTCTCGATAATCAGACAGGTAGGCTGAACTGCCAGTTTTCACAGTATGGGTTTAAGTCTTCCCATGAAACATTATGCTCTCTCCCATCTGGCCAAGGTAAGTGGTACAACTTTGGATGATGGCAGTGGGCACTTGTGTCTCTTGGAACATATTCTATAAGGCTGGGGTACAACTACCTTGTGTCTATACTCTAGCAGCCATCCTGGTGTGAAATGTAGGCAGAAATGATTCATTTTTCTCTCAATTTGAAATAAGGATTCCTTGGGACTATTTGTCATGGTCAGATGGGAGATAAATAAAGGAAGAATAGGAATGTTGTTAATTACTCAGATTTTAAACTCAAAGTCTCTTTGATGCATGTGAGCACCAGAAGTGGCCTGAAGTCAGGTTTCTGGAAAACTACCTGGTGGGTCTACCACTGTCTGTGAGATGTGCACACACTCCCCAAACATGTGTGACTAATGATGGCCACATTATGGATGGATATCTGGTAGAGTTTCCAGTAGATATTTCCAAGTACTGTCACTTTCATTATAAAGGCTACCTTATTTACATTTTGCCTTGGGTTCTATGTTGTGGAGAGTGCTTACAGCATTAGGTGAGTTTGTGTGTGCCTGCATGTGTGTCTTCTCATTTTTTGAGACACAGTCTCTCACTGAACCTAGAGCTTGCCAATTTAGCTAGACTAGCTGGCCAGTGAGCATTTGGCATCCATCTGTCTCTACTTTTCTGGGGCTAGGTTTATAGATGCATGCTACTATACTTCACTTTCAAGTGGATGCTGGGGATCCAAACTCATGTCCTCATTGCTACATGGTTACCACCAGGCTCTTCCTCCCAGCCCCTTCGTCACTGGGTTTGATAGACTTTTGTGGACTGGCAGCTCTGAGATGAAGTGCTCTAGGCAGTGCTCTGATAGCGCTCTTTGAATCTGGATTCATATCTTGCTCCTCCCACTTAGTAGTTATATGTCTGGCAAATGGGAAAGTTTCCTGGTGTGCCTCGATCCCTTCACTTATAAAAGGAGGAGAATAAATGTTAGCTGCCTCTTCAGGCTGAGGATCTTAGCTGAGTCAATGTGGTAAAGCAGATTGAAGAGTAAGCTATTGACTGGTCTGGTAACCCCCTCTATCTTTACACATTTTTTTCATGTAAACCACGGAGGCACTGACACCAGGGGTAAAGTCAAGTGGACATGGAACTGAAATTAGGGAATCTTAGTTACCTTTTTCTATTGCTATGAAGAGATACCATGGCCAAGACAACTTGTAGGAAAAAGAGTTAGGTTGGGGCTCAGGTTTAGCAGGTTAGTGTCCATGACCCTCTTGGCAGGGGCAATGGCAGCAGGCCTGCAGGCACAGCAATGAAACATTGCTGAGAAATTACATCTTGATACATAAGCATGAGGCAATGAGAAAGCTATGTGGGTCTGTGAGACCTCGATGCTCACCACTGGTGACATTTCCTCCAAGACCAAACCTCCTGGTCCTTGCAAAACAGTTCAACCAAGTGGGACCCTAGCAATCAATATGAGCCCTCGGGGTTCATTCTCATTCCAGTTGTCCTGACCCACACTTTCAGGGGACCAGCTATTGCATTAGCATTGCAGTTACATCAACCCCCCCCCAAAGTCTAAGGTTTATTATAATACTCACAGTCACGTTCACCTTACAGTGAGGATTTCAAACTCAGTGGAGGAAGTGAACAAGGTTTGCAAAACCAGGAAGCATTCTATAAGCGTGAAACTGCTGTTGAGGGAAGAGGAGACCTGCGTGTCTCTTCCATGTACAAGACTCCTCATCTATAAGCTTGGGAAATAATCTAGTGTTACCTGATCAAGGATTAGAACATATTAGAAGATGTGGACTACATTGTCTTGCACATTTGGAGCACTAACTCTGCATCCTTGCAACCCTTTATTGAGGGAGGAATTATTGCATCGACTTTGTGGATTTGGGAATTGAGGCTTAGATTTAGCCTTTCTTCAAAGCCACATTGTTGGAAAATAATTGCTAGATTTAATCCAGAGCCCTCTCCATGGCCAGTTCTAGTAGATACTCCTAACAGTGGTGTATTAAGGTCCAACTTTCTACTTTTTTCCTTTGACTTCTGTGGCTGGGAAGGAGCTGACCCCTCACCTAAGACCTGAATCCTCTTTCAATACAAGGCGTTTGGCATTTGAGAGAAAAAAAAAATCACCTTACCTTCTTTGCTGACCCCATTTCTTATCCTGAAACAAAGCAGACATGGGATGGCCGTGGGAGTTACAATTTCTTAATAACACCCTCTTAGAGACATTCACATCCCAATTCCTGGAACTCGTGGATGTTTTATCATGTGGCAAAGTCCTTCCAGGTGTGATGAAGTGAAGTCTCTTGAGATGAAATGATTCAGGACTATGCAGGTATGTTCTAACGGCTATTGCTAGCATCCTTAGAAAAGTGAAGCAGAGTTTCCTAACATAAAGAGAGGAAAGGGCCGCATGACTATGGAGGTGGCAACCACTGATCACCCAGGTGGTGTGGCCAGTCGAAGTGGTAGGAAGAGACAAGAGATAGATCGTCTGCTGGTTTGGACTTCCTGCTTCTAGAACCATGAGAAAATACCTTTCTTTCATCTAAGCAATCAGGTTTATGGTAATTTGTTACAGTGGCCACAACAAGCTATTGTTAGAGATTCTCCCTGACATGCTCTATAAGGTGTACTATCAGATAAACTCCGTGAGACTATACTTCCTTCTTCTCTGGCTAGCTGATAGCTGCAAGGCTAGGAGAGCCCTAGGGGACAGCATGTGCTTATAGCCCTAAGTCAACAGGCAGAGTTCACCTCCTCATTACAACTCTGTCCTTCCAGAGCTGAAACATGTTTATGAGTCCTCCGAAAACTCTGCTGTGGGGTGGTGACTGCGTGTCCTGTATGGGAAGGGCAGAGCCAAGAGGCCCGACAGTCCAGGTCACTTTTGTGTACCTCCTGGTTGATACTGAGGCTCCCTGACCAAGCTCACTCCCCTCTCCCAGCCCCACTGCTCAAGGGTAATGCTTTCTGGAACAATTTTACTCCATGTCCAGGGAACAAAGGAGAAACCAAATGCTTTGCTTGGGAGCAGCCCATATGGAGGAGGCCAGGCGATGCCCAGTGACAGCATAATCACTTAAATATCTGCTGCAAGTATAAAGGCAGACTCTACCTCCAGCTGGAGTTCAGGTTCCCACAGGTCATGAAAACAAAGGGGGCGGGGGGAACGGGAGAATTCAGGAGGAATAAAAATGGAAATGATTAGGAAAGATTGCCACTGCAGGCAGGGGGAGGGGGCAGTTAACTCTTTTGAAGCAGTGTGGCTGCTTAGTTTTGCTTCTCAAGCTGATATACAGGAGATGCTGGAAGCTGTGGCCAACTCAATCTGTTTTGCTCCAGAGCTCCTCGGGGCTGCAGGTACAGGGAGATGGTAACAATGCCTGCACTGGGAGTGAGTCTGGGTCCAAAAGAGGCAGGATCCTTGTATCTACCGTGTCCTTCCCTGGCTCCTGCTGCTGGAGTGTGGACAAGGCATGCCTACTTAGGCCTCAGTCTCTGCTCTCCCAGCTCTCCTTGCTCACAAGTGGCCTTCGGTATTCACCCTGCAACACTATGTTCCCTCTTTGCAATCTCCAGTCCCCTGGCCAGTACCGACCTTACATCTCAATCTTAAGAAACACAAGGTTTTCAGGTGTTTCTAGCTGTGGGCCTGCCATGTCTGTGGTGGACGTGTAGAGCGTGTGTATGTAAGGCTTCTCCAGAGGCAAGGAATCGACAGGAGGAAGGAGGGGGGCTGTTTTAGAGAGACCAGCTAAAACAGTTGCAGGACCAGCAAATCAAAAGCTAGAGAGCCAGGTGGTCCTTGCGTTTCGGTGTTGAGGCCGACTCGCTTCCTCTGCAGTCTAATTCAGTCTGTGCTTTAGAGACTCCACCTAAATTGTGGAGGGAATCCGCTTTGCCCGGCCAACAATGTAAAACACCACCTTCACAGAAACATCTAGACCAGTGTTCGGCCAAATATTTCAGTCCAATGATGGCTTTGCCAAGTTGACAAGTAGGATTGGTCCTTCGACTTGACTTTGGCAGCCTCACTCCTACCTTCAGAGTGTCTTCTATGAAAGAGCGTACCGTCTTGGGGGTGGGCGGGCTTCATCACAGGGATCCTCACCACTTGTTTTTGAGTCTGCTCTCAAGTGGGAAGTGAGCTGAATGAGAGCAGGATGAGGCACTGGTGCTGTGGAACACGGGGCATGTAGGTAGGTGACACTCCGTATTTGTTGACTGCCTGCCTGACCAGCTGTTTGACTGAGCAATGAATCACGTGGCTTCTGGTATTCCTTCAATTTTGAACTCCTTCCCTTTGGAGTGCCAGAGGCCTTTCCCCAGTCATTACCTCCCTCCCCCACCCCATTACACTCTGGGCAATCCTGTCCCCTCTCCCCCCTTCACCTCTGGTTTCCTGGCTCCTCCCTCCCTATCCCTTTGATTTGGCTAATGTTCTGTGCCTAATCACATTAGCCAGCACTGGCAGTCTCAAGCCATTTACAGTCCAAACTAGGCCTGATTGGGAGCTTCAACAGCCCTAGGCTACTTTAAGAATGTGTTGATTGGTGAGCGTGGGGAGCCCCCAGAGGGGGTTAGTGCCATTAGCTGGTGGAGTTGCCCACGTGTGTCTGGGTTCTGGCAGGCCAGTTGGTTTTGGGTTTTCTCTCTGATCAGGCTCCTGTGGGGTGGGTGCTCATCCCGGCTGGGTATCTGAGCTCTTCCTGATTATATTCAGTGTCCTGAGAGTGAGCCCTGAGACAGGCTGGCCACTGTGGTCAGTACTGCAGCAAAGTGGGCCTCATTTCAACTTACTCTGGGAGTATAAAGAGACTGCCACGGGTTTCTCTGGTCTGCAAGCATTACCTCATTCCCCTTGTCCTAATTCAGTGATGTTTAGTACGAGACCTCAGGATTCGGTTTCAAAGCCCTCCGTCCGAATTCCACCAAGGATGGCCTGGTTTTAGGGACATGAACTACCTCTGCCATGGCTCCATCACTGTCCCTGTAATTATTACTAGCTATTACTGATGCTTTCCTATCCAGGCTGGGAACTGGAGAACCGTCTTCCCTGTATCCCCAAGGACAGACAGCAAGTTGCTGCCCATCTATTGAGAACATTTGATGTGTACAGATATTGCTTCCTACTTGGGAGGGGTAATTATATTTCTGGATGTTTGTAACTACCAAGAATATTCATCTAAGTCCCATGATAAAATTGGAATTCAGGGGGTCACACCAAGAGCCGGTGCCACCTGTCTCAGAGAACTTAAGGTAACATTTTCTTGGCCCTTTGAGAGGATCTAACCCCACCACTGAGTATTTTGGATGGAGTTATGAAGACATACATGTGAGTATGCTGAAATGCATCGTCCCTGTGACAAAGGTCCTGGGCTCAGAGCCTGGTGCTACTAGTGTCTACATATCCTACGTGAATACTGAATGACTTTCACATGAGATTTGTCAAGCTTGTACCTTGGTCTAGTTATCGATCAAAGAGAATCCTAATAATCCTCTCCTCCTAGACTTGGGGATTCAGTTGGATAATTTACATAAAGTTCCAAGATCTATGCCAAGCTCAGAGCTAACTCAATAAATAGCAGCTATCATTAACTTTGTGTTGTTTTCTCCATTAATGTAGAATAGTACAATAGTAATGTTGTTTCCTCATGGCTTTTCATACTTAGCTAGCTGAGGGAGGGAGAGGAAAGGAGGGAGGGAAAAAGAACATATATATATATATATATATATATATATATATATATATATA
>NC_034602.1:6274750-6309183 GCF_900095145.1 Mus pahari | reverse complement strand
CACACACACACACACACACACACACACACACACACACACACACACACACTGAAATAGAACTGGGGCCTGATGTGAGTGAGATGAAACCAGGACATTAGGAAGAAAGAGATGGAGGAGGCATATGGAGGGACAGGTGATTATACTGTCATTGCTGTGTTAGCTAGGCAGCAAGATGAAGGAGTTTCTATCTATCTATCTATCTATCTATCTATCTATCTATCTATCTATCTATCTATCTATCTATCTATTTATTTATGGAAGATGAAGTCGGCCACTGACTAGGAGCATCAACTGGGCTGCCTCATTTGGCATCTGGTTACTTCCATCTAGGCTTGCCTGGCATCTGAACAACTGGTCATTTCAATCCAAAAGTTCAATCCAACCATCGGGGAGTGCTGGTGGCTTGCCTGTGTGAGGCCAGAACTCCAAATCATCATTTGGCCTGGCTAGCCACTGGGAATGGGCAATTCTGACAGCAGCATGTGCCAGTCCTCCTAGGATGGTTATTGGGGTCAGAAATTGCATTGGCCTGAAATTATGAGCAGTGCTCAAAGCATAGCTGATTTTAGAGAATGCTTGTAATGAGACAGAACTGATCACAAAGTAAACTGTTGTACCACTCAGAACCAACGCAAATACCTTGATAGAGTGACGGTGACAGAGACATCTTGTCTTATCCCTTCTCCAGCCTCTTTATTCAGTGGGATGCTCTCTTCCAACTTTTCTTTCAACTTTGACCTTTGCTGGAGCTTCTGGCCAACTTGGAGTGAGTCTTCCTTTTCTTTTTAATTCCTTTAAAATAAAAGACTGTTTTCATTGACTGAGGAATGATATTATTCCATTAAAAAGCAACATGTTACAGATATTACTATGATGTGTTTCTTCATTCCTAAGAACTGACTATGGCCACCGAGTTATTTGATCTTTTCAACAATCCTGCAAGGTAATTGAGGGGGTGAGATTATTATTAACTTCATTTTTCACACAGAGCTAGATTCAAAGACAGAAGGCGATTACTTACCCAAAGACACACAGTGGCTAGCTGGCAACAAAAACTGTTACTATGAGCAGTTACTATGTACCAGACACTATTATAAGTACTCATTTAATCTTCACAGTGATCCAATGAAGACATACTATCATCCCCATTATGTAAGTTAAACAAAAGCCCAGATAGAGAGAAGGAATTAATTGCTCAGGATTACAGTTGGCTAGTAGTGGAGCTGAGATGGGAACCCAAGAGTCTTAAGTCCAGAGGCCTAGGTACGAAAGCACAAGGAAACTGGCCCACAGCCTGGGGACTATCGGCAGAGCTTGCTCAGACCACAGCCTGGGGACTATCCACAGAGCTTGCTCAAGCCTTATTTTAGCTATTGCATGCTTTCCTTGTTTGCTTTCTTCTTAAAGACCTTTTAATACTAAGTGGACAAAGGATGTTGGGAAATGTGACAAGATCACAGATTTTAAAAAGTATTCACATGTCTGTTTTTAAGCTGTCACTGGCAGGCGAACCATACAGAGGACTCTGAATCTTCTGAGGAGAGAAACATTGTGGAGAAACGGGTCCGTTTCCCTCTGACTGCTGCCTGAAGCTCCTGTTGTCTTCTTGTCCTGAGCAGAATTCTCCATGTAGATGGGAGGGGCCTTCTGGGTTGGTTTGCTTGAGGTTGGAGACCATGTCAGTTTGCATTTTCGTTCTTCATGGACCTCAGAGGATCCTTGGCAGCAGGCAGAGTCCAGATATGGTGGTGAGTAGGGCAACTTTCCGGTGAGGCCCTGGCTTGTGGGATAATGAAGTCACTGGGAAACTGCCCAGGTATCTCAAAGAAAGACACTTGAAAACACTGACTTATAGCCAGGATCCCCAAAGCCCTTTGTTGTGGTTATGTTGGGACAATGAAAATGTGCTGAGGAGGGAGCTGACTTCAGAGTTGTGGTCTCCGACATTTGCTGGTGTTGGTGGTTCGAGTAGTTCAGTGTACCTGTTATGAAGAACATGCCATTTCCTCAGGAGCAGAGTTTCTCCCATCTTGTGAGAGTGAGATAGGAACGTGAGGGAGATTGTTCTGGGTTCTGAAGGGTGAACAGTGTGCCCCTTTGCTGCCACCACAGACTTTTTCAAGAAAACCTAACTCCATTCTCACTTTCCATGTCAGCGTGTATCCATTCAGATAGTTACTTCTATTTAGAAGCATATATTCCAACTAACTAATCAAGAACCTTAACTGTAACTTATTCTACTTTAGTAAGTAATTGTAAAAACCAAAACGAACAATAATTTAAAAAAAAAAAAACCTCAGAAATGTGGGATGTGATGTTGTTTCATTTTTTCTCTGAAAACACAAGGTTCTCCTCTGCTCCATTAGGCCATTTGTAATGGAATGTCACTGGGTAGCTATGTGGAAACCTCAGTGGTTCCAGGGACATGGAGCTCGGAGGGGAGAGGGGAGAATAAAGCCTTCTGGGGGCAAGCCTGCAAGAGGAGCACTTGTTTTTCCGCACAAGCAAAACATAAGTTTATGTAAACTGTAAGGGGGAGGCTGCAGTCTGTTCCTTACTTATCTGGCCTGATGGGTGATGACTGTGACTTCCCACAGGGAAGTGGAAGTCCAGCCTTTTCCCTTTTCTTATGCCCTGATCTTTTACCACTGGCTTTTGCAGATGTCTGTCACGGCTCAGCCCTGGGATGTCTAATGCCTAATGTCTATTGTCTACTGTCTAATATCTAATGGGTTAAAGCCTCACCTCTTCTAGGTGCTGCTAGTGTGATTGTGCTGGTGAATAACCATGGACAACTAAGGGGAATGAAAGCAGATTCACTTGGGAGCTAGACTGGAGAGATAATTTATCAAAGGTTCCCCTCACCCCGGGCTACAAATAAATTAGAGAAGTTTAAAGTATTTGTTAAAGGCAAATATTTTTTCCAATTTTAAATAAATTATTTTTAAAAACCACAACAGGTTTTTGTTTATTTTGTGTGTGTGTGTGTGTGTGTGTGTGTGTGTGTGTGTTCATGAATGCACATGCGTGGGCACACATGCCTGTGTTTGGAAGTTGCATCTGCCATGTTAGGCATGTGTGTAAAAGTCAGAGACCAACGTGCGGGAGTCACCTCTTTTCTTCCAACACGTATGGCCTGAGGATTCAACTTGGGTTGTCAGTCTTAGTGAAGTTGCTCTACCAACAGCCATCCCCCAGTCTTCCAAATCCATTCTTTGATAGGACTTTATATTGTCTTAATAGAACATGGTGTTTTGGATTTTCCTATTCCGAAAATAAAAAATCATGTATCTCTAGCACACTCATTCATCCCACCCTAAATGTTCAGAGATTTGAGATTTCTCCGATTTTAAGTGGATATTCTTCATTCAATCTGCTTATTTTCTGAATGATTTCCTGCGTTTTCTACCCAGAAATAGGCCTTCTATGTGGTTTGTATCTGTCAATGAGATGAAGTTATGTTGCAGTAACAAAGTCCCCCAGATATCTCAGATTCCCCGCTCCTGTTGAGTGTCCACTGGGATCCAGCGAGCACTGGGGGACTTGCTGAGTGTCCACTGTGATCCAGCAAGCACTGGGGGACTTGCCGAGTGTCCACTGGGATCCAGCGAGCACTGGGGGACTTGCCGAGTGTCCACTGTGATCCAGCGAGCACTGGGGGACTTGCCGAGTGTCCACTGTGATCCAGCGAGCACTNGGGACTTGCCGAGTGTCCACTGTGATCCAGCGAGCACTGGGGGACTTGCCGAGTGTCCACTGTGATCCAGAGAGCACTGGGGGACTTAGGTTGATGGAGGTTCAATTTCAAGATAGCCTCCTGGGTCATTTCTGCAAGTTGTCCAGATGGAACAATCTATACGGGCTCTTCAGCCTTTTATCCAGAAGAGGCGCTTGCCACTGCCTGTCTTGTTTTAGGAAGATATACAGCCACACAAGACATACAGTTCAGTTCTACCATGTCATCTGTAAGGGAAAAAAAAATGTCAGAATAAACAGAAACACTGGTCAGTCAGGGCAACATGATAAGAATGAATTCTTCGGAGTTCTTTCCTGAAGAATTTAATGTAACTGTTTTCTGAGTCTAACAAGTTTTTTGAGCATCACAATAACAATTCCACACTAGAAAGCACAGGTGGCTGGTCCCACTGTTTCTAGAAGGATGGAGGATACAGGAAGAATCAGTGACATACTGGAAGTCTGGGCACATGCTTGCAGAAATCGAGACATCGATAGACTCCAGAAGAGCTGTGTGCACGGGGCTTCCTTAGTGGCTCTCCTAACCCTGTCAGGAACAGCACCTGATTCTTTAAGTCTTCTTCAGCTCTCTATGGCTGGTGGGAGTTTGCTGCTGCACTTTGGAAGCAAGCCTGAATCGGGTAGGACAGCAGTCAGTAAACGAAACATGGCTTTAATTTGGGGAGATCCAAGTTTGAGTTTCAGTTTTGTGCCTCCCTTCTGTGTAATTTCTGGGAAATTATTTAACCTTTCTGAGGGCCAGTTGCCTGCTCTGAAACATGAGGATAGTGTTTCTTACCTTGGGGGCTGTGCCGAGGAGTGGACGAGGGCCAGTTGTGACATGTGGTACACAGTGGCAGGGATGCTGAAGAACTTTTGATTAAAATCTCCACTTTTTTGTTTTTGTTTCCCTCCACATTTTGAGTCTTAGGATGGCTCGGGAATACTAGACACTGGTTGGAAGTAGGGCTGATGCTATTTCTAAACACTTCAGATAAGCACTTCCCAGTAATTCAGCAGACCTCAAGCTGTGCCAAGGCCCATCTTTCTGCTACTTGTGGGGGCCCACTGGCGATTCCTGAGGTCCCCAGCACCTCTCCACGAAGGGCAGGGGCAAGGCACTCTTGCTCTCCTTGCTTAATCTGTCCTTTGCCAGCATCCTCTGGGAGGTCCCATGGTTCAAAGGCAGTGCTGGCCCCTCTGTAGGTCTGACTTCAGTCTGAGTTTCTCCTCCCTCTACTTTAAAGATGAACAGCAAGTGAAAGCCTGAAAGCCGCTTGGATGTTAGTCAGTCAGCAGACCTTCTGTAAAGAAAGCAAAACACTGATTCAGCAGTTGCTCAGTAAGTAGTTCAAAACCAGGGATCCACCGCTTGTTTTGACTGGCTAACGCCAGATAGAGGAAAATTCAAACAGTTCCAAGCTGAGATGAGATACCATCTTAGTTTTGTTAAGACCTACAAATAAAATCTGATCTATAAAATCATGAACCTGTCTGTAAAGAGACTAAGTGCCTGCTCAAACTTTGAAAGGGGCCAAATTTGGCCACTCATCTTCTAAGCCAGTTCACACAATCTTAGCTCAAAACATCTTCGCTCATCACCTCTGCCACTCTGGTTGTCTCCCCTGCCCTTTTGCCCAGTTTGTTTGTTAGTGTACAGGGGAGAGAAAAACTTGCCTCACACAGAACTTCACCAGCAGATAGATACATGAAGTCTGCCATTCTGTCAAGCAGGGTGGTGGAGGATGCCCCCCTTCCCGCTACCAGCAATGGTACTCTCTTGGCAGTAGGGAAGTCTGCCAACGTCCCATCAGGCTTGTTTCTTAAGCAAAGTTGTATAAGTTAACAGGTTTTATTGTTGGGGGGTAATCTGGGCTGTTCTTACAGGAGGAAAGGACGAGGCCCCCAGAGTGTTTGCCAGCAGCAGCCCTTGGCGGTTCCTCATTCCCTCTCCTCATTAATTTGTGTGAGCTCAGCTCGGGTAACAAACGGTGGGGCAGGGGGATCCTATTCAGCCAGGCCTGGCCAGGGGAAGGCCTGTGAGCTAATTGCTCTAATTGAGTGGGAGGGACTGCTTTCCTCTGGATTCCTGTCCCTTCCTGGCTTGTTTGGAGAGGAATGAATGGAGGCCCACTTCAGCTCCTGCTGGCAAGCCCCAGCAGCTGGGATCCACTATAGGGATCCACAGCACGGGCCCACACTCCAGCGCTACTCCGGTCCTTTGTGTGAGCAGCGAGGTGCTCACCCAGGGCTTGGCGAGCTTGCTTTTCGCTGCCTTTTGGGTTGAGAAATGCTCTGCTATAATTTATATCAGGGAGACGGCATTAGAAATGTGTTAGCGTGCCTCTCCAGATGGACATATCATTTACAACTAGCACAATATATTATCAATGCATTGCTCTTTAGGACCTGCTACATAATAGACATGTAATGAAGCATATGAAACATGGATTTCATTTCCAAGCCCCGAAAGGGAAACATGCTTGTGTGTGTGTGTGGGGGGGACGCCACTCCAGGTGGGGGCCACAGGGAGGGGCTGGGGGCAGGGAAAGGGTCTGTCTCTTTAAGGCGGACTAGGAGGAAAAGCAAAAGTCATCAACTCTGAAAGTAACAAATGAGAGCCCAGAGCTGTGCAGCTAATGTGCAAACTTGCTTCTGTCCTCTATGGCGCCATCATTTATTCAGGAGGTAGAAGCAGAAGACGGGACTTGCATTTGCTTGATACTCAATTATACATTAGTGTACATCACTTGGCAATCTGTTCATATCAATTTAATTGGATTTTAATATTGCCTCTGATCTTGTTGTCCAATTAACAGTACTGGCTGGCAATAAAGCAGAACCACACACTATGTAACACCTTTGATCCCTGCCATATGGAGCTCTCCCATTGATTACCACATTTTCAAAAAATTTCACTCTCTCAATATGGGCTGTGATAAATGGGAGAAAAAGCACATCCCTGATGTGATAAAAATTTCACTTCAACTCGCAACTTCATTTATTTTGTTGACATTCGGCTCTGATTAAGAACAATAAAAAAATCATGCCCTGAATATCATATGCAAATACAACCCTGGGCATGAATCTAATCATGCCATGGGAGCATTACCATGACTAGCCTGGCATCGGCTCAATTTTTTTTAAAGTGACAGCATACACTTCTGGGCTGGCTCTGCAAAGTAGTCGCCGCTACCACGCCGTTTAATAAACATCTGATGTTTCTGTTTCCACCAAGACAGGGGAGAGCATTTGAAGTCCTGTAATTAGGCCCCTGTGCTCTGGTTGCTGTCTGGTGTGGCCTTCTTGTTATCCCCACCCCCAGGCCCTGCTTCCAGAGTCGGGCCGCTGAGAGCTGGCTAGGGTTGAGGGTTACTATGTGAACTTGAGGTTTCTTCCATTTCTTGGGGCTGCCCCTCAAATTTGGCGACGGAGGGAGGCTTGAGTTCGGGGCTGTACCACCAAGGCAAAGAACTGGACCTGCCTGCTCTAGGAAGGTTATGAATGTGTGTGTGCCAGCTTCCTGTTTGCGTCTTGGAGTTATGCAAGCAATTATGGCTTAATGCCTTGGAGACACTCCCAAATGACAGGCTTAACCCCCAAGGGAAACAAGCTTCTGTTGTGAAGGATTACATCAATGTTCTAAAGAGCCCTTCCACAACTCTGAGGACGAGCTGATCCTTTTCATGCCTCAACAAGAAGGTTGCTAGTGGCCAGAACTGGGAAACACCAGAGAGGCCCGTTCTGGGATGGCAAAGACTCGGCGGGCGGCTGCTCTTCCATCCTTTTCTGCTTTCTGGGACAGACACTCCTCATCTCACAGGCTCTGCGTTTCCGGTCCACACAGACCATCCTGGAGAGCTGCACAGAGAGCTCCAGAGCTGGGCAAGCACTTTGGCGGTCTCACTGCAACCTGGGAGACAGAGATGTTCCGAGCATGGCCATACCTCGCAGTAGTGGGGTCCACATGGCAGCCAGGGCTCACCTGGAATCTGGGCAACTTTGGGATGTTGGGAGGAGGAGCACTAAGGCTGCTGGATCCACATAGCATAAATTATTTCTTGACCATTAGCGGTGTTTCTGCCTCATAACCGTTCTTCAGGCACATTAAATCAGTGAGAGGGAAGAGCGTGCGAGGACATCTGGGGCTGTCAGATAATTCAGTTAATTTCTATTCCCTTGAACCTGGAGGTGTTAATTTGGAAGCACAACAGAAGAGGGCTGAAGAATGCTAATACGTCATTTGAATGATTAATGCAATCAGGAGGACTGGGGGGACCTCTGTTTACTCTTTAATTTTGACATGGCACAGTGAGGAGGAGAGCGGCTAATTTTCCAAAGTTAAGGGCAAGTTGGTTTCATTTCAGTCACGTGGCCTCTGCTGGTGTTTAGGGAGCTAGGGTAACTCAGAAGGGCTGTAATGGGTGATGGGGGCCAGTTTTGCTCCTATAATAGCCACAGCCAGGAAAACAAATGAAATTGTTTGTGATCTGAGGAGCCCAGTCCTCTTGGGCGAGGAAGCTCCCAGAAGCTGCTGGGAACAGCCAACAAGAGCAAAGAGAAAGAAGGAAAGGGGAAGAGGGGAAGAGCCTGGAATAAAAACGTTGCTGAAAATGGGTGACAGCCTTCTAACGGGCTGCATATTTTTATCTGACATTTACAAACTGAGTGGCTTTCTTTTTAAAAGAAGGAAAATATTTCCAAATTTATTTAAACGGAGCCTTATTAGGGAAAGCTTAGGCCTGAGTGACTATTTCAAACTCAATTTTGAGGAGAGATGCAAAGGAAGACATTTAAATTCTTTGCAGACTGTGGGCATTTTAAAGAAGTCTGGTCTATGTACTGCACTGCCTCTGATTTGAGTCAGCTTATGACAGTGATAACAGGAATTCAAAGGGCACTCCTTCACCAACAGCCACTCTAGTATCTCCATTTTAAAACAAAGAAGGTATTGTAAGAGTGAAAGGGATTTGGCCCCAAGCATTAAACAAATTCTAGAGAGCAGCAAAAAAGCCTGTAATTATGTTAATAGTAAATTAATGTTTTTGCCATTTACCCATATCACCTCAGAATAGGTGTTCAGAAGTACTTACTGGAAGTACCCAGTAGATACTCTGGAGAGGGATGGAGTCAAAATGTTTAGTTCCTAAAAGCCTGGAGTTTAGTCTACAGAGGGAGTCTGTTTTCTTGAGGTGCCACCCAGACAGGGCTCAGAAAGCTGGCAGGAGGGGCCTGTGCTTCTTGACTTGCTTTTGCTTTGGGGTTTTCTGGGTCACGAACACAAGGCTAAAGGGTACTCACTACCCCACTTTCTCCACTCCTGGGTCTCAAACCCATCTGCTTTGTTCTAAACTGGGATTTGTTCTCAATGCAGGCGAGGGCCTAGAATGAACAGACCTTAAATTTGGTTTGCACGGAAAGATCCCTCAGAATATGGGAGTTCTCCCAAACATAGTTGAAGGAGCATTCTCTGAGGAATGGTGTTCAGGAGGCTTTCCTTGTCTGCAGGTTCTGTATCTGAGATGCAAGCAACAGTAGATAGGACATACTTGAAAAAAAGACCCCAGTACACTGAACATGGGTCACTGTTTCCCTGCCATTAAGCCCTGAATGATATAATAGAGCAACTACTATATAGTGTTTAATCCATATTAAGAATTGTCTGCAATCTAGCCACGACTAGATGATCTGAATACTAAACTTTTGTACCAGGGACTGTATATCCTGGTTTCTGGGGAGAGCTCCAAGTACCCAATTCCAGAAGATGCCAAGGGGAAAGTCTATGCCAGGAACGGTGTTAGGCCCTTTTATCTCCAAACAGTCCCGAGGGGTGGGGTTATCACCACATTTTTACTAATGAAGAGATTATGTTTAAGAAACAAACCGTGCAGGCCTCAGTGGAGAGGGCCTTGTTTTCTGAATAGAATTCTGTGCCCTTTGACCACAGTGGCAGAGCTGGTCCAGCTCTAGGTTGTGACATGAACAGCCTCCCTGGGAGGCTCCTTTCATGCTCCTAGCTTTTCCTCAGTGCTGGCCTCTGTGACCTCTTATCTTCAGGTACTTGGTGAGACTTCTTTTTTCATGCTCTACACCTTCATCAAAACCCGTTCTCAGGAGACGCTTTCGTATCAGACACATATTCTTTAGTATGAATTTCAGCCCAACTGAGAAAGTGTGCCCTGATTTTATTTTTCTTTTGCTTTTAACATGACTTCTCCTGATTAATTATCAAGACACATCAATATTTAAAATTTTATAGCTGAGAATGGAATAAAATATTTGACCTGCCTTTTAAAGTGACAGAGGCATTAATGAGGAGGAGCAATTATGGCAGATTTGCCTTAATCTTTCAAGTAAAGTAAATGCTGGCTTTCTGCCGTCTACCATCTAGAAGGACTGCATACCCTAGCACTGCTGATGAGCCTTATGATGAATACTGGGAATTATTGTAAATAATCACCAAAATTTGAGTGAGGAAGCCTGGATTTCATCCCCCTTTACTAAAATGAAGGGCTCCTTGTCTCTATGTTCTTGCTCACACTGGACTGACTTATTTGGGGCTGTAACTGATTCCATCTTGGTAACTTCTTAGACCACATCTCTGTTGATCTCACTCCCCACTCAGCTGTTGCTTATCATTTGCAGTTGGCTAGCCATATGAAAGCTATTGACCCTAGATGGGTCAATATAAAATCTATTGGCTCTAGATGTTCTAGGTGGTAGACAAAACTTTTTCCTATTAAAGATTCTGTAAGACTAAATCTAGGAATATGGTCCCCAAACACTTTTGTTATAAATATCCAAGCTCCATAGTCCCAGATTCTCCAGGACTAAAGCTTGGGAATCAGTTCCTAAAGTAACTTGTAGCTAGTCTAGGAACTAGTGTTTAGGCAATGCTACTTCCGATTGTGTGGTTCATGGTTTTATTTATTCAATAACTATGAGCAGAAACCAATGTTTTTTTCTATCTAGTATGCATGAATTAGCTTTTAATTGGCTGGATGGTTTTGGGGGGTGTGGAGAGATAATTTTATATTCTTAATTTTTGCTATTTTGTCATTAAACTCTTAAGGAAGATTGCGGAGTATTTTGCACCCCTGGGCTTGTAGGAGAAGCCCGTTCTAATTGAGTTCAAACATGGGCACCAGAGCTTATTGGGTAGGAGGCCCTGAGCAAGTCATCTAAAAGGTAATTTTCTGTAAAACCAAGGTAGGAATACTTAGTTACCTTGGGAGAGTTGTTGAGACTCCAAGATTCTGTTATTTCTGCTTGATTTCATGCATAATAATTATTGAAATTTACCCTGGATCAGGTCATATAAAATCAAGTTGAGAAGTGAAGAAATAAAGTCGTTTCATTCTGTCCCACATGACCCTTGTTTATGGACTACCGTAAGTCTTCACCAGCACTAGACTGGGCATGACCCTTGTTTATGGGCTACCGTAAGTCTTCACCAGCACTAGACTGGACTTTGTCTTCTTTGGTTTGTCTACGGACACTTCTCAACCTGACCCCTTCATGCATACTTTCAGGACAAATATCTTTAACTCACTCTACCTTGTAGTAATTGAGGGTGCTTACTGTCAAAACAATCAACCAAAGGTCTGACACTGGCTATCTAAGATGTGGAATGTGTTTCCTCAGTCCTCTGTGGTTCTTGACTCTTCAGAGCCTATTGACACTGCTTTTTGATCTAGACCATGAAATCTTCATTCCATTGATGTTTGACTGCTCTGTAGTTGAAGACTGATAAGCTAATTGCCATTGAGAGGTTCCTGGTTGACAACGACAGAGGACCTCTTATGTTTTAAGAGTAACCTTCAAAGGCTAAGACAAGGAAAAAAATTCAAGATAAAGATAGCACAGAAATAAATCTGATCATGATAGGATTTTGTAACTAAAGCTTCTTACACTATGTACTGGGGTCTGATTGGCCTGGAGAGGCGTGTCCTTTCTGGTTTCACTAAAGAGGCTCAAGAATTAATGACACTTTTATTAGAATTTGTTACCGGATGGCAGATAAAAACACAGTTCACATACGTGCTCTAAAGGATGAGGTATCATCAAGATAGAATCTTTGGGTAGGAATAGATTAGAAATAGCCACATAATTCATGTTTGTGGCAACAACAGTAGACTTGTGTCATTTATATAGAGGAAGCAGCACTTTCAAAATTCAGATTTATGCCACATGAACACTGAACACCAGAATTGGTTTGCTTCATATTGATTAAATTGATTATCAATTCAATTAGTTATATTTCTAATTGCCTTATGGTCTAAAAAGAGTGTGTGCTTATTTAACCCAGGCTAATTTTACACTCACTGCTTCTTTTCTTCAGCTTGGGTGGACATTGGAATGTACACAAGATGAACATGTGAAACCAATGAATGACAGAACTTAAAACAATCCAAAGGCTGCTGCTGACTTAATAAACACTCTTCTTAAGCCGCAAGGGGGTTTTGGATACACTCTTCCTAGGAGTAGGGTGTAATGGCCCACAAGGTAGTGTCTTTAAATATGCAATGGTATCACAATAAGGATAAACAGGAAGGAAGGGAAAAACAGAGACAGATATATTCACAGGAGGGGCAGGAGCGAAGTACAGAGAGTCCAGGACTAGCGAGGAACAGTGCCCCGAGAGACATGTAACCTGCGGATTCACCACACTGCACAACAACGCACGTGTACGTATGTAAACCTTTCCATGCTGAATGACACAGGAAGCTGATAGTAGTGAAAGGATGCCTGGTGGAAGGTCAGCCAGCTGTGCAACTTTAGGCAAGTTAATTGGCCTGTTTTGAGCTAGTTCTTTCCTTACAAAAATAAAAGGGTTTGGCCAGAAGATTTCTCTCTGAGGCTTTTTTGAGCTCAAAAATGCTATTATTCTAGGAGTTTAGACAAGTTACACATCAGTGAAACATTATAATGGTTTCTAAGCAGTGACTTCTAAATTCATATATTTATCCATTCAACAAATATTGAATGCAGGCCTACCAGCATTTTAACTCTTCAACAAAGTGATGAAAGGCCCTCAGCTGTGCTCAGCTCTACTTGGCTTCTACCCTTGCTCGAGCTCAATCAAAACCAGGGCCACAGCAGGCTGAGGGCAGATGCTCAATGCAAGGAGGAGGGGCTGCTGGAGGACTTCATGTCAAGCTGACCCCAGGCCACAGACATTCCACTTCCTCTTCAGAGCCACATTGTCCAGAGAAACCTTCCTGCTGCTCTTGGGGACACTGTGGGCTGGTGGGTATGGGAAGGGGCAGGGGAAGACAGAGGGTCAGCTCTTTCATGATCAATAGGCCATAACCTTGGTCTATCTTGCTTTGACCAATGCTGGAAATGATGTCCATATGCTATACCTGATGCACATGTGCAGAGCAGTGAATCAGACAAAGTGAGAGAGATCCACGACCAACATCCCAATTGCAAGAAATAAAACAGTGTGGATCTGGACCAAGGAAAAGCTTATGAAATAAATAGTGGAATGTGGCAATTGAAGACTTTTATTCTGCTCCTGGATCAGTGCTGATGGAGTTGTATCTTTCTAGACTGCTTTTGGCTGCAACAGTTTCTCAGGTGCTTCTTGCTGGAAGACACTGACTGAAGAAACACTGGCCATGTATGTTGAGGACTGCTGCTCAAGTAGGATGTTTTTGATATTTGTCCCATAATAAGACTAGGCTATAGGTTGCTTGAAAGCATGATGGTGACAAACTGCTGTTCATCATATCACATCAAGAGAAACTATCATTACAGTGATATTTCATTGTTGGAGCTGACATCAGCTGGCTGACCTAAGGTTTGCTTTCTCCCACACCCACCCAGACTTTGGAAGGCTGTCACTATCTGAGGCCTGAATGTAATGGGTGGGGAGTTAGGCTCTATTGCCTCGAAGGAATGTTTATATAGACATCACTGGGGGGCTCTTCTGCATAGAGAATATGCATGTTATTACCAACATGTCCACACATATATAGTATGAGTCCAGACTCCTAAACATTTGTTTTCTGGGTGGGTTGTAATTCAGTGGCATTTTATTCATTTCATTTTTCTCACGTTCTCTAGTTGTAGCCACCAGGAGCTCACTCAATGAGCCCTTGAGTTCCATTGCCATAAGGCCAGCAGAGTTGATTTCTTTTGCTTTAGAAGATTTTCCTGACATTTTACACTACAAGATGCTATAAAGTTATCTGGTATGTTTTCTCTTCAATTTCTAGAATGAGCTTTTCTTCTTTCTCCAAGGATCTATGTCTTCTTTCAGTAGGGAATGGTTGCTGAAATCACAGTCTGGGTGACCAGTGTGCTCATTGCTTTTGTGACAATATTGATTTTGATGCATTATAAACAAAGCAAAAATTGTATGTGTGCATAGTAATATACATGCATGTACTTCTCTTTCTCTTTTATGCATGCATATATATATATATATATATATATATTTCTATACATATCTCCACAAACAACCATCTGTCTCAGGACATGGATCCATACTAGTGATTGCAATTTCAATCTGTCATTCATGGATTGCTCTAGCTTTCTCTTGCTTATCTTAAGCCCTGGACCTCATAGTGAGAAACCTGGATTCAACGGCTCAATGGTTCAGTGGCAGCAAGCATGTATAGCAAGAATGGTTACCCTACATTCCTATGATAAACAACTATCAGACAGATCATAGTGCTTATGTACTACAGTTCAATTGCTGTCAATAGAACTTTTTCCTTCAGAGATTTGAAATGCAGTTTGACTCATTCGGAATTAACAAGTGTAGGAAAAGCATTAAAAACTAAATGTTGTGATTGACTTAAAAAAAAAAAAACTGTGAAAGACTCTATACACTATGACAGATGTTTGTTATATAGCTGCCATTCCTGCCATATATGTTATGTGATACAGATTCATGGCCATAAAGGTCTTTGGAGATCTGGACTTGGTAGTGTAGGACAATAATCCCAGCTGCTCAGGAGGCTGTGGCAGGAGGATCACAAGTTCAAGGTCTGCCTGGGCAACTTAATGGGTCCCTGTCCCAAACCAAACCAAACCAAACCAACCAACCAAAACCCAGAAAGAATGGGGGAGGGGGTAAAGGCCAGTGAGTCACGTGACATGCAGGAAACCTTGAGTTCAATGCCTAGTACCACCAAAACCAAACCAAACCAATCCCAGTCAAGCCAAACCAAGCCAAGCCAAACCAAAACCAAAATCAAACCAAACCAAGCCAAACCAAGCAAAACCAAACCAAGCCAAAACCAAAACCAAACCAAACCAAACCAAAACCAAAACCAAACCAAGCCAAGCCAAGCCAAGCCAAGCCAAACTAAACCAAACAAAACCAAACCAAAACCAAAACCAAACCAAACCAAACCAAGTCAAGCCAAGCCAAGCCAAACTAAACCAAACCAAACCAAACCAAATCAAAACCAAACCAAAACCAAACCAAACCAAACCAAACCAATATCACCTCCCCAAAGACAATCACAACAACTTTTACACTTCATGTACTTCATTTTCTTCCTTTCCTTGAAGCCCTAGCAAGCACTGATTTTTCCCTGTCCTCATAAACCTACAGTTTTTGGAATGTCATGTAATTAGAATTATAAAGACATGACATTTTCATATAATATCTTATACTTAAAATATGCATCCATGATGCATCTATGCATTTTCATGGCTCAAAAGGCTCATTTATTTCTGTTTTGGAATAACATTTCATCACTCAAGCACACTCCAGTCTATCACCTAGTAAGGACAGGACATTTTGGTCACATCTGTATTTTTGGGGAGGCTCACAGTAGTTATGAATGAAACTGCAACCCACAAGTTTTGATATGGCCTTAAGTTTTCAAATTGGTTGCAGAAATATTTAGGAACATGATTGCTGGGTTGTGTGGTGGTAGGTTTAGCTTTGTTAGAAAGTTCTGGTCCTTCCAAAGTGACTGCATGGTTTGCATTCCCAGCCACAGCCGCTGGGCATTCCTGGACTATTTGCTGTTGGCAAGATTTTTCTTCTCCCTCTCTCTCTCCATATGTGTGTGTGTGTGTATATATATATATATATATATATATATATATATATATATATATAATATTTAATANTTTTAAATTTTGGGCTGGTGAGATGGCTCAGTGGGTAAGAGCACCCACTGAGTGCTCTTCTGAAGGTCCAGAGTTCAAATCCCAGCAACCACATGGTGGCTTACAACCATCCGTAACAAGATCTGACTTCCTCTTCTGGAGTGTCTGATGACAGCTACAGTGTACTCACATATAATAAATAAATAAATCTTTAAAAAAAATTTTAAATTTTAATTTAAAACAACTTTATATTAATTATTATTTATGTATAATATATAATTATATATAAAATAAATAATTTTAGTTATTTTAAATATAATAAATATATCATAATTGTAAACATGTAAATATATATGAATATAAGTGTGTAATTATAAATTACATATATAAAAATATATATTTAAAAATGTGAGTTTATGACATTTAGTTCTCATCCAAACTAGATCAGTGATCTTCAGTTATATAGGAACTTCACGTCCTGCCTATTGTACAGTGAGATTCTATCTCCCCAGAAATAAAAATTAAATCAGGAAAAATATTATATATATTGTTATATATTATATATTAATGTTATATATACATATATGCATATACACATTCTGATGAGTGGATAGTCATATTTTACTATAGCTTTTATACATAGCCTTAACTTCATGACATTGACAATTTTTTTTCTGTTTTTATAGTTTTATATTTTCTCTTGTTGGGTAATTGCTCAGATCTTTTGTTCACATTTAGATTGGGTTTTTTTATTTTCCTAATTTTATTTTGTATTTCTTGGGAGACAGAATCTCATTGTTGCATAGGCTGGCCTTGAAGTCCCGATGTAGCTGGTGATGACTGATGTAGTTTGGATGAGAATAGACCTCATAAATTCACATTTTTAAATACTTTGCTCCCTGTTGATGGCTCTTTGGGCAGGAAGTGTGGCCTTGTTGGAGGAGGTGTGTCACTGGGGGTGAGCTCTGATGTTCCAGAAGACTTACAATTCCTTGTTAGCAGTTTCTACTTCCTGCTTGTGAATCAATATGTAAGTTCTCATCATGCACCAACCCTCTGAGACTGTAAGCCCAATTGAACACTTTCTTTTATAAATTGCCTTGATTGGGTGTTTTGAAACACAAATAGAAAAATAAGGCAATGTCATTAACTCTTAATCTTCCTGTCTCTACCTCCTGAGTGCTGGAATTATAGATACACGCCACTACTGCAAGTTTTAATCTTTTTATTAATAAAAGTTAAGGGTCTGTGGGGTACCTACCTGGCTGTGTGTTTTTTCTCCCTCCTCCTCTGTTTTCTTTTTTGACATTAGGCTGGGATGAAGAGCCTTGGAAATGCTAGCTGGGCTGGTGAGCTACACACCCAGCCTTGTAGTGATTTTCCTAGTAGTGTCTTTTACTGAGAAGTTTAATAAGACCATTATAAATGTTCTGCTTTGTTGAATTAATTTTCTGTGTTTTACATAAAGGCTCATTGTCAGACTAGAAATCTTCTAGATCTTAGAAAATTTTATCTAGAATTTTTGGAATGATGAGGTGAAAAATCACAATTCTACTTCATAGGAGACAGAAGATAGTTAATTCAGGATCCAAATACGAATGGCCATGACTTGGGAATGCAGATTTAGTTTACCCCAATATCCATGTTCTGATGTGCTAACAACATTTATGAAGTTTTATAGTAACAAAGAAAATAATATACCAAAATGGGAGTCAATCATGTTCATTTGAGCATTGCTGGGTGGGTTATAGCAAAGCAAGAACACCTCTGCTATGGGCTCGGATGCTATCTGATGACAATCCTGGTGGTCTGATGAGACACCCCAAAGGTTTCTCATGTTAGTTACAGGATGCTAGTGAGCTTTTGTAGTCCACTTGCCACACCTGGCAGAGGAAATCTCAACTGAGGAAGTCTCCATTGGGATTAGTCTATGGGATATTTTCTTTTCTCTCTCTCTCTCTCTCTCTCTCTCTCTCTCTCTCTCTCTCTCTCTCTCCCTCTCTCCTTATTTATTTATTATTGGTCTAATTCTTCTTTGAGATAGGGTTTCTCTGGTTGTCACGGACCTTGCTTTGTAGACCAGGGTGGCCTTGAAGATAGAGATCAGTGTGGCTCTGCCTTGGGAGTGCTGTGATTAAAGGTGTGTGCTAGCATGCCTGGCTTAAAATTTTTGTACAATGTGTTTAGTCATATTCTTTCCCCTTCCCCAAATTCTCCCAAAATAGGAACTCATGATATCTCATAAGTTCATGTTTTTTCCTTCTAAAATAGCAAAACCAAAACAAAACTCAAAAGACAAAACAAACAAACCCCCAACAACAACAAAAACCAAACCAAACCCAGCCAGTTTCCCTCTCCAGGGGGGTATCAATTACAAATAGCTTCTTGGTCAGTGGTGGGTCTTTGTACCCATTTCCCTTTTTCTGTTGTTCATGATGCCACAATCTCTGTATAGTACTCCATTGTGTAAATGTAGCACAGTTTCTGTGTCCATTCCTCTGTTGAGGGACATCTGGGTTCTTTCCAGCTTCTGGCTATTATAAATAAGGCTGCTATAAACATAGTGGAGTATGTGTCCTAATTCCATGTTGGAGCGTCTTCTGGGTCTATACCCAGGGTGGTATAGATGGGTCCACAGGTAGTACTCTGTCCAATTTTCTGAAGAATCACCAAACTGATTTCCAGAGTGGTTGTACCAGCTTGCAATCCCACCAGCAATGGAGGAGTGTTCCTCTTTCTCCACATCCTCACCAGCATCTGCTGTCACCTGAATTTCTGATCTTAGCCATTCTGACTGGTGTGAAGTGGAGTTGTTGAAGTGGGTCGTTTTGATTTGCATTTCTCTGATGACTTTAGGTGCTTCTCAGCCATTCGGTATTCCTCAGTTGAGAATTCTGGGTGCCCTTGCATTTGGAGCATAGATGTTCAGAACTGAGAGTTCATCTTGGTAGAGTTTTTTCCTTTGATGAGTATGAAATATCCTTCCTCAGGGAGGAATTTGGGTATGGCTAGCTGTGGTACAGGGTCAGCTCTGGGGTGCAGACAGAGACCAGAAAGATCCTGCCCCAAGCTGATCCTTGGTTCCTGTGTCCTGATGGCTCTGTGAGTATCCCTTTTGGGTCAGCAATTTGAAAAGAAGTGGTGGCCTTACCTGTGCTTGCAGGTCTGTAGGCACTCCTGGGAGACCAGCTCTCTCCTGGCAGTATTTGTGTATGTAGCTCTGTGGCACAGGATCAGCTCTGGGCGCAGACTGAGATGGGAGACTTCTGTCCCAGTCAGCACCTTGGTTCCTGTGTCCTGAGGGTTCCTCTGAGCAGCAGTGGTGGCCCTACCTGAACTCACAGACCTGTCTGCACTCCTGGGAGGCTCACTCCCTCCTGGGGCTATTTGAATATGGTACCCTGTGGCAGAAGATTAGCTTCAGGCAGAGATGGAAACTGGAAGCAGCATTCTCCATTTCTGATAGACAGCTTCATTTCTGACTCTACTTCTGGCTATTTTAAAAAAATGTTTCCACTTCTTTGCTTACTTTACCTACCTGAGTTCGAGTTTACATACATTTTTCACCAGAACCCTGAACAAATCAACTAAAATTGTTTCATTTCTCTGTCAAATAATTCTCCAATCTGTATCACATCTTTAAAAAAAAACTTTTACGTTTATTTACTTTGTACTAAATTAACTTGTGAGCCATAGTTTTTGTTTCTTCTGGAAGTTTTTTCTCTGTTTGTGCCTCTCCTAGCTTAGAAACATTTTGTTCCTTTTCAATGTAGATAATTTCAACATGACAGAGTTTTTTAACCTAGGCACAAATTTGGCAGGATGATGGCACATCTTAGATGCTACGCTTAACTTGATATGGCTAATAACTAGAGAATCTACATGTAAATCCTGAATTTCTGCAATGCATTTTCAGAGCATGTACCATAGACTTTCCATTCTTTTGGGGGTCACTGTCACAGTTGAGCCTCACTGTCTGTAGTGGGCATGGCTACCGGCCTCCACCATCACAAAGGAACAGCATGTATGTCTCTAGCGTTCGGACAGGTGGTGGCATTTTGAATATCCACACCTTTGATGGTGTGTGGAGAACGAACTCTTAGAATGAACAGGAAAATCTTGATATGCATGATTTTGTAGGGTTTCTTGATTCTAGTAAATAGCCATTTCCACAGATCACCTCAGGTGGCTCACAGGAGGAGCAGCCCAGTCCATGGCTGCTGGTGGGTGATAAGTGCTGGAGTAGCGCCTTTCGCCTGAGACTGGGGGTGAAGCTGACTCGGAGGTGCTTGTCTCATGCGTTCAACAGCTTCCAGTGTCACAAGAGTCTCGCATTCTAAGCTCTCTAGTTTCCTTTTGCTTACTTAAAAAAAAAAATCATTTCAACATCTCTAGTAATTTCGCCTTCAGGAAATTCTCACCTCACAAGATCTAATGTACTGAAGTTCTCTGCCAGCAGAGTAGCCGAAGGGACTGGAAAACGCTGTGTAATCTCTTGACTAAAGGAGTCTTAGTGTTTTCTGGGGCCTAAGCTGTGATCCATAGAGCCATCTGTTAGTTCCCTGCCCCTCAGGTAAGAGAAGCCAGGTTGGGCAGGCAGCTTGCCCTTGTATGGGATGAAGGTTTGGGGAAGTAATTTTTTCCTAGAGAGTAGTTCTTGGTTTAGAAAACATGTTCTTACTTAAAGTTTAAATTTAAATAAAATTTAAAGTTACTGTGCAAAATGATTTTTAAAAACATGTCATTTTACACTTGCACCATTTTGCCCACCCTTTACCTTTCCTCTGTTTCCCCTGCTACTCCCGGACCCCTCACTGCTGTTGCAGTGGTGAAGGCTTTGCCATATTTCAAAATGAGGACTTCCTCCTACCACGCCCATAGCCTGGGGGTGATGTCTTTCTTTGCTCTTCCCTGAGAATCTGGTGGCATTCTTGGAAGTAAAACCCAGAAAAGTATGGTAACCTAACTATGACAGAATCTCCTACTCACTCTCCAGAGAGCTCACATTCAACCTCCCCAGATTTCACCAAATTGCTTTTTAAATGTTTATTCTAGTTTGTGACTCTGGAGAGTTCTGCTGCAGGCAAGCCAGTCTTGGTTGTGGCTCTTTGTATTCATTTGTGAAGATTTAGGGAGAGAGAGAGAGAGAGAGAGAGAGAGAGAGAGAGAGAGAGAAAGACTGTCTCCGGGGTACAAAAAACCCCTTCTATTTCAAAAAAATTTTTTTATCAGAAATTTGAATAATAAATTTAATGGTCTTAAATATTTTGTTTTGAAAAACCAAGGTCATGACAGAATAAATCAAAGTTGAAATGCAAGTCACTGACACAGTAAGAAAACTCTAATAATTCATAAAATAGACAAAAATGTCTATACCATTCATCTGTCAAAGATTTGAATAACTAGTCACTTACACAAAGGAAATCTTTTGTTTTGGCCCAACTTTAGCATACTTACTCTCATTGGCGGTCATACCATTGCCAGTGTGGTATGATAAATAAAATTCTGTGTTTCCCTTTGTTCCTACACTAGGAAGTTGAGTACATCTACTGTGTGTTATAAAAACTCAAGGCAGAAGAACAATTGTGCTTTACAAAAGGAAATTACTACCTGCAATATTCTACCCAGTGAGACAGGATACAACTAGATAAAGTAACTTAAAATGGAAAGTAGAATTTGATTACATAGTTTTAAATATGTGAAGGATTGACAGGCTCATCAAATATGTCAGGGTTGTAGCTTTGATTCTCAGCTGGTACCTAGTGGTCAGACAAGCATTTGCAAGCATGTCCCGTGGTCGAAGTGAGAGCAGCTCTCACATCCTGGTTACCATTACTCATGAATTCCCATCAGGCAGCTACAAAGCTGGAAGAAACCCGTGGAATACAAAGGGAAACATTAGCATGTAGAGGCTGGTGCCTGCCCATCTGCACATGAAAGGTCACAAGGAAGATATTTCCAACGAGGAGCACCAAGTTCCAACCAGTCTCCAGATCTGTACCTGTCAAATAGAAGTTGACACCTGTGACAGGTACATTCTTATTTCCACATGTCTTGTACAAAATCAGATGTGCTCACAACAGCATGGCAGCCAAGGGTCAAGGGTTTTGGCTTTCGGCATGGAGATGCTCAGAGATGCCTGCTGGAAAGTTCCCTGGACTCACCTTTGCAGGTGTGCACCATGCAGGAGAACCAGACAAGCAGGAGGCTTCTGTTAAGAATTGTCAGACAACAGGCTGGAGGGGTCAAGCATGGTAACAGTATTCTCCTAGATGCTCAAAAACCTCTCTTCATTCCCTGATCTGGCCACACAGGCGCCTGCTGCTGGAAGTCCAGCAAGTGTCTCTGTGCCCCGTTGTTGCTGCTCCTGGTGACGTGAAGCCATCCAGAAAGGGTGAAGATAGGGAGTTTCAGAGCAGAAAATTATATGTTTCTCTGTCGAGTTGGGGCTAGAGATTTTCTGATATTAGATTGTTCCTTGGGGTTCAAGGCTGTTTAGAAAGGACAGAACAAAACAGAATTTCTAGAGTTTCTTAAATCAGATGGTAAGTGAGTCCCTAGAGTTGCTTTAGGCATCCCAAGATCCACACAGGCTTCCTCAGGGCCAGAGCCTGTTCCTGGAGGAGGGGAAGGTAATTTTGCCCTTTTTCATGTGCAGCTACATTGCTGATACCGAATCTCTATAAGATGGTTTTTCTTCTGGAGCAAGGTTTTTAGGGACATCTTCTTGTGACCTTTCTCCTGAGATGGAAATTTGGATGTCACCTTAGCTGAGGGCCAAGAGGCTTGAAGATGCACTGCCACAGCTCATCCTGAGCCTCTCAGGATAAGAGATGAGTTGAAGGATGCTAGGCAGAGTAGGGCTAGCTTTTGTTTTATATTCTGAGGACATACTGCATTTGATAAAACAACTTACCTTCTTTTCTGTGGTGGTTTGAATGAAATATCTTCATAGACTCACATATTTGAGTACTTGGTCCCCAGTTGGTGGAACTGTTTGGGAAGGATTAGGAGGTGTGGCCTTGTTGAAGGAAGTGCCACCATGAGAGGGCTTTCAGTTTCAAAAGACTTTTGCTATTCCTAATATTTCTCTCTCTCTGACTTGTGGTTATGTCTCAAGATCTGAGCTCTTAGCTATAACTTTAATTATTTCAATTCTTATTTTAATGATGGTTCTTAAATGCTTTAACCTTTCTTGTAACCCACTACCCACCAGAGGTAGTTGAAAAGAAAAGGTGTGGGGTGGGGGAGGGGAAGGTAAACCTGTTTAGAAAGGTTCTTTGGAACAACTCCTGTTTGTGTTGTCTGGCAATCAGCAGTTCATTTTGTAAGTTAGCAGGCAACAGCAACTCAATCCACAGATACACCAGCAGTTCAGTTTTGTACAGACAGCTTAGCAACAGCTGTGACAGAACTTAGCAGAGATAGCCAGGCCGCATCCTGTGCTCAAGTCAGCAGGAGGGGCCAGGAGGAATATCAGAAGAAGTTCTCAGCTGTGCCAAGATCAGTGACAATGAGAAACCCCAAAGCGTTGAATGACTAGCTATACCAGCAAGCCAAGCCCTCTATCACTCTGTGGAGTCCCATTTATACCCTCGAAACATCATGTGTCTCCTCATGCCTTGCCCCAGCATGGATCTTGCTTCAGCACATACATCCAATCAACCAGAGTCTGTGAAAGCGGCAAGAAACTGCAGTACACCACCAGACGGTTTTTGGTGCGGTTTCTCATTATGCAGTCCTGACAAATGCAACTCAACTATGCAATGTAGGACGGACCAAAGAATCCGAAGAATCCTTCATCATGTGTCCTTTCATGTGCTTGCTTTAGGAGAGCACTCTCTCTTTCTTGTGTCTGCTTCAGCCAAACGTTCCTTCATGAGTCTGCCTTAGCCTTTCATACCTGTGTCCACTTTAATGAAACATTCCTTCACATGTTTGCCCCAGCAAAACACCACCTAACCAACTTTCTGAAGATCCTTAAGTTTCCATTTCACTCAGCTATTGCTCCAGCACCATGCCTGCCTGCCTGCTGCCATGCTCCCTGCTATGATGCTTATGGACTCACACACTGAAACTGTGAGCCCAAATTAAATTTTTCCTTTTCTAAGAATTTAAGAATGCCTTGGTTATGGTGTGTCTTATCACAGCAATAGGATAGTAACTACAATACATTCTTTGCCTTCATTGCTTTTTCTTTCTCTCCTCTCCTCTCTTCATCTCTTTCTCTCCTCACTCTCTTTTACTTTTCTCCCATCCTCCTGCCCTCCCTCCCTCTCTCTTCCTATTTTCTTCCTCCCTCACTCCTCTTTTTCTCTTTTAGATCACTGTGAGAGAGTTCAGAATCTTAGACCTGGGGCCTTTCTTACTAAAGGGCTTTTCTCTGAAGCCTATATGCATCTTTGCTTTATTTCTAATCCATGTGTTCTCTGGATTTCTACAGAGTTTGGGCAGAGGGCATCTGTCCTTTTTGGAAGAATACTGGTGAAAACACAAAACTGATAGATGAACTTTCCAGTTGAAGAAGGAGCCCAGCACATAGGCTTTGAGAACCAGGCAGACAAATACAAACTTCTGTAGACTCAGAGTAGAAGGCTAAAGAACGCAAAGAATCCAAATTATGGTGTCCTGAAAAATAGGGAATGGTAAGCTCCGACCTACTCATTTGGGAAAACTAACATTCTATGACACTGGTGATGTGCCACTTCTTATGTGAACCTTATTGGGCACTGATCTCACTTTGGCCCCAGCTTCCTCATAGGTAAGATGAGAAAGGCAGTGTGCACATAGCTGTTATTCACATTAAGTCTACCATGTGCTCAGTAGCCGAGCCCTTGCTTTTTCATCTCCCAGCCTTTTGTGTGAGGCAGGGATACGTCTGTTGTAAATGCTCTGGGTTTTCACATCTCTGGGAAGACATGGACGCTCATGCCTCCTTTGGAAACAATTCTGGCACCCTGGGGACTTGTCCGGAAATTCTGTTCGTGTTCAAGCCTGTTTAAGGGGCTTTCACTTTCATCTTCAGAAGCCAAATGTCAGTGGCTGCTTTTAATGAAACCAAATCCTTCCTCAATCTGTGTGATTTGGGGATTTGCTTCCCCAGCCTGGGCAGAGATGGGATACATTCTGTTTTCTTTATTTTCTAAGTGACCCTAGAACACTTTGTGATTCTAAAATTGACCTATCGGGAGGAACAAAATAACCTCTTGTAGTGCAGCCTTTTCTCTGAACATATTGGGGAATGAGCTGGCTCTGTACACCTATCATCAACCTTGTGGGCCCCAGAGCAATAACAACAGCTAGAACAGTCCTGTGCCTCTATGTCTTGTGAAGGCCATGTATTGTGTCCTTTACATGGCCAAATCCACTTGCAACAAGCAATTCAGGAGCCATACAGAATAGGTGAAATCTCAGGAAAACCAAAACCAAAATAACTTGAAGCAAATATGAGCATGCTTTGGCTTCTGAGGACCATGTACTGGGTTTCTGTTTCATTGATGGATGATCTTTTGAAGATGGAGCAGCAGGTTAACACAAGATTGCTTGGTTTGGCATTTTTATGTGGAATTGTTTTGGACAGGAGGAGCTTTATAGCAGAGATGCAGTAAAGTCGGTATATTGCATCTAACTTTCAATGCTTCTCCTTGCTTCCCTGCCTTTCTCTTTGGGCTTCTGCAATTGTACAGCAGATGCTGTCTTTTCAGCCTTGTGGGAGGAGCTAGCAGTCTGGGATCTTCCCTTGACGGTTTCCTGCATTTTAGTTTTCCTGTCAGTCATCTGGGCCCTACTTTCTTTATGTAGAGCTGGACACTTGGTCTCTATTATGTGTGGAGTTTTCTTCTACAACACCACTGTTAGCCAAGGACCTGGCAGAGAGACAATCATGGCCAAGACTATCGTCAGGGTTTGAACCTGGCCCTTCTCATTCCTAGGTGTGAGCATTAGATATAGTTCTCTATAGCGTGTTTTCTTGTCTATAAGATGAGAATAGTGAATGTATCTATGCAAAGGGTTGTTCCCAAGACTGATTGAAATTAGCATATGAGAACTTAGCACCCTGCTGGCACATTAGAAGCATTCAGTGTATGACCTATTGCCACCTCTGCATGATGTTGGTGCATCATGATGATGATCTGTCAGCTGAACAGATTATCAGTGGCTGGACTGTTTTATTCTGGGCTTAGCATTCTAAATCACCAATTCAACAGCTCAAAAATTAACAAAGCCAAAAAGTTCTGTTTTTCTTGTTCTCCAAAATGGGTTTTATCTGTGGCCACATCTCCTGGCCAGAAAATTTCTTCCAAAACTATTCACTGGACTCTGTGATCTTCTTACCCTCCCTTGTTCAGAACCTCCCAGTGCTTAGCAAGGCTGCTTTCATCTCTTGCTCTTCTCCATACCGTCCTGTCACATGCTTATCCCAGTTTCCACACCTTGCTGTGTCTGCTGGACTTGCATTTTACGGATCCACAAAGCCTCACTTCCAGCCTCCTCTTCAAAGTGTTCCAAAGAGTTCCAGCTCACCATTGCCTTGCTTTCCTTTGAGCCACTATAGCCTAGAGCTCTCATTTGTTTGGTGTTATCTAACTTTACTATAAATTCATGACAGTAAATCACACAAGCATCTTCAGCCATGTGCAGGCATCCAACTCCATTCATCTTCTCCACTCAGGTCTTCTCCTCCACATCCTTTACCTATGACATCTTTCTCACCAGCAGACTGGATTCCTACTTCCAGGGAAGACAGAAGAAATCAATGCATCCCTCTGCTCTACATTCTTTTCTGTATCGGAAACTACTTATTGCCCAGTGGAAGGGAAGTTGAAAAGGTTGTGATCTTGATGAAGACAAGCCTAGCTCTTCACTCCACGCCTCAGCTCACTTGCCTTCCTATGACCATATTATATCATTAGTCTTTCTCTGTCTATGGGTCATTTTTGTTCTTATACAAGAATTCTCTTGGATATTACTTAGTACTTAAAATAATAGCTTTTGCTCTGCATACCTTCCCCGCCAGAGGAGAGTCGGCCTCCAGGGAGGACTCTGACCCTGGTGCTCAGGTGAGATCGCCACCTTGTATCCCTGGTCTCTCAGAGACCAGTCCGTGCAGGAGAGCATGCAGGTTGGAGAAGCAACAGAGCTTCTTGGACAGGGTCCCTTTGGGCCTTATCCTCAGCAAGGAGGCAGAGCTGAGACCCAGACCTCTGGGCACCTTCCCTGCAAGAGGAGAGTTGGCCTCCAGGGAGGGCTCTGATCCTGGAACTCAGGTGAGATCACCATCTTGTATCCCGGGTCTCTCAGAGACCAGTCCTCAGAGGAGAGCATGCAGGCTGCAGAAGCAACAGAGCTTCTTGGACAGGGGCCCTTTGGGCCTTCATCCTCAGCCAGGAGGCACGGCTGGGCTTCAGACCTCTGTGCACCTTCCCCACCAGAGGACAGCTTGCCTGCAGAGAGTCTTCTGAGCACTGAGACTCAGGTGAGAGTTGGACTCTCAGGAGTGCTGACACAGGCTAACAGAAACACAGGAGGAGCAAGCTCCAGCCAGTGACAGCTAGAACATCTAACACCAGAGATTACCAGATGGTGAAANGCAAATGTCAGAATCTTACTAACAGAAACCAAGACCACTCGGCATCATCAGAACCCAGTACTCCCACCACAGCGAGTCCTGGATTTCTCAACACACCCAAAAAGCAAGATTCGGATTTAAAATCATATCTCATGATGTTGATAGAGGATTTTAAGAAGGGCATTAATAATTCACTTAAAGAAATAAAGGAGAACACTGCTAGACATGTAGAAATACTTAAAGAGGAAGCACAAAAGTCCCTTAAAGAATTACAGGAAAACACTGACAAACAAGTGATGGAATTGAACAAAACCATCCAAGATCTAAAAATTGAAGTAGAAACAATAAAGAAGTCACAAAGGGAGACAACTCTGGAGATAGAAATCCTAGGAAAGAAATCAGGAACCATAGATGCAAGCATCAGCAACAGAATACAAGAGATGGAAGAGAGAATCTCAGGTGCAGAAGATTCCATAGAAAACATGGACACAACAATCAAAGAAAATGCAAAATGCAAAAAGATCCTAATTCAAAACATCCAGGAAATCCAGGACACAATGAGAAGACCAAACCTATGGACAATAGAATAGATGAGAATGAAGATTTTCAACTTAAAGGGCCAACAAATATCTTCAACAAAATTATAAAAGAAAACTTCCCATAGCTAAAGAAAGAGATGCCCATGAACATACAAGAAGCCTACAGAACTCCAAATAGACTGGACCAGAGAAGAAATTCCTCCCACATATAATAATCAGAAAAACAAATGCACTAANTAAAGATAGAATATTAAAAGCAGTAAGGGAAAAAGTCAAGTAACATGTAAAGGCAGACCTATTAGAATTACACCAGACTTCTCACCAGAGACTATGAAAGCCAGAAGATCCTGGGCAGATGTCATACAGACCCTAAGAGAACACAAATGCCAACCCAGGCTACTATACCAGCAAAACTCTCAATTACCATAGATTGAGAATCCAAAGTATTCCACGACAAAACAAATTTACACAATGTCTTTCCATAAATCCAGCCCTTCAAAGGATAATAAAGGGAAAACTCCAGCACAAGGAGGGAAATTACATCCTAGAAAAATCAAGAAATTAATTCTTCATCAAACCTAAAAGAAGATAGCCACATGAACAGAATTCCAACGCTAACAACAAAAATAACAGGAAGCAACAATTACTTTTCCTCAATATCTCTTCATATTAATGGACTCAATTCCCCAATAAAAAGACATAGATTAACAGAATGGCCTCATAAACAGGACCCAACATTTTGCTGCATACAGGAAGCCCACCTCAGGGACAAAGGCAGACACTACCTCAGAGTAAAAGGCTGGAATACTATTTTCTAAGCAAATGTTCTGAAGAAACAAGTTGGAGTACCCGTTCTAATTTGGAATAAAATTGACTTCCAACACAAAGTTATCAAAAAAAAGTTAAGGAGGGGCACTTCATACTCATCAAAGGTAAAATCTTCCAAGACGAACTCTCAATTCTGAATATCTATGCTCCAAATGCAAGTACATCCACATTTATTAAAGAAACTATAGTAAAGCTCAAAGCACACATTGCAAAGAGCAAAGTGTGGATAACTTCGTTCCTTCTTACATTGGGGAACAAAATACCTATGGAAAGAGTTACAGAGACAAAGTTCGGAGCTGAGACAGAAGGAAAGACTATCCAGAGACACCCCACCCGGGGATTCATCCCAGAAACAATCACCAAACCCAGACACTATTGAAGATGCCAGCAAGGTTTTGCTGAAAGGACCCTGATATAGCTATCTCTTGTGAGGCTATGCCAGTGCCTGGCACAGTCATCTATTGGATAGAACACAGGCCCCCTAATGAAGGAGCTAGAGAAAGTACCCAAGGAGCTAAAGGGGTCTGCAAACCTATAGGAGGAATAACAATATGAACTAACCAGTACCCCCCAGAGCTCGTGTCTCTAGTTACATATGTAGCAGAGGATGGCCTACTTGGCCATCAATATCAGGAGAGGCCCTTGGTCTTGGGAAGATTATATGCCCCAGTACAGGGGAATGCCAGGGCCAGGAAGCAGGAGTGAGTGAGCTGGGGAGCAGGATGGGGGAAGGGTATAGTGGACTTTCAGGATAGTATTTGACATGTAAGTGAAGAAAATATCTAATAAAAAATAATAGCTTTCACTTCAGGCACCTTCTTCCACCATTTTCTCTGCTTGCTTTCTTTGCAAATCAAGAAAATTACATGTATAATGATTGTTTATACTTCTGATATTCTCCATCCACCTCAACTGGGTTTCAACCTATTAACTCAAACTGCTCTTTTCAACTTGACCATTCACCTCTACTGCTCTTCTGCCCTCATTCCACGCAGCTCCTTGCTTTGGTTATGCCTTTCTTTTGAATATCTTCAAGGGCCCCTCACCCTCCACGTCTTTGTCTTTCCCTATGGCTATTATCTACTTCTACTGAAAATGTTTGCTGGTTCTTCCTTCTCTGATGGTGAATATTAGTCAGGGTTCTTGAGAGAAAATTATATATGTATATATGTATGTATGTGTATATATGAATGAATGATAGTAAATTGCATCTTTAACAATACGCATCCATCCAACTCCATATATTAATGAGAGAGACTGAATTATGGAAAAAAACTACAGAACCACAATTGGAATGCTTCATAACAAAGAACTGGACAGAGCCAGGAACCTTGCAATAGAAAAGTCCTTGAAGCAGAAGATACCCTGACCAAGAAGTCTTTGGATTCCCAGCTTCCAGCACCACTGGTAAGATACCCCTGTTGTGGTATTTTTCCTTGTGACTCTCATGACTTTCTCGTGACTCTTAACTGGTATTTTTGGTATTTTCCAAAAATGCCCTCCCCACCCCCTTGAGTTGTGGTTTCTTCCTTTAAATAACCCCTTACCCAGCTACTCGGGGCCCGCACGGTCCTCTACCCCTGCATGGTGTACAACTGTGGGCCCCAGAGCGTGCCTGGAATAAAAGTCCTCTTGCTGTTTGCATAAATAAAAAAAACCCCACCCTGTTGTGAGATCAGAGCATTTAGCTAGATGCGATACCACATGATTACATAAACTCATCTGCTGCCTTTCCTGTGGGTAAGGTCCTCTTTTGCATCAGCCTGGTGAGTTTGGCATAACATGTATCCTTTGGGTGATGGATTTGTCCTTTGGATGCACTCAAAATGAGTCTTCTGAGCTTTTGTGATGATAGGTCTTTGATATATTCACCAGAGAACAAAGATCATTTAGGAAACTTAAGAAATAAACTACCAATTTCTATGGGTGCTACATCCTGTCATTATATCTACATTTGCTAATCCTTAAACTCACTCATTTACTAAGCAGATTTGAACCATACTATGTGCCAATTCTTCTTAGGTCTTGGGATATAGCTACAAGCTCTGACAAGGTCTTTATTACTTTAAAATATAGGGTCTAGAGGAAAAGACAGTGTGTATAAATGAAGGAATTAGAGATTGTGATAATTTCACAACATGGTAAGACCTCTAAGATAATGAGCTAGACCCTGATGATGGGGAACAAGAGTGGAACCAGATAAGCTTTATGAGTCAGGGAATGCCTTTGGAAGTGGTCAGTTTGGGCTTAACTTTGAGTGGGAACATAGGAAAAATGCTGTAGGTGACTCATAGAGAGGAACATTACCTCTCTTTCTATGAATGAAATTGCCAAGTTTTGGCAGGAGAGTGGGTAGAAGGGATAATAGTAGTTGTATCCACAATATGTACTAAGGTCAGATCTGAGTCATCATCAGTTATGGAATGCACTGTACCTTCATATGATAAACTCTTAGTTCCATTATTTTAGAATATGGCTGTATTTGTAACTATGCCTTCAAGGAGCAAGGAAAAATGGTGTTATTAGGACGAATCCTTCTCCAAATGACTGGTGTCCCTATAAGAAGATACTAGGGCACAGAGTTATACTGAGGGAGGGGGATCATCTGGGGACTAAAGAGAATATGGCCATGCTAAAGCCCAAGGGAAAGACCTCATAGGAAAGTAACTTTACCAAACCCTTGTTCTTGGGTGTTCCCTTTTAGAACTGTGAAGAAGTAGATTTCTGTTGTTTAAGCCACCCAGATTGTAGTATTTTGTTATAATAGTCTATGATGGTTAATTTTAACCGTCAACTGAAGTAGAATTTAGAATCATCTAAGAAACCTACCTATGGGCATGAGTGTGAGGGATCAGGGGTTGTGCAGATCAGGGAGGATTGACTCTGAGTGTGGGTGGCACCAGCCATAGTCTGTATCCTGCACTAAATGAGAAGAGACCTGAGCACCGGAACTCATTCTCTGGCTTCCTAATTGCGGATACAATGTGACCAGCTTTCCTTGCTTCCCTGCCAGGTATGGCCTTTCTACCACACCTTTCCGTGTCCACCCTGAGCTGCAATAAACCCATTTCCTTTAGTTGCCTTTGTCAGCAATGAGAAAGGTAGCTGATGCCTAAAGTGAGCAAGCAAAACACAGTCAAAGGGGGAGATTATCTTCAACTGAAGCAGTCTTGGAGAACTGAAGCCAATGGCCATCAGAGGCCAGCCTAGGCTGTGGTTCATCATCTATCTCATCTATGATGCTCCACCCTTCTCTTTCCCAAGCAACTGTGGGGCACAGTCCTGTGGATAGGGAGTGTTCGAGGAAGCTGCAACATCTGCTTCCTGGTATCCTTCTCAGGATTTGAACTACTGACCTACCCAGTACAAGTGAGTCAGTTTACTGAGAAGCATTTTTCCCTGCATGCCCAGACCGCCAGTATATAATTAGCTGTGAGTTATGATAATGATGATGGTGATGTGAAGTGCTCAAGGGCCTTTGGAAGTTTAGGCCTATAAAAGTATAACTTATTATTATTATCACCATTATTGTAATCAGGCACAGATGCAGATACCTGAATTTAAAAACAAAAAACATTTCTCACTAAAGCAATGACACTTGATCACAAAAGTATCTAAAAATTTTTATTTTTCTCACTTTAGAAATCTGATGATCAAGTGTTACCATGATAATTAAAGAAATCTTAGAAGTTCAGTCATGACCTACATGGAAGGCAGATGTCTTCTTCCTTTTTTAGCTGTCCACACTCTTGCTGGTGCTTTGTATGTGCTCGTAAGGATGGGCCTTTGCACTTTATGTTGGAGACAGGACACTTGAGATGTCTTTTGGGAAACAGGAAATCAACTATAAAATATAATCTGCCTCTAATAGCACACCTAGCAACAGTGAGCAACTTTCAGAAGATGTGGTGTTGGGCTCTACCCTCTGGAGAGTATGCTGCATGAATAAGGTGATATTTATTATTTAGAAAATGCAGTAAAATTTGAAGCCAATTTGAAGGGTGTGTACAATAAGCAGGTGGGGCAGATGTTGTAAGTAGCCATGAAACTGGCTAACGCTGAGGCCCTGAGTAAGAACTCTACCTGAGACAATGGGCCTTTGTCTTTCCTGCCCCCATCTCTCTTGCTTTCATTTCTTGTCCTTCCTTTTCTTTCTCTTGTCTTCTCTTTCATTCTAGTTGAGTTGCAGGGTAAAAGGCATTAGAGATAGAATATGTCTGTCAGCACCATTCAACCTGGACTCCTCCCCCAGGACAAGGAGACAGAGCTGATGGGCTAATGTATGAAAAAAAAGTTCTTATTTCTTCCTTTCCTCTTTTCTTTAGTCCTACTGGGTTTTGCTCACAAGTCAAAGAAGGAACAGAATAAAGCAGATTTCAGAGGGCTCTTTTACAGCTTAAAGCAAATTCTGAGGAAATATGGTAATTCTGAGAAGCCTTAATTAATATCTGACTAGTGGATTCATTACCCGGGCACTTGTGGAGAGGGTGAAGCAGAAACAGCAGTTCTGTCATAAAAGGCCAGAGGGCTGGAAAGCTAGTGCAGGTAGAGGAGGGGAGAAGAGAGAGACAGAGACAGAGACACAGATGGGAGAGACAGACACACAGACAGAGAGACAGATGAGAGACAGAGACACATGGAGAGAGTCAGACAGAGGCAGAGAGACGGAGGAGATAGACAGTGAAGACTCTTGACCCATAAACAGAAGAACACATGGAATACACTATCAGCTTAGGCTTCAGCTCTGTTGCTGGCCATTATCCTTCTGGAGTTGCCCCCTCCATTCCTGTTCTCTTTGGCCTTGACTGTTGCCTTCTCATTTGTCAAGGCCACTCTAAGGGCACCTGCAGAAGTGAAGCCCAAGGTTGTGTCCTTAAGAGCAAGCAGAGTTACTGGGCTTTTACTTCCAGCCTTTTTGTTTCCTGGAAATACCTTCTGGCTTGGTGGTCCTTTCTCTAAGGAGGCCTTTCTGCCAGATTCTGTCCTTCCAGGAAGTGCTCTCACTCAGGGAGTGGCTTCCCTGTCAGCTCATCAGGCCTCCCTGCGCATCTTGTTCCCAGCTGTGGCCTCTGCCCAGGCCTAGTTTAGACCTCCAGGCTACTTCGGCTATGTCCCAAGTATCATGGGGCAGGAGTAGTGTAGAAATATTTCCAGCAAGAATGGAGAAAATGTTCAAGAAAAGGTAAAGATAACGTTTAGAAACCCAGAAAGTCTAGGTGTGGGGGTGCGTGCCTGTAATTCCAACACTGGTAAGGTGTCACCAGGAGGGAGGTCACCCACAGCTTCATGGCAAGTTTGAAGCCGACCTGGACAACACAAGTCCTGGAGGAGCCTAGGACCAAGCAACTCGTGCACACGGGGAATAAGCTTCGTTTTCAGAGGAGGAAGAAACAGGGACATTAAGTTAGACTGCACCAGGCTATAAAGGCTCTCAGTGCGATTTAAAGCACTTGGGCTGTGTGTGGGGTAGGGCATAGCAAATACTGCCTCCATAACAATTGGATTTAAAATCCCTGATTTTGAGTCATGGTCCAGGTTTCATCTCACTTGCAAACTCATACTTGGTGCATGACTTTTCTTAAATATGGTTCTTTTAATGTATTTTCTCTCTCTCTCTCTCTCTCTCTCTCTCTCTCTCTCTCTCTCTCTCTCTCTCTCTCTCTGTGTGTGTGTGTGTGTGTGTG
>NC_034602.1:6195584-6273970 GCF_900095145.1 Mus pahari | reverse complement strand
ACACACACACACACACACACACACACACACACACACACACACACACCACATGCCCTCCTACTACCTGTGTATATAAGATGGAATCTAGACCACTATGATTTACTCAGCATGACATCTGGTTTCCATTTGTCACACAGAGACATTTTGTCTTCTATCCTTCCCTTCAGTACCAAGCATCTCATTAGACCACTGCACTGGTGAGTCAAACTCCGTGAGTCTTCGGCTCCCTTTTCTTTCTGAGAAGGCTGTTGAGGAGTGAAGAGCACAGTCATGCTGGTTATGGTAGTGGAGCTGTTCAGCGTGTACCCGTCAAGTGCTGGCTGCTCTTCTTTGAACAGTGACAACAGGATCTCCCCCATGAGCTCATTGGTCCTGGTAAAATAAAACTGGAGCTTTGCTGGGACCTGGGACCTTGAGATCCCCTGTGATTAGCAGAAGGAGTATCAGGGGTTCATAACTTTATTCTCTAGAATCCCATTTATGTTCCTGCATCCTTTTTAAGGAACTGGAGGCCAGAAGGAAGCTGTGCTGAGGGCTGAAGCCTGTGACTCAGTGCTCAGGACTCAGGACTTCCTTGTCCTGAACTCATCTCAGCAGTAGCTCCTGCTTCTGTGGTCGGTCCAGACCCTCAAGAGACCGTAGATCCAAGACAAGCTGATTTAAACTGACATTACCAACTGAACAGTTCCCTCATTAGAGGTGACTGCAGCCACTCTAATTCCATTTTCACAAATATTCATTATCAAGATTCTGCGTTATTTAACCTGAGTGCTAGAGATAAAAGGTGAAATGAGGCATTGATACTGCCTGTCTGATAGTCTCTGATACTGCTGTCTGAGAGCGTGGTGGTAGAGAATATTCTTCTGAAAATAACAGCATTGACTATGCTTGCAAAAATATATGTGTATGCTTGTGTGGGAATCCTTGCTTCTAGAATAGGCTATAACTTTAGCAGAAGGATTTTTACATGACCAAGAGGCAAGTTATGACATATGAGTTAGAACTGACTGTGAGGGAGGGGCCCCAGGAACCCTGAAGGCAGAGGCCAGGCACCTCTCCATGTGTGGGAGCACCAGGCAAGCCCAGGATTTCCTCATTGTATACTGAGCTCATAAAGTGGGTGCCTGCCTGCTCACTCACTCACCATGTGGGCAGGCAGGCATCTTGAGGACACAGTCACCTTTAGAAGCTGAAGCTGGCAAGGAACATGGGTCAGACAATGTCTACTTTGACTCCTTGAGCACTTAGGGAGGACAGGCAAGCAGCTGGCATGCCCAAGGGTTAGGCTCTGTCTGCTTGTGTGATCTATACTGAGATCATCCTTTAAGATTCATGGGTAGGGTGGGAGGAAGGAGAGGGACTCATGAACTGATTTCAGAGTGTGGGCTGATGTTCCAGCCAGTTCCTTCTCTTGTGGACTCCCCGTGGGGACTCAGAGACTCCTGACCCTGTGGCATGGACAGGTTCTGACATGGTTGACAATATTCCTTTGGGTGGCTGCCCTCCCTAAACCCCATTCTTTCTGGATCTGGTCACACAGTACCTGTGATGATTTGAATGGAAATGCCCCCTTCCCTCCCCCCCCCACCCCTACCTCCCCATGTCTCTTAGGGAGTGGTACTATTGGGAGGTGTGGTCTTGTTGGAGTAGGTGTGACTTTGTTGGAGGAAGTGAGTCATTAGGGGGTGGGCTTTGAGGTCACAAATGCTCAAGCCAGGCAAGTCTGGTGTGACAATCACTGCCTGTGAAGATGTAGAACTCTCAGCTCCTCTCCAGCATCAGTCAGCCTGTGTGCCACCATGCTTCCCATTGTAATGATAATGGACCTGAGCCATAGGCCAGTCTTAGGTAAATATCTTGTTTTTTCTTTGTAAGTGTTGCTCTGATCATGGTGTCTCTTCACAGCAATAAAGCCCTGACTAAGGCGGGATTCCTTCTCGTGGTCTCGGTGGCAAAACCTCTAGGTTGCTGAGCCTCCTGAGGGGTCTTATTTTGGTTTCTGGTCTGGTCTACAGTGACAGAATGTTGACCTCATGCCAGGGACAATTGTAACACCTTATGCATATTATATCATTCAGTTCTCACAGATGTTCTATGAGGCAAGCACGTTTATTACCTCTGCTTTATAAATGAGGACACAGCCCCAGAGAAGCTGCCCAGTTTGCTTCAGGACACATGACTGCTCAGAGTCAGAGTTTCAGATCTGCTCTGCTGGCCACCAGGCATGTTTCTGAGCCAGGTCAGACTGGCAAGGCAGACAACACTCTTCGACCAGGAAGCAGATCACCCTTCTCAGTGAAAGCACGCCAGAGCCAGCTCCTGTGTTCCAGATTCTCTGATGGAACCTACTGTGTTCCCAGAGCCCTGAGGACTTGAGTTTGAAGTGCCACTGCCACCTCCACAAAGCAACCCTGCCACCTCTACATAGGGCAACACTGTCACCTTTACAACAGAGTTTGTATTGGGCCACTGCTGTTTTCCCCTAAAGAAATATTCTCAGAAAGTATTTTTGCTCCAAGTTCTCCAGGCAGCTGTGGGCTTGATGTTTGTGAATCCACCTGCAGATCATTTCCTCATAAGCTCTGCTCAGGTTGGTCAGTGCCTCGGTTTGCATTTTCATAGCTATGGTATGCTGATGTTCTGTTGAAGTACATTTTTAATATATATGTACACATGTATACTATATACATAAAATTGTGATTGTTGCATGATGTGCAGATGGCAAAGAGTTACACAAGTGTCCATAATTTAAAGAACAAACCAGATATTTTAAATTTCTGTTACTTCTCAGGTATATAGTTTCCCCTGATTTTGTTTATCTCCATTCTTTTTTCCTTTTCACACAAGTTCTTCTGATAACCATGGCATTAATCATCCATTTCAGCTATTTTGAAGATGCTGTCCTGTGGTTTCTCATTGGCTCATTTTCTCCCTGACATAAAGTGAGATTTGGGGCATCCCTGGCCCCACACAGTCTTTATAGACTACTGTGGGTGCTAAGGGCTTGCAATATATGGTCCCTTGAGTCTGTGGGTAGATATCTTAGCCTACATGTCTCTGCTTCATTCATGGCTCCTGCAAAGACTGTTTCTTGGCCACTGATGGGCCCCAGAATGTGCATATTAGTGGGCATTTAATGGTCTGGCATCACATGATGAAGGGTCATGTGAATTAACTTGGCAACTTGGAGCCAGGGTCTTGGGTACATGAGGGAAAAGACAAACCAGTGGAGTTTCAGTGTGAACTGTTAAACATGAGACCTGTGTTTGTAGTCTTGTGTATGTATATGTGTGTACATGGGTGTGCACATGTGTGTGCATACCTGGTGTCTGTGGAGGCTGGAAGAGGATGTCTGATCTACTGAAACAGGAGTTACAATGAGTTGTGAGTTTCTATGTGAGTATTGGGAACCAAACCTGGGTCTTCTGCAAGAGAGCAAGTGCTTTTAATCACTGAGCCATTTCTGTAGACTAGGCTTAATTATTTATTTGTAGGATTGTTTTGTGAAGTAAGTACATGGGTAATTGTGCAGCTGTAGGAAAGTCCTGGGAAACCCACATTGGTCTTGGGGGGCATTGTCTGGACAATGAACTTGATGTTAGCCATTCGTTCACAAGAACCAATAACTAATAAATATTAATTCACATATATAAATATGAGCTTTGATTATATCAATCTCTCTCTCAATATATATATATATATATATCTCACACCCTCCAAGACTCAGCCTTACCCTTAGCTTTTTCATACTTATAGGAGTCACACAAAGTCTTCGTTCAATCTTGTTTTTCATTATATCTATATTGATATCAGTATATAGATATAGATATAGATATACATATAGATGTACATATACATATATGTAGGTGAAGGTGTCATTTCCCTAATTGGTTCTTGATTTTGTCAATAAAGATGGCAGAAACTAATCACTGGGTGAAGGAAAAAAGGTGGGATTTCCAGTTCCCAGGAGGAAGAGGAGGGGACAAGTTAGAGGGCTTTTCAGCCAGGCTTTGGCAGGGAAGGGCATGAACCATGTAAAGCCTGGGGCAACTAGAGCTGGCGGCAGCCTCCACCACTGACGGAATTCTGATATAGGATAGCTGATGAGTTTAGGACTAGATTCTGCATCCAGAAGTTGTGTTATCTGGTTGGTTTTAAAGTGGTAGAACTGATGTTTTCCATCCACAGAGACTCAGGTGGGAAGGAGAAAAGACACAACTGGGGTAGATATTGGCAAAGCCAGCCTAGGGTGGTTGGTTGGAGGAGAGGGAGTGAAGTACCCTATGTTCCTGGACAATACACCATAGCTGGCAGTTTGGCGGAGCTGAGTGAGATGGCCATTGGTGGAGAGTGTGGCCTCGATGTAGGAGCTAGCTTGTTTTTAAAATTGCATGCAACAGATTTTATATATATATATTTCAGAGCTCAAAAGATTCATGGAGGGAGATCAGCATTATTTAAAATAGCCAGAATTATGTCACCTCAGTGTCTTTGACTATACAGTCTGGACTTTTTGCCTTTTAAACTTGTCTTATATGACATGTCCCATAGATTTCTTCTATCTAGAACTGCCTTAGTCATTCATTTCTCCTCCTCTCTCTCCCTACCTCTAACAGTTTTCTTTTCATCTGGATTTCTACTGAAGTTGTAGTGGTTAATTAATATTTTTGATTTAATAAACACATTTGCATGTTGGCATCAGTGGAAAACTTATGGTCGAGCAAACTTTGTGTGGTTTTTGTAAGTGCAGAAAAGCTAAGGGTAAGGCTGATTCTGGGAGGGTATGAGTGGGTGTTACCCAGGGTCTACTGTCTTGCCCATTGAACAAGTGGCAGAGGGGTGTGTTGCTTGGCACCAGAGCAGGAGTTTAAAGTTCTGAGGGGTGAGAAACTGTGTCCCTCCTAATTTCTGTGTTGATTGTCACCAGTGTGGAGCCCAAGCAGACAGGTAGATTTTAAATGCTGACTCTCTTGGTGTTTTCCTGAATAGTTTGTTAAGGCAGCAAGGCTGGTAAAGCACACTTAGCATGCTAGATATTGCTTAAACAGCACATGGCATCCATAGCATTTCTTACAGGGTAAAACATCTACAGTGAACATACTTCCTCACAGTCATTAGAATATAGGCAATTCCGTATCCATTAAAATAACCTTCCCCAGTGTTCTAAAGTGACTCCTTATCTCCAGGGTTCTTGATTTGACCTCACATAATTCATTCTTTCTCTCTCCATACAACATCTTTCTTTTTTTTTTCCAAAGAAGAAATGGTCTAGCAGAATTATTACTCAACTTGTTTAAAGGCATTGAGATAATAAGAAAATAAAAAAGAAGGTTTAAAGGAAATATATCATGCATAAAGCTTTTTGATAACTTTTACGAGTTCTCACATATAACGTAATTTAAGTAAACTCCGAGGGAATAAAAAAGTCTTAGGAAGAAATATTTATCAACGGGCCCTGAAGACTCCCAGTGTTATACAGTAAGCAGTACTTAGACCTTTCTGAGATGTGTCCATTGATGCGGTTTCTCAGTTCCTACCTTAGAGATTGATCATAAACTCAGCCTCTTCCAGACGCTGTCCTCTGCTGCAGTTCCTGTGAAGAAGCTGCTCTGGCAAATCAGCATGACCTTTGTCTTCAGCATCCTGGCCTCGTCGTCTTCCTCTCCCTCCGTCCTGAAGCCACAGTCAGGGAATCAGACTTTGTCATAGTCAGTTTCTAGGTGGGATGAAGACCCCAAGGGACTGGGCACTAATCAGCACGAAGACAAGATCAGACAGACAGCATCCTGTGGGAGGATCTACACTCTTTTAAGTTTTCAAACTTTTGATTTTGTCTTAATGGAGAATTGTAAGATCAGCTTAATGGGTTTAAAGTATTTTAAAGTAATTCAAAAGGAGGAAAATAATCTGAAAATTGGTTTTTAAAATTTCTTATGTATATAATCTTATATACCCATGTGCATATAGGTACACGTGCAATACACTGGGCTGTGGTAGAACTTTTACTTTAGGATGTGGCAAAACATATTTAACAGTCACTATGTCTCATGACAAGAAACAACAGCAAGATACAAAGCAGGAAGCTAAGAGAAGACAAAATTGGGCTGAACATGCAGGGAAAAATGACCTAACAGAATGCTCTGTGAGATGGCGGAGAGGTTTCACAGGGGGCTGGTGGTTGGGTGAGTGGGCTGCAATCATTCACACATTGGCTGCTAAAAGGCCCGAGGGTATGCTGGGAGAACAGGACTGAGTTGACTGACAGCAGAGGGGGCATGATGACCTCAGATGCCTTGCCATCTTCAGAGTGGATGATTTTTGTGATCCTTGGCTTCTTTTGGAGCCATTCTAGATGCAGCCACCTTCCGGGGCGTGAAACACATGAAATGATTGTTTAGAAGATCTACAGTGGTGAATATATTTGAGACCATCCACTCTTCGTCTCTCCACCCCTCTATTCAAAAGTTCAGTGTCTCAAAGCTTATTATTTGTATTATCATTCAAAATATTTGATTCAATGAATCACATTGTATTTAAGCAAACATACATTTTTCTTCCTCCTGGAATTTTACTATACTAAATATGCTGGTTTGACTTTTGTCAACTTGACACAACCTAAGGTCATCTGAGAAGAGGAAATCTCTATTGGGAAAATGTCTCCATCATATTTCCCATAGGCAAATCTGAGAAAGTGTCTCCATCAGACTGCCTGTGAGCAAGTGTGTGGGGACATTTTCTTGATTAATGATTGTGAGACCCCAGACCACTGTGGACAGTGATATCTGGGCAGGTGGTCCTGAGTTGTATAGGAAGATAGTCAAAGCAAGCCATGATGCTTTGGCCATGGAAAGCAAGCAGGTAGGTTTACTTCTCCATGGCCTCCACTTATGTTTCTGTCTCCAGGTTCCTACCTTGGGTTCCAGTTATTACTTTTATTTTTGGTGGACTGTAAACTGTCTGGTGAAGTGAACCCTTTCTTCCCCAAGTAGCTTTTAGTAGTGGTGTTTATCACGGTTGTAGGAAGCCATCTAGGACACTAAGTCTTTCTCAACAGCCTATCCTGGGACTGTGTAGAAAAGTAGCTTGAGGGATGTCTGAGATGGGAATACTGCTGGCAGCATGGTTAGAACGTTTGTGTGTCTGCAACGCATACGTCAGAATTATTCAAGCAGTACATTTCTGAAAATGCCAACCTTCTGTGGAGACAGAGGTGACCTACTTTGTGAGGATCACTTGTATTTGGAATCTAAACTTGTGTCTTTTCTTCAGCTTGGAAGAGGAGAGGGTGAATCCCAGTGAAATCCAGAGCTTAGGCATGTTCACCAGGGACCTAGGGCCAGCTCCCTGTTTCCGGGTTCTGCATGCAGCACGGGCAGGAACTCATTTACTTCCTTACAAGCACTTGGGAAGTATGAACTGTTGTCACATCTTAGGAACCATGCACAGAGAGGGTGCAAATCTTACCCACAGTCACAAATCAGTGCTAACCAGAGTGGGAGTTTAATCTTCTATGCTGACTTAAAATCTGTTCTCTGATCCATTAGTAGTCTACTGCTTTGGTTAGCATAGGTCCCTATTTCATTCAAGAATAAGCCAAGTGGGGCTAGAGAGATGACTTGGCAGTAAAAAGTACTCTCATGACCTCCCCAGGCACTGTGGTCATGTGGTACACAGGCATGTATGCAGTCAAAACTCAGACATATAAAATATAAATCTAAATATTTTAGAAGAAAAGAATAATCCAGGCGGCTGTGCTTGGGTAGAAACCTAGTTGTTGAGAAGCAGTGGCAAGAGAATGTTTACTCTGAGGTCGGCCTGGCCTACTTAGAGAGACCCCATCACAAAACAAAACAACAAAAGAAAAGAAGGGAGGAAGATAGGAAAGAAGGAGAGAGGGAAAGAGGGAAAGAGACTGACACTGGAGCCTGTTCACAATGATTCTCCAGAACCTAGAACTGTTCCTGGTATATAATGGATGCCCACAAAACCTAAGCTAAAAGAATGAATGGATCTGTTGGTACCAATGCCGAATTTCAGGTCTGCTGAATAATTGAGCACTTTTTTTGTCCCAGTTCAACTGCCTTTTAGCTTTGGAAGGTTTTCTTCTCGGCTGCCACCTGTGACCTTCCAGAGTATGGAGTTACTCTTGATACAGGATCTAAGAGTTCCTGCAGCTCACGTGCACAGCACGGCGCTCATCACACTGTACTGCACTTGTTTGCCCCCTTGTCCTTTGTCCTGGCTATCTTCTATGTTCTCTAAGCTCTGTTTTGTTTTCCGCTGTAATTACAGCTCCCGAACTGAATTGGACATAAAGAGGTTTACTTATGTGCAATAGTAGAAAGAATAATAGAGAGTGTGCTTCCCAACTTAACCTTCTACTTGTTATTTGAGAAGAACTGGGAAGTCACTATGTTTTATTGGTCATACAGATTGGCCTTCATTCAATCTGACTCATATTCTTCCTGGATACTAGGAGACAGGGATTACAGCAGGCACAGTACAGTCTATTTACACACACATACTGATTCCATGTTTTCTTCCCATCAAGTGTTTGAGATATGGCCATTTACAGATGGGAAAGCTGAAGCTGATAATCATTTGCCTAAGACCCTAAATCCTGGAACCATGTGTTTCTTCTAATTATCATAGTTGTATGATTGATTAAAGAATAGTTTTGAGGAAACTCAAGATTTAAATGCCAAGTTGGAAGTTCTCCTTATAATATAAAAGAATGATGATTTGAATGGAATATTCAAAGTGGGTTTAAATTATCAAGGATTTTAGTATTAGTCGTAGAGACATTTTTTTAGCTAATAGAAATATACATTAGAAAGTATATATATATATATATATATATATATATATATATATATATGGAAAACAATCATATTAAACTGGTCCTAAACAATCTTATTTTCAGAACATGCAGGTAAATAGAATGATATTTATTTTTCTCAATTAATCAACCAAGCCAATAATCTAAATCTGAAAAAAAAAATGTGGAGAAAAAGTCCCAAGGAATTAAAAAAAAAGAATTACATTCCATTCCAATTGTGTGGGAGGTTTGAGGAATTTCTATCAGATATCTTTAAGCAACCAGAAGATACAATGGTTTCTGATTTGGACACTAGTGGTTTTTCTCTAGGATGGCGCCATATAAACTCTTGTGTGCAAAATGAGTGGATGAATGAACTCATGCTAGTATGGCCATTAGCATAAATTCATATAAAGGATTGAATGATGGCAAGATATGCGATAAAGGATGACCGATTGCTGCTTGGTGAGTGACTGCCCCCAAGGATGGGTTGGCTAGCACTGTGATTCTAATCTCACTGACAAGCTGGCAGGGATACTTGAAAGCCGTCTTTTGTTTGGGGTGATAATGTGAGGTGAATTCTGTTCTGTCTAAGGGGTTGAGCTGCTTATTTACAAGTGCATATTCTCCACAGGCTTGGCATTAGTGCTGCTTTGTTTTGGTCTGAAAACTTATTGTGTATGATCTGAAAACAGAAGAATCCAGAAGGAATACTACCTCACATATCTTATAAGTTGTACACACCTCTGCCCAGAGCATGCTTCTCCCAGTCATTGATGAAAGTGAGAATACCAAAAGCAAGCATTTGGGATAATCAGGAAGGCACCACCCATCACAGGAATTCACTTTAATACCAACACACAGGAAGTTAACTTTAATAAATGGAAACTTATTTGCTATTGGTTAAAGAAGAATATTTTAGTTAGGGTTACTATGATGTGATGATACACCACGACTAAAAGCAGCATGTCAGAGAGAAGGATTTAATTTGCTTACGATTCTACATCATTGTTCATCATCAAAGAAAGTCTGGATAGGAACTCAATCAGGGCAGGAACCTGGAGGGAGGAGCTGATGCAGAAGCTACAGGGGGTGCACTTACTGGCTTGTTCCTCATGATTCTCAGCCTGCTTTCTTATAGAAACCAGAACTTTTGTGATTGGATTACCTCACTCAGAATGATATCCTCCAGATCCATCCATTTGCTTAAGAATTTCATAAATTCATTGTTTTTAATAGCTGCTTAGTATTCCATTGTGTAAATGTACCACATTTTCTGTATCCATTCCTCTGTTGAGGGACATCTGGGTTCTTTCCAGCTTCTGGGTATTATAAATAAGGCTGCTATGAACAGGAGTGGAGCATGTGTCCTTATTACAAGTTGCAACATCTTCTAGGTATATGCCCAGGAGAGGTATTGCTGGATCTTCCGGTAGTACTATGTCCACTTTTCTGAGGAACTGCCAGACTGATTTCCAGAGTGGCTGTACCAGCTTGCAATCCCACCAACAATGGAGGAGTGTTCCTCTTTCTCCACATCCTGCCAGCATCTGCAACCTGAGTTTTGATCTTAGCCGTTCTGACTAGTGTGGGGTGAAATCTCAGGGTTGTTTTGATTTGCATTTCCCTGATGATTAAGGATGTTGAACCTTTTTTAGGTGCTTCTCAGCCATTTGGTATTCCTCAGTTGAGAATTCTTTGTTTAGCTCTGTTCCCCCATTTTAATAGGGTTATTTGGTTCTCTGGAGTCTAACTTCTTGAGTTCTTTGTATATATTGGATATTAGCCCTCTATTGGATTTAGTATTGGTAAAGATCTTTTCCCAATTTGTTGGTTGCCTTTTGCACTCACTGATAAGTGGATATTAGCCCAGAAGCTCAGAATACCCAAGATATAATTTGCAAAATACATGAAAACCAAAGTGTGGATACTTTGTTCCTTCTTAGAAGGGGGAACAAAATACCCATGGAAGGAGTTACAGAGACAAAGTGTGGAGCAGAGACTGAAGGAATGACCATCCAGAGATTGCCACACCTGGGGATCCATCCCATAAACAACCCATGAAAACCCACCAAATTCAGACACTATTGTGGATGCCAACAAGAGCTTGCTGACAGGAGCCGGATGTAACTGTCTCCTGAGAGACTTTGCCAGTGCCTGACAAATACAGAAGTGGATGCTCACATCCATCCATTGGACAGAGCACAAAGTTCCCAGTGAAGGAGCTAGAGAAAGGACCCAAGGAGCTGAAGGGGTCTGCAGCCCTATAGGAGGAACAACAATATGAACTAATCAGTACCCCCAGAGCTCCCTGGGACTAAACCACCAATCAAAGAAAACACATGGAGAGATTTGTGGCTCTAGCTGCATATGTAGCAGAGGATGGCCTAGTCAGTCATTAATGGGAGGAGAGGCCCTTGATCCTGTGAAGGTTCTATGCACCAGTGTAGGGGAATGCCAGAGCCAGGAAGCAGGAGTGGGTGCGTTGGTGAGCAAGGGGAGGGGATAAAGTATTTTGGAGGTGAAACCAGGAAAGGGGATAACATTTGTAATACAAATAAAGAAAATATCTAATTAAATGAAGAAAAGAAGAAGAAGAAGAAGAAGAAGAAGAAGAAGAAGAAGAAGAAGAAGAAGAAGAAGAAGAAGAAGAAGAAGAAGAAGAAGAAGCAGCAGCAGCCAGAACTACCAGCCCATGGATGGTACCACCTACCATGGGCTGGTCTCTCTCCCATTGATCATTAATTAAGAAAACGCCCTAGATCTGGATCTTATGGAGCAAATTTCTCAATTGAATTTCTTGCCTCACAAATGACTCTAGCTTGTATCAAGTTGACAAAAACTATCTGGTTTAGAGAGTAAATTATGTGGGCCTGAGAAGGGATCTAAGAAAAACATTTGCTCCTTTGTCATGGATTTGCCTATACTATTTTAAATATGAAGGATTTTTTTTTAAATGTTAGGTTCTTTAATAACAATTAATACACTGGCTTTTATTTACTTTTTTTTTTTAAACAAGAGACTGCAGACTGTTTATTCCAGCCCTTTCCCCACTTTGCAGCTGTAAACTCCTTTGTGAGCTGATTCCCTGAGGTGTCACAGTCAGCAGTGACAGTGGCCATTGCACTCCTGTGTCAGAGCACTCCTATGACATAGTGATGGGGACACCTGAAGAAGCCAATTTAAAGGATTTATTTTGACTATTTCAGAGGATTCTGACCATCACAGTAGGGAAAACAGAGCAGAGTGTTCATGGTGGCAGGAACACGAGGCCAGAGCATGTTCATATTGTGGTAGATAGAGCCAAAGTAGAGTATGCCACGGGCCTGGGTTCTACAAGCTGTCTGGGCGCTACCTCCTAATATCTTCTTGATCTTCAGAGTCTCGGCACAAACTCGGAAGTATACACCTGAAACACGAGGAGGTGGGCTGCATTCCAGACTCAAGCCCTAAGAGTCTGTGTGATTAGGGCAGAGTGAACAGATTTCAGAATTTCTTGCGTGCTAGAGTATATTGCACCTTTGTGACCATTTCCAAGCTGTCTCTGAGGATATATGCATATTTATTTTCTAGCTCTTTCTAGCTGAGCATACATCCCATCAGCTAGTTCTGTTTTATTCTCTAGTACATAATTATATACATGTACATATATACCATGTATACTACTTATATATACTATATATATATATATATATATATATATATATATAGTATATACATATACTCACTTCCACTTACTCAAAGTTGAGCATGTGCTATTTTTTTTTTCTTTTTTGTAAAAAGAATCCGTGAATAGCTTAAGAGGAAGCTTAGAATCTTTGCACTCCTGGTAGCTGCTACCTTTAGGTTGGAGTTAGGTTTCTCATAGTCTGTGCGGATAGGCCTCAAGGCTGCAGCCATGGTCCTTGCTTCCCTGTTCATACCCTGTGTGACTCTCTTAACCCCTTGGGAGTTCTGGTGCTCTTGGATCACTTCTATCAGTGAATGTAACATAGGTGATGGGAGGTGTATGATTCGTGCCTCTGCCTCTCTAGTGTAAGACTGTGACCCTTGCCTTGCAACATTCTCCCTTGGTGACTTTGAGGGACACTGGGAACTGTCCTCAGACCTGGCTAGGGGTTGATGATTGGAGAGTGATGTGCAGACTCCACACCAAGGAGCTGGTTGCTGATAGCTGCCTCGTGAGTCCTCAAGATGAGCTTCTGATGAGATCTTCTTTCTGCCAATATCCTCCTTTGATCCCAATAGAGAGTCCACGGAAGCCCTGTCTGGACTCCCCGTCCTCAGGAATGAGGAAATGAGGAATGACGACTATGGGAACTGATGGTACAACCTGTCCCCTAACAGTAACCCATAGTATCATTGCATTAACTTACGCTCAAATTAATCTATTTACCGTGCCTGTCTAGTTGCATTTCTTTCTTTGGGTCATCTGCAAAATAGTCAGTCAGACTTGCATTGCTCTGACTACAGGACTATAATTTAGGAGAAGGCAAGGCTATCTCAAAATGAAAAGGTTCCAGGCTGTGCCTGCAAAATACCCCAGCACAGCCCCTTGTAATCTAGCTGTGTTTCTTCATGGCTTCCTCGTGGAAGTTAGAGAGTCTTTACTTCTGACTCTCTGGTTGACAACTAATGTAAAAGAGATGCTGGGCATAGGGTTAGAGCGAGAGCATGTCTGTTTATAGCCACACACGGTGTGGAACAATTTTACTGGTATATTGGTTACTTAAGCTTGATTTCACCAAGCCAACAGTAGACGAATGACAAAATGCTACTCTCCGGGCTCCCCTTTTCATTGATGATGGTTTGTTTGTATGATTGTGTGCATTAGTAAGAGCTGACAAAGCCTCTTAAAAATTATAAAGGCAGCCACTAATTTTTAGGAATCTAAATGACTACACTGATTTTTATTACTATTTTTTGTGGGTTTGACAGCTCCTTTGTATCACTCCTAAGCCACACTGAAATGAAGTAGCTTCGGTGTGATTCCACACTGTCCTTGATCTGTCTCCCTATTTTCATGAGTAATTGATTATATCAGTATCTTTTACTTTATGAAATCAGGGCCACTTAGTAAAATTGGATTTATATCAAATCTCATTTTTTTTCTCTAACTGATTGTACAAAATATTACTTGGACATTCATAAGTCACCACATAATAAGTTGAAAATGTTACACAAAAATGATGTTTATTTCATAATCAATTATGTGAGCTTCTTTTATTGCTTCCTTTATCTCTCCTACTCCATGTTGAAAGAACACATTTCCCCCCCCTTTGGAGAATGTCCCTTTTCTTATATTCAAAACCTCTCTCTTTATGAGGTTCCTTCTCTCCCAAGCAGTGTGTACTGCCTGAGAGAGCTAGCCTGCAATTTCTGATCCTACCATTAGGTGCTGCTGTTTAACACATCAGGTTGAGTGCAATGCTTCTCTACTCCTTGTCACTTTGAGGGCACCAACTAACATGGGGTTTGTTTGTTTGTTTGTTTGTGTTTGTGTTTGTTTTTGTTGTTTTGTGTTGCTTTTTGTTTTTTCATGTTTTTGATAATTATTTTACTTAATAAAATATTTGATTTTCTAAATAAATCAGAAGCCATGGTCTTTGCCTGAAAAAAAAAAAAAATCTCCCGTTACTTGAGTTTCTGTGAGGAAATTACCAACCATTCTAGTATTGTGAAAGGCTTTACTTTCCAGGAATACACTGAACTTTTCATCAAGAATACATTTCAAGTTTATTCAAAATGAATAGCTTGGGAATCTCTTTGAGCTAAATTTTTAATTCAAATATGTAATTTTTAAAAACAGCAGTAGAAAGAATTGAATAGAACTCTTGTTAAAAGGGTAGATGTGTGTGATTTTGGTGTCAACCTGACACACCTGGGAAAATGAACCCTCAACTGAAGAATTTTCTGTGTCATATTGGCCTAAGGGTATGTCTGTGGAGCATTTTCTTGATTGATAACTGATATAGGAGGGCTGTGCCCACTGTGGGTGGTATTATCCCCTAAGCCATTAGGCCTGGGTTGCATAAGAAAGCTTGCTGACAGGCGGATTTCTGAGTTCGAGGCCAGCCTGGCCTACAGAGTGAGTTCCAGGACAGCCAGGGCTATACAGAGAAACCCTGTCTCAAAAAACCAAAAAAAAAAACCCCAAAAAAACCAAAAAAAAAAAAAAAAAAAAAAAAAGCTTGCTGACTGTGGACTAGAGAGCAAAGCAAAAGCAGTGCTATCATGATGTCTGCTTTGGTTCTTGCCTTGGTTTCCATCCAGGATGGACTTTAAACCAAAACAAAGCAAAGCAAAACAAACAAAGCAACACGGCAAATGACAAATTCCTTTCCATTCTCAAGTTGTTTTGCTCAGTGTTTTATCAAAGCAACAGAAAACCAAACAAGATGAAGGTATCTCTAATCTTCACTTATCCATATTAAATTTGAACTTATTATCCATTTGGTAATAAATGTGCTTGAGGCATTATCTACTTTGGATCTGAATGCTGAAGTGTCTCATGTTCTATGAAAGCTTGAAAGATATCACAGGGCTCAAATACAGTGACAATAAGCAACCAACAGACTTTGGAAGAGCTGTGGGGCCTATGGGTTCACCTGCTGAGTTCCATTAAGGCTAGAACTTCATCTGTATCATTCCTGAGAAAGCACCTTGGGCAGAGGAAGACAAGAGTTAACCTGGGATAAAAACAAGAGGTATAACAAGAGACCTCAAAGCCAGAGAGCTCGCCGTAGTCCAGTAGGTTCCTGTACTCGTGTTTAAAATTTCCCTTTACTTCTTTTTCCCCTTTCCTTATAAAAACAACTCCGTGATTTCAGATAAATTGTTTCCTGAGAATGAAACTCTTCACTTTTCGGTTGAAATGTTGTGACTTAGGAAAATTTGAAATCCCTGTTATAGACAAGCTTTCCCTTTGTGAGGGCACATATGTCAGCTGACTATTGAAGTTGTAAATCAGTATCTTGGAGCCGAAACCTCCTATAGTGAGGCAAATCGCCACAAACAACAGCTTAAGAGTAAAATAAAATGAAACAAGCAGGAATAATAATAAAAAAAACCTCTTGACAGGCAAATTTAGTGTTATACACTGTGCATGGTTTTCAGTCTCTCAAACTTTCTGAACACTATAATTTGTTTGTGCCTCTGTATCACTACCATCAAAGATCCAGGACTTTATTAGCTTTTCTTGCCCAAGAATGTCATTTTCCTTTTTAAGAGGAAGGGATACATAAAAGCCCTGATACTTAAATCTGTATGACTTCTCTCCTCCTAGACAAAGCTGTCTATTTTTTGAGAAAGAGGGAAAGAAATAATAGATGTATAAATAAGGAGTGTTGAAAGGTGGAAGGAGAGAGGAAGAGCAGAAGAAAGAAAGATTTCAGGACAAGTTTTTGTCTTGAAAGTGCAAAGTGCTAGGAGAGAAGGCAGCATGTGAGGGTCCTCAGCTCGCACCCAGACATTGCTACCTACTTGTCTTTCTGAGTTTAAGACTTCTCTTAGAACAAACAGCTCACATGGAGAGCATCGGACTGGTAAACAACATTCACTCCCCTAACTGACTGTGGAGGCTTTGTCCTTGGTGTGAAACACAATCGAAAGGTCACTGCATTTTTGGTTCAAATGTCTCAGAACATCTGCAGGGGATTGAAGCAAGACTGGAGGAGAACTAATGGAGAAGTGGCCTTCATAGTCACTAGTGGCTCAAACTGCTCATTTAGTCTTAAGTTAAATGTCTTAGCCTACTTTCTATCCTGGAGTTGAGATCAGTTCCTAAGACAGCTGTCCAGGGGATGGGGACAGGGTCAGGCAAATGGTTAAAAGGGGACTTCCAACAGCTGCTGGGGGGGGGGGGAGAAAACTACCAACTTCTCTTTTGTATTAATTATCAACTTGTCTCCAAATTCAGAGCCAGGTGGTCAGTGTTGAGAAAGATCACATTCTGGCTGTGTTGTCTAGCTAGGGTAGAAGCTTCTCGATTTCTTTTCTTACCAGGTCTTGCCTGACCCCCGGGACCCAGGTGTTCCCTCTCTGTTTTGTATTCTACCACATGGTCACCTCAAGATTCACTCTTCTGTCACCCCCACCTATTTCTCCCTTCTCTGGAATGTCAGTGAGTGTAGGTGAGAATGGACGAGAGCAGCTGTGCCCCCATGCTTTCCAAATCACTGTGTTTCCAAGTTTCTGGAGCTCAGGCTGTGCTAGCTGGGTCGGAAGGTCACCCTGACTTGCTGAGAAAGACTTTGAGCCCACTGTGTGTGGCCATCATGCTGGAGGCTGCTTTGTGTTAGCCAAGGTTCCAACATTAGCTTTTCCACCTTCCTTCCAGGCTATTAGGCAGAAAGGGCAGTGTGGTGGTTTGAGCACACTTGGTCCGTGGGAAGTGGAGCTGTTAGGAGGTGTTGCTTTGCTGGAGTAGCTGTGGCTTGTTGGAGGAAGTACATCACTGTGGGGGTGGGCTTAAGCTCTGCCCAGGGCAGAAGAGACCCCGAGGAAGCAAATCTTCTGCTGCTTGGGGATCAAGATGTAGAGCACTCAGCTCCTCAGCTCATGCTTCCTGCTGTGATGACAAGGGACTAAATCTCTGAAACGGTAAGCCAGCCCTAATTAAATGCATTTCTTTATAAGAGTAACCTTGGCCATGGTGTCTCTTCACAGCAATGGAAACCCTAACAGTGAGGTAGAAGTTAAAGTTGAAAGAAGTTTGGAATGAAGGAAAAAGTTTGCTTTGAAGATCTCTAGACCACTGGGTTGCCTTGCACCTCTGCTTCTAGGGTCCCTGCGCTTATTCTCTATTCCAACACAGCATGGAGCCAGCTAGAAATTTATCTACATCTAGAAAAGCTATAGGGAAAATGTCAACTTTCACAAAACAAGAGTAAACCACAACCTTTGACCTGCTCCTATCCACCTAGCCAAGAGAGGTGCAGGGTGGTCTGTTAGAAGCCCATGGCAGTACAGAGACTGCTTGCAATTGAGGTATGAGTTAGGAAGACATCAAATACATGAAGCTCAGGATACAAAGCCTCCTCTTTGCTCTTCACAAACACTTCCCTTCCCACTAGGACCCCCAGGGTACCCTCACTTTTCCAGTCTTCAGACTTCCCGTGGGATTTCTGGTTAGTGTTCTCTGGATGTGGCTCTCCATGGCCATGGGAACCATCTGGGGAAAGAATGGAGTGGCATTGTAGAAAGATGCTAGCCTTAGACTGGACCAGGCTACAGCCTCTAGCTAGTTGTCACGCTGATAGCACAGGAGAGGGCAGCTGCGAGAGAGCACCACATGTTTCTGCTTAGATGGAAGATGTAGGCAGCTAAGAGATGGTAAGGGTTATTCCCAGTCATGGGGGGTTCTGTCTCAGTGGTAGTTCTCTGTTCAAATCAGTGAGGCTGGTTACACACTAGCAGGCTTGTTTCAACAAGGGCTTCTGTGGCCCCCACTCTCAGGGATTCTGAGTCAGTGGATGGAGGAAGCCCATCACTTGCTATTTTCAATAGCTTCCAGGTGACACTGAGTCCTCCATTCTAGGAACTACCAATGTTTGAAAGCTCTGCTTGGTGTAACTCTACCACAAGTACCATATCTGCTCCCCATCTTATTCTCCTGGGCTATCTATGTAATACTCGCCCACTGTTCTAACTCTGCAGTCTTACCGAGAGTGTCTGTCTCTAGGACGCTGTTTTTCAAGTCAAAGGTGTTCAAAAAGATTTTGCTGAGGAGTGATATTTGAGGTACTTTGTATTGGGCCTTGGTATGTGTTAGGGTCACAGAAGGTTAGAGCTAAAGGAAATTTTAATGTGATCCAAGCCAACCAGGCTGCTTTATAAGCAGGGGACTGAAGTACAAGGAAACAAAGTTTACAAGGTGATCACACAGCTAGCTAGTGTTCTGCTTAATGACAGCGAGTGCAATTGTCACCAATGTCACTGAGCAATGGTTTACTATGGGCTGGAGACCAAGGAACATGTCATATTTCCATTTAATCTATATGTATTATCTCTTAGTCATATTTAATTTTTAGAACAACCTAATAGGGTCAGATAGATTTTTGTACTCATTTTGCACATGAGAGGCTTGAAGAGGTTGGTAACTCCCCAGCCAAGAGCTGGTAATGAGTGAGGTGTTGTGTCTGGGGAAGGCGTTGTTGGCCACCATATCATACTGCCTGTTGATCAGTATATCATGCTGCTCTCTAAGTGGTTGGTGCTCCACAGATGCCAAGACTGTGACAGGCTCAAGCATCCTTATCTGCAAAGTGAGGGAGGAACCTCATAGTTCATAGAATTTTGAAAGCCAAGATGGGAAATATGTTAGAGCCGTTTGAGAACGTGACATTGTGCAGACTGGGGGAAATCCTGTTGAGGAAAGGGGTTCCTAGTCTCCAGAGTGTTTTCATAGATGCTACCTACACATGTGTGTTATCAGATGCTGTTCCCTCTTCTGGGATGCCCTTCCATGCTCTGTCCACTGTCAGTTCAGGTCTTGATCTTGTCAGCCCCCCTAGGATGAAACATGACCCCCACTACGTGCTTGTTTCTTGTCAATGTTCATGCTAGGTTATCCTTTGCTTTTCTTTTTTCTTTTTGTTGTCCATATCTGGAATAGGAGACTTGTTCCACACTGCAATCTAGTGTCTACAGCAAGGGTCTTCTGTAATGCATGGCCACGGGTCTATATTCTCAGACATAGCAGGTGTTTCCAAAATCCTGGGCCAGAAGCATGAGCACTCCATCTTCTTGTCACTTCAAGTTCCTTTTCTTTAATTGGCCAAACACTTCATTTTTCTCCTTTCTTGTTTTGTTTTTTGTTTTTGGGATTTTTTTTTTTCAAGACAGGGTTTCTCTGTGTAGCCTTGGCTGTCCTGGAACTCACTCTGTAGCCCAGGCTGGTCTCGAACTCAGAAATCCACCTGCCTCTGCCTCCCAAGTGCTGGGATTAAAGGCATGCGCCACTACAGCCTGGCCTTTTTTTTTCTCCTTTCTTGCATACCCATGACCTCCAGAAAGGATCAGAAGATTTTCCAGGTCCACCCAGTCACCAGTGTCCTAGATTTGGGGCTTCTGCTTCTGAGGGCATGCACCCTTGGAGGAAGATGAAGAGAAAGGATAGACCATACTGTGTGTTCAACTTTCTTAGACCCCCCAAGCAGAGCAGAACAGTGGCCAGTGCCTGGGCCAGAAAATCTTTTTGCCTCCCCTCTTAGAGTTGCTTGCCTTATTTTCTTCTCAAGCTGAGTGCCCCCATTGGGACCATGGCCCCAGAGTAACTGTGAGTGTTTGATTCAGTCCGTATCATCCCAAACTAGAAGCTTCTTTCTTGTTCTTGCTTAGTGCCAGCTCCCCTTAGCTTGGTCTGTAGATATTTTCAGCTAGAGATAAAATAGATTTCAGATTTACTTTCTTGGGGAAAATTACTTACTAGAGGCTGAGCCCTCCAAGAATCATTTCTTGATGTGGGAAAGAAGATCAGTTCTGAGTCTGCCTTGGCATGTCCTATGTACTTCAAAGGCAGGGTCACCGCCTCCTTATGCACTTGGTCTCATGGGAGATTCTTGAAGATGATTCCTTTCCCCTACATGACACAGGGCATGCCCTTGTTCACTTGGTGACTGAGGAAACCCTAGTGAAGATAAGCTTGGCTGTAAGCCAAGTGACCAATTTGACACCAGCTGCTCAAGAACTGAGTTAGAGCTGAGACAGCCCTCAGCCTGGCTCTGTAGAACAGACTTACCCAGTCCCAGAGAAAGCTTATAGGAAGGCTCAAAGACCACAAAGGCTTCTGTCACCCTTTGTGGAACTTCCCTTTCCTTCTCTCTGTGGCCCGACTTCATCTCGCTTTCCTTGGGCCTTAACTTGGCTGAGAATCCCCCTTCTTTGATGCATAGCACTGGGTGTGTTGTCCAGTAGGTTTTATCATGCCTGGCTAATGTTGGACTCATGTGCACAGGCCCAGTACTCCTCTTTAATTGTCATTTTCAGAGGGACTACTCATCTCACAATGGACACAACTGATCTAATTTCCCTCGAGGAATAGGGAGAAGGAACTGTGGCAAGTAGCCGTTTCTTCTTACTGGAGTTTGGAAACCACAAAGACTACATGTCAAGGAGTCTACTCTGTGACCCATTGGCAAAGCTCTGTGGCTTTCTGGGAGCAAGTCTCCCCCTCTCTCAGGAGTGTGTTCAGTGGAAGTGATAGTGGCTTCCTCAGGATGGCAATCTTGACTTTCTTCACAATTATTAAAAGAAAATAATTTATGCTCAGATCACAATGCTAGGATAAACAATTTTCTGTGACACATGTCTTATCAGACTGGAACAGAGTTACTTCCCAACTGAAACCAAGAGTGGTCTGACTCATGCGATCTACCTTGAGCAGTAGATGATGCTTCCTGTGTGTTTGCAGTTCTCAGTTTGACTGTTGTTGCCCAGCAACATTGCAAGGTCCTTGTATGTGTGAGGGCTGTGAAGGATATCAAAGCTAAGTAGCATCTAGCTTAAACTCCTTATTTCAGTGATGGACAAAAGATTGTTCAGGGAAGTGCCTTGCTCAAAACCACACAAAGACAGGCTCTGGGAAACAGGAGCTATGATCATAGCAGAGAGCAGGTCAACTCAGCTTCATTCCTCTTCCCCTCTTTTGGCTTGGACTGGAACATTTGATCCTGATCTGCCCTCAGTATTCCTACCTTCAGATGGGGATAATCCACTTGTCTCCCATGGGGAGAGAGAAAAGCTAAGGCCGGGGGCAGGGGTGGGGGTGAGGAGAAGAGCAGTCCATAGAACTCATGTCCATGAGTGGTTCAGAAATCATGTATTTCATCCTAAGAGCTGACTCAGCCAGTGGGCAATGACAGAAGGGACCCATAGAAGTGCTGCTGAGGTTTCTAGAAAGCCGAGGAAGATGTGCCTGGATCCTGACACTCAGCGTGCTCCTGCTGGCCTGAAGCAGGGCTTGGAACCCTTCTCAGCTGGTGTCTGGCAGCTTGACAAGGAACAGTCTACTTGAGCAGGTTTTGTTTGCCTTTCATAAACTGATCAGGGGACTTGGGGACATCAGAGGCTCTGACAGCCAAGACTTTACCTCTGAAGCTCCTCCCACAATACACAGGTGCTGCTGTTGTATTGGTATATCTTGGGGAAGGAGGTACTGAAGCCACACACAATGTACTGGCCTGTATCAACCAAAATCCAGTAGTGTGTTCTTCTCAATTGTGAGGTTCATCCCACTGAGCCGTTGGCTGAATTGTGGGGAACGTCTTGCAACTAGGAAGACTGCCAACTTGTGGGCAGGAGCAGCACTCCTGCCAACCCAACAATGCTGAGCACAACCCCGTGCTGGTGCTGCCCACCCACCTCTGCACACTGGGGACCACGCGATTGCGACTTATCGGGGAAGGATCTGCCAGGCTAAGTCATTTCTTCCTATTCCATGTGCCCATTGGTACAATCTACACTCTGAATTGAAATTGCCTGACTCATTCCCCCAAGCCAAGGACAAGGCTTAGCTGTACCTCTGAACTGACCACTTCATGGTCTGTGCAGCAGGCCTTGGGGTAAACCTCTGACTCCTAGCCGCTTGGTCTCTTTCCAGCCTAGACATTAGCAGAGGTCTGGAAGCCAAGCAAGGCCCCTTTAATCTCTGTTGTTCTTGATCCCATGCCCCAGGAAATGGGTGATGAGTCTTGCAAATGGGGCTGGTGACAAGAGAGCCTTCACTGATAGTGTTCTTGAGGGCTTTAAAGGCTTGTTCCACTAGCTGCCTTTACAGGGACCTTTCTCTCACCCCCTCCCTCCAGGCATCACTCCTGACTCCTCAGTCTGCACCTCTCAATTCAACTTAGCCTCACCCATTTCTGTCATGCATGCGTGTTGATTGCCCACCTGTGTGCTCTTTCAGCTATAAACTCTACAGTGCAGTTTTACTGTGCTTCCCTGGCAAAGACAGCCGATAAATACTTGATGGCATGAAATAAAAGTGCCCACATTTACCAATCGCTTTGCATACTCCTGGTCTCCCACTAAGTTTATAAACTTCTCCCCTGTACCTCGCCTTGCTGAGGTGGTGCACAGGCCGCACCAAGTGGAATACAGTGAGAGGGTTCTAGCCTCATCCTTTCAGGGTGTGTGTCAGAGATAAAGGCACAGCTCGCTTTGAACAAACTGAGAGCCCATTTGGACAGTGAGAGAAGTTGTGGTTCAGGTGTCGGGGTGGCTAAGGATGACAGGGTCGGGGAAGCAGGATGACTCAGGCTGTAACTGTCTAAGAACACAGAAAACAAAACAAAACAAAACAATGAAATAAAACAGTCTTTGTGTTAGGAGATCCGAATTTATTTTCTAACACTGACATGTAATTTGGCCTTGGACAAAATTTACTCACCTAAATCCTCAAGCCTCATTCAAAACATTTTGATATTATATTTTTATTTTGTGTGTGTGTGTGTGTGTGTGTGTGTGTGTGTGTGTGTGTATGCATGCCATGATGCACGTGACACATGTACAGGTCAAAGGGCAACTGGAAGGAGTTGAATCTCTCCTACTGTACTGGTCCCTGTGATCAGATTCCGGACATCCAGCTTGGTGACCATCACCTTGACCCACAGAGCCACCTTAGTAGCCTGAGCCTCTGAGGATTTAAGATCTGTAGTGCCTGTTCAGGCATTTCCCTCCATTTCCTTCAGTGCCCCCTGGTGACTTGTCTGCTTCTCTGGAGCATTCCGTTGTCCTTCTGACCTATTTTGATTTTGTACATGATTTTAGACATGTATATCATGCTTTTCCCTCAATGCATTCTAATGTTTTAAAAATTGTCTTATAATGACAAGGTAGTTAACAACAATTTTATATCATTGGCCAGTACCAACATATGCTAGCTCACACATACAAACACACATTACAAATACAGAATTCTCGAAGCCAAATACCTTTAGTACCTGAAGTACACTCCATCCCCCCCACCTCCTTCCCTTTTCCCATTCTTGCTCTCTCCTCGGCCCTTTCCTTCCTCTGCCAGCCAGTCATTCCAGGTAAAACAAAATCTACCACCCCCACCCCCCACCCCCCCAAGAACAACTCTGCTCTGGCATTTAGGAAGTACCATCTCAGAAAAGGCGATCTATAGAGCCACAAGCCAGAGCAGGTCTCCGGGGGTGGAGGGATGGCTTAGTGACTGGGACCATGTTCTCCTTCTCCAGAGGACTGGATCAGGAACCTCATGACCGTCTTGAACTCCAGCTCCAAGGGATCCAACACTCTCTCTGGCCTGTGCGCGTACTACACTCATGTGCCCCCCCCCACGTATACACAATGAAAAATTAAATCAAGAAGAGAAGCCATCAAATGGGACCTGAATTTAATTCCTAGTCTAAAGGTCGTGACTGGGGAAGGGTGGGTTGCAAGTTCCACGTGAGATAAGATGCTTTCCTGGAAAAGATGGGAATGAATCTGCACCTTAAGCCTCCATTCATAGCAAAAGTGAAGGAGATATGAGGATTACAGGACTGGTGGGAAGGGAGAGCAGATGTGGGACAGGGTAACCATGGTGAAGGAGGAGAGGGTCTTGTTTGTGGAACAGCAAACTCATAGGCACTGTGCTGAAATGTTCTGAGAACTTCTACCATGTCATGTAGCAGGACAAGTATACAGAAGGCTACAGGTGCCCGTCCGAGCCAAAGTTGATGAGGTGATTTGGCTGCCCGTGGAAGGCCATGGGAGACTAGGAGGGTGGGTTGCTGAAAGCAGTTCTTTTGGAAGGATGATCCAGTGGGGATAATAAGGTCAGTTTTCTCTCAGATCTCAAAGATGGTTTGCTTTTCCTTGTGATGAGTTTATCAAATATTTTTCCTGTACAGTCCTGTATGAACACAGTAGATAAGAACAACCAAACTTTCCCCCTCCCTCCCTCTCTCCCTCCCTCCCTCTCTCCCCCCTCCTCCATTCTTCCAGCCCCTTTCTTCCCTTCCCTTCCCTTCCTCCTTTCTTCTCTTCCATAAAAATGCTATTAGTATGATTTCCGTGGAAATGCGATATTTCCTTTTTGTCATAGTGTTGGGAAGGTATCTTATTGCATGTTTTCACTTCATGATGCCTGAGAGAAGCAGACTTTATGGGACTGCCTTCTAGTGATAGTCCAGGAGCACTGGGGACTGAGTTAGAACACTCTGCAATGCCTGTGGTCTCTTTGAAACAAATGTACCAGGGAAAACTGGAACCATGAAAATGCTTTCATGTGTTATGAACTTAGTGGAGGAAACTTCGGGGGGGGGGACATCATGTCTAAGGCAATACCGATAAGACCTAGCTGGGGTGTGTCACTGAGGGCATCGTGGCAGGTACAGTTCTAGCATAGAGACAGCATAGAGATTCTCCTCTCCTGGTAGTCGTGTCACATCACACAGTCTGTTCCTCTTCACTGGGGGTACCTGTGCATGTAAAAGCTGATTGCGTAAGGGTCGCTTAAAGTGAAGGATGCTTTGCAGAAGAAATTAAGGTCCTTAATCAGTTACAAGTGAGCTGATGAATAGATTCTAGGCGACTTCAACTTAGACAGCAAGTTCAACTTAGAAAACAAGTCAAAGTGGCTCCCCCAACTGACCGCAAGAGGTAAACAGTGGTGTGGCCAGAGGTCATATGGAAAGAGTGTAAAGATGACACCATGCAGGAGGAAGAGGTGGTGTGGAGTCGGTGCTTTCTGCCAGTAACTAGTAACTAGTAAGCTCAGGGAGGCCCTCAGCTAAGGTCACAGCCTCATCACCACCTGGCATTTGGACTCCTGAGAGCCCAAGTGCAGAACTTAGCTAGTCTGTACCAGGTTTTGGGTTGCAGAGCCTGAAACACTGGACATTGCTCAAGGACCATGCATATTTGAATGCTTTATACAGTAAAGAAGCAAACATGGGATTCAACACATTTCCTTGATAAAACAGCTTGACAAACAAGGTAGGAATTTTTTAAACCCTAGAATTCTTATTAGGGAGATTATGGTGTACAGGGTTGGAAGAAATATAACCGAATTCTTGGAAAAGACCATTCCCCAAAGGTCTGTAATAACTCAATACCATCTCACCAGAAGGCTTTGTGTCCTTGGTGGAGTATGGCATTTCAGTCAAAGTGGAATTATTTAAGAAGTGGGAGATGGAGCAGCCACCTGATCTGAACCACCTTTTGACTTTCTTCTACTTACATGGTTTCACACCCAAATAAAGTCTAGAGTGTTTGTTTGTTTGCTTATTGTCTTTAAAGACTGAGTTTAAAGGACCATTGAGTCCTTAGCCATTTGAGCTCATGCCAAATTATTAAGGTCTTCAGGGCCTGAGCTGTTTGATCTGGTTCTTGGAAGCCACAAGAGGCCCCAGATCCTTTCTGGTTCCTTTGATTTGGAAGACTCTGTTGCTCCCACCTGATTTAGCAAGGAAGGTCTGATGTTCCCGAGACAGTATGAAAGAAAGAGTGGGTGTGTGAGTCACTGTGAGCAGGTAGTTAGCCTTTAGGGAAAAGAGCAGAAGGCTGAGGTCTGAACTTGAGAGGATGGGCATGTTGCCACTGGGTCGCCAAGTATGGTGATGGAGTCAACTAATTTGAAGTCTGAGCCTCTAACATTGTTGATGTGATTTGTACCCAAGGTTATTCAAATGACGCTAGCCTATAGGACTGATTGTGGGAACGTGAACTTTCAGACAAGATGGAAGGAAAGAGTTGGTAGTCCACAAAGAAGTGGATGCTGGTATTAGCTTTGAACTTGTGCACAACAAACCCAAGCATGAGAGGCTGGGATAATGAGGGAAACCCAGGGCTGGAATGGTGTCCCCCTCCTTCTGTTCTGTGTGGTGTGTGCTAGCTGGACAAAGAGTGAGGATTTTCTGCTTGTCTCTCCGACACTGACTTGAGAGTGTTTACTTTTTGGTTTGGCCAAGGCGTGTTTGAACTATGTGGAATGAACAAGTTCACTCCTTCACTTTCGTTTTTTTTCTCCACTCTTGCCTGAAATGGTTTGCTGAGCGACAAATAAACAGGAGTTGTTTTTCCAGGTGTAAAACCAGCAGATCAAATGCCAGGCCTGTGCCTGGGCTTGTGAATGGGGACTGTGTTATGTTTGGAGAACACCACCACATCATTTACACTTGCAAACCCTTTGTAATCTTAATCTCTTTGTTGCTTTTATGTTATACTGGCCCCCCAAGGTTAAAGAAAGAGATTTAGACCTTAAACACAAATCCAGCCTTCAAGCTCTGGAATTATCTTTGCCTTTAAATGCAGCTGATCAATGCCCATTTCTTTTGAAAATAAAACCCTTTTGAACCTTGAAAGCCTTCCACTGTTGAGCAGTGCCTAAGTGCCACATGGGGGAATGGGCAGAAAAGAGCCCATTTTTCCCTTAGTGCTTGCATTAGGGGTCCCAGAGTTCAGTCCAATGCAATCAATTTAATTGGTGCTAGCTCTAGTGACAAATTATTCTGGTTTACACTCCAGTGTAGCAGAGATTCCTCAAACGCAGGGAAAGAAGGGAGATACACTTCTTGGTCTCTACTTAAAGAGGGCAACAGTATTGGAAAAGGAGCACATTTAATTTATCACTGTCAGAGCAGGTGCAAAGTTTAATTCTAACTAAAAGCATTAAACAATTAACCCAGACAGTCAGGCCTTCTGAAAATGCTCAGTAGCAGTGAACACACGGAGCAGATTACTGACGGAAGTGCCTGTGCTTCCTGTTCATTCCACTGGAGATCTTCTTGCGCCAAGTAGGGTTTGGGAGGGGGGGAAGAAAAGTTCAGAAATACAAGAACTTCTCACATTTTTTTGGTAGATGACTGATTTGAAAGGGTGGAACAGTACATCACCCTACAGTCAGATCAACAAAGAGCCCAAGGTGAATAAATGGAGAGAGAAGAACAGGAAACGACAGCGTTTTGAAACTTCTGATTTGGTTGTTCACCTTTCTTAGAGTAAGGTGTTCTACTGTATAGGAACCATCCACTGAGTCTGAATTGTTCTACAATTGTCCCATCCCACTCCATCTGTCTGTCTGTGTGTGTGGGGGGGGAGGTGAACAAGGAGAAGAACTTGGGAATGATTAAAATCTTAGAAATCAATGGAAAGCCAATTACACACATGGAGGAAACACTCCGAATAACGTTGATTTCTTCTGGTGGTTGTTGGGTTGACTGAGGAATCATTACATTTTAGACTTCTTAGGTCCTTGGCAAATGTTGAGGTTCAACTGGAACTTTTATTGTGAGAATGTTGAGAATCTCTAGAAGGACGGTTTGTGTTCAAGATTTTGGGGTTTCAAGAACATTCGTGGGTCAGCTATTCTGACTCAGTACTGGCAGGACAACAAAGAGATGAACTTGAAGTCATCCTGACGTACCTTTGAGATGTGGCCAACTTCATTCTTGACATCTCTAATCTCTGTAAGCCCTGGGTAATATAAGGAACCCTTCATGAGTCACAGTCATGATGGACAGGCAAGTGCGTGGCCCTCACATATATTGATTACCTTTCTCTTTTCCTCCAGGAACTCAGGTTACATGAAAGCATGTTGGCAGAGAGCCTGGTCTCGTGCTGGGTCACATAGTATGCACATGTTTCATCTCTTCAACATTCCAGGAAAGCATTCTAGTCTCACATGATTCTAAGGCCTCGGGATAGACAAATTATCTTTTTCACTTTAACCTACAATAGGAAAGTTTACATTAAAAACAACAACAAAACAAGATCAACACTCCATGACTAGAAGATCCTTGGGCTAAGGAGTACCCAAAAGTCATAGTGCACATGCCTCATTGTTCAGAGCAGGAACCATGCCTGAGATTGATTAAATTCTTGGTCAAGGACACGGTTATGGATGGCCACTTTCTGGTGATCTCCAGCTTTGAAAGATGCTCATGTTGGTCTGGAAATGGGGCCTGATTTTCTGTCTCCTTCTCTCCAGTGCTGCAGAACATCAGGTTTCCACCGAACACTCTGTAAACAACGTGGCCCTGATTGTGATAACCACAGAAGTTACTTTCTTATGCACAAATTACCAGATTACTGCAAGGGAGACAATTTCAGCATTGCCCTAATGTTTCATGTAAGTTAACTACTTTATACAAGATTCTATAGCTCTTAATTTAGATTGCTGTAGCTACAAAAAAACAATTAAAAGATGCTGGGATGTGCCTTTAAACTTAGCACTTGGGAGGCAGAGACAGGCCAGTCTCTTAGTTTGAGGCTAGCCTGGGCTACAAAGCTACTTCTAGGATAGCCAGGGCTATACAAAGAAACCCTGCCTTTTTAAAAAAGATATTTTCTATATTTACATTTCAAATGTTATCCCCTTTCTTAGTTTCCACTCCGAAAATCCCCATCCCCTTTCCCCTCCCCCTGCTCCCCAGCCCACCCACTCCTGATTCCTGGCCTTGTCATTCCCCTATACTGGGGAATAGAACCTCTCCTCCCATTGTACTGACTGACTAGGCCATACTCTGCTACTTATGCACCTAGAGCCACGGGTTCCACCATTTGTTTTCTTTGATTGGTGGTTTAGTCCCTGGGAGCTCTCGGGGTACTAGTTAGTTCATCTTGTTCCTCCTATGGGGCTACAAACCCCTTCAGCTCCTTGGGTTCTTTCTCTAGCTCTTTCATTGGGGACCTGTGCTCCATCCAATGGATGACTGTGAGTATTCACTTCTGTATTTATCAGGCACTGGCAGAGCCTATCAGGAGACAGCTATATCAGGCTCCTGTCAGCAAGCTCTTGTTGGCATCCACAATAGTATCTGGATTTGGTGGTTGTTTATGGGATGGATCCCCAGGTAGGGCAGCCTCTGGATGGTCTTTCCTTCAGTCACTGATCCACACTTTGTCTCTGTAACTCCTTCCATGGGTATTTTATTCCCCCTTCTAAGAAGGATTGAAGAATCCACACTTTGGTCTTCCTTATTCTTGAGTTTCATGTGTTTTGTGAATTGTATCTTGGGTATTCTGAGCTTCCGTTGTAATATCCACTTATCAGTGAGTGCATATCATGTGTGTTCTTTTGTGATTGGGTTACCTCACTCAGGATGATATCCATCCATTTGTCTAAGAATTACATGAATTCATTGTTTTTAATAGCTAAGTAGAACTCCATTTTGTAAATGTACCACATTTTCTGTATCCAAATCCACTGAGGGATATCTGGATTCTTTCCAGCTTCTGGCTATTGTATATAAAGCTGCTATGAACATAGTGGAACTTGTGTCCTTATTACAACTTGGAGCATCTTCTGGGTATATGCCCAGGAGTGATATTGCTGGATCTTCTAGTAGTACTATGTCCAGTTTTCTGAGGAACTGCCAAAATGATTTCCAGAGTGGTTGTATCAGTTTGCAATCCCACCAGTAATGGAGGAGTGTTCCTCTTTCTTCACATCTTTACATCCTTACTAGCATCTGCTGTCACCTGAGTTTTTGATCTTAGCCATTCTGAATGGTGTGAGGTGGAATCTCAGGGTTGTTTTGATTTGCATTTCCCTGATGATTAAGGATGTTGAACATTTTTTTAGGTGCTTCTCAACCATTCTGTATTCCTCAGTTGAGAATTCTTGGTTTAGCTGTGTACCCCATTTTTTAATAGGGTTATTTGGTTTTCTGGAGTCCAACTTCTTGAGTTCTTTGTATATATTGGATATGATACCACTGTCAGAATTAGGATTGATAAAGATCTTTTCCCAATCAGTTGGTGGCCGTTTTGTCTTATTGACAGTGTCCTTTGACTTACAGAAGCTTTACAATTTTATGAGGTTCCATTTGTGGATTCTTGATCTTAAAGCACAAGCCATTGCTGTTCTGTTCAGGAATTTTTCCCCTGTGCCCATATCTTCGAGGCTTTTTACCANTTTCTCCTCTATAAGTTTCAGTTTCTCTGGTTTTATGTGGAGTTCCTTGATTCACTTAGACTTGAGCTTTGTACAAGGAGATAAGAATGGACCAATTCACATTCTTCTACATGCTAACCAGATCTACCAGCACCATTTGTTGAAAATGCTGTCTTTTTTCCACTGGATGGTTTTAGCTCCTTTGTCAAATATCAAGTGACCATAGGTGTGTGGGTTCATTTCTGGATCTTCAATTCTATTCCATTGATCTACATGTCTGTTACTTGACCAATACTATGCAGTTTGCTCTGTAGTACACCTTGAGGTCAGGCATGGTGATTCCACCAGAGGTTCTTTTATTGTTGAGAACAGTTTTTGCTATGCTAGGTTTTTTTGTTATTCCAGATGAATTTACAAATTGCCCTTTCTAACTCTGTGAAGAATTGAGTTGGAATTTTGATGGAGATTGCATTGAATCTGTAGATTGCTTTAGTCAAGATAGCCATTTTATCTATATTCATCCTGCCAACACATGAGCATGGGATATCTTTCCATCTTCTGAGATCTTCTTTGATTTCTTTCTTCAGAGATTTGAAGTTCTTATCATACAGATCTTTCACTTCTGTAGAGTCACACCAAGGTATTTTATATTATTTGTGACTACATTGAAGGGTGTTGTTTCTCTAATTTTTTTCTCAGCCTATTTATCCTTTGTGTAGAGAAAGGCCACTGATTTGTTTGAGTTAATTTTATATCCAGCTACTTCACTGAAGTTGTTTTTCAGGTTTAGGAGTTCCATGATGGAATTTTTAGGGTCAGTTATGTATACTATCATATCATCTGCAAATAGTGATATTTTGACTTCTTCCTTTCCAATTTGTATCCCTTTGATTTCCTTTTGTTGTCTTAATTGCTCTTGCTAAGACTTTAAGTACAATATTGAATAGGTAGAGAGGGAGTGGGCAGCCATGTCTAGTCCCTGATTTTAGTGGGATTGCTTCAAGTTTCTCACCTCTTACTTTGATGTTGGCTATGGGTTTGCTGTATATTGCTTTTATTATGTTTAGGTATGGGCCTTGAATTCCTGATCTTTTCAAGACTTTTATCATGAATGGGTGTTGGATTTTGTCAAATGTTTTCTCAGCATCTAATGAGATGATCATGTGTTTTTTTGTCTTTGAGTTTGTTTATACAGTGGGTTATGTTGATGGATTTCCATATATTGAACCATCCCTGCAACCTTGGGAATGAAGCCTACTTGATCATGGTGGATGATCATTTTGATGTATTCTGGGTTCGGTTTGTGAGAATTTTATTGAGTATTTTTGTTTCAATATTAATAAGGGAAATTTCTGTGAAGTTCTCTTTCTTTGTTGGGTCTTTGTGTGGTTTAGGTATCAGAGTAATTGTGGCTTCATAGAATGAATTGGGTAGAGTACCTTCTGTTTCAATTTTGTGGAGTAGTTTGAGGAGAATTGGAATTAGGTCTTCTTTGAAGGTCTGATAGAACTCTGCACTAAACCCATCTGGTTCTGGGTGTTTTGTGGTTGGGAGACTATTAATGACTACTTCTATTTCTTTAGGGGATATGGAACAGTTTAGATAGTTAATCTGATCCTGATTTAACTTTGGTACCTGGTGTCTGACTAGGAAAATTTTCATTTCATCTAGGTTTTCCAGTTGTGTTGAGTATAGGCTTTTGTGCTAGATCTGATGATTTTTTTGGGTTTTCTCAGTTTCTGTTGTTATGTCTCCCTTTTCATTTCTGATTTTGTTAATTAGGATACTGTCCCTGATCCTTGTAGTTAGTCTGGCTAAGGGTTTATCTATCTTGTTGATTTTCTCAAAGAACCAACTCCTGGTTTGGTTGATTCTTTGTCTAGTTCTTTTTTTTTTTTTTCGTTTTTATTTGGTTGATTTCAGCCCTGAGTATGATTATTTCTTGCTGTCTACTCCTCTTGGTTGAATTTGCTTCCTTTTGTTCTAGATCTTTCAGGTGTGCTGTCAAGCTTCTAATGTATGTTCTCTCTATTTTCTTTTTGGAGGCACTCAGAGCTATGAGTTTTCCTCTTAGAACTGCTTTCAGTGTGTCCCATAAGTTTGGGAATGTATTGGGTAAGGTAAGATCAGCCTTAGTCTGTGGTGATCTGATAGGATGCATGGGATTATTTCAATATTTTCGTATCTGCTGAGGCCTGTGTTGCCACCAATTATAAGTCAGTTTTTGAGAAGGTATCATGAGGTGCTAAGAAGGTATATCCTTTTGTTTTAGGATAAAATGTTCTATAGCTATCTGTTAGATCCATTTGTTTCATAACTCCTGTTAGTTTCAATGTGTCTCTGTTTAGTTTCTGTTTCCAGGATCTGTCCATTGATGAGAGTAGGATGTTGAAGTCTCCCACTATTATTGTGTACAATGTGATGTGTGCTTTGAGTTTTACTAAAGTTTCTTTAATGAATGTGGATGCCCTTGCATTTGGAGCATAGATGTTCAGAATTGAGAGCTCATCGTGGTAAATTTTACCTTTGATGAATATGAAATGCCTGCCCCTCCTTGTCTTTTTTGATAACTTTAGGTTGAAAGTTGATTTTATTCAATGTTAGAATGTCCACTCCAGCTTGTTTCTGTTTGCTTGGAAAATTTTTTTCCAGTCTTTTATTCTGAGGTAGTGTCTGTCTTTGTCCCTGAGGTGGGTTTCCTACATGCAGCAAAATGTTGGGTCCTGTTTGTGTAGCCAGTCTGTTAGCCTATGTCTTTTTATTGGGAAATTGAATCTATTGACATTAAGAGATATTAAGGAAAAGTCATTGTTGCTTCCTGTTATTTTTGTTGTCAGTGTTGAAATTCTGTTCATGTGGCTATCTTCTTTTCGGTTTGTTGAAAGATTACTTTCTTGCTTTTTCTAGGATGTAGTTTCTGTCCTTCTGTTGATGTTTTCCCTTTATTTCCTTTGAAGGGCTGGATTTGTGGAAAGATATTGTGTAAATTTGGTTTTGTCATGGAATACCTTGGTTTCTCCAGCTATGGTGATTGAGAATTTTGCTGGGTATATAGCCTGGTCTGGAATTTGTGTTCTCTTAGGTGTGTATAACATCTGCCCAGGATCTTCTGGATTTTATAGTCTCTGGTGAGAAGTCTGGTGTAATACTACTAGGTCTGCCTTTATATGTTACTTGATCTTTTCCCCTTAATATTTTAAATATTCTTTCTTTGTTTTGTGCATTTGGTGTTTTGATTATTATATGACAGGAAGAACATCTTTTCTGTTCCAAACTTTTTGGAGTTGTGTAGGCTTCTTTTATGTTCATGGGCATATCTTTCTTTAGGTCGGGGCAGTTTTCTTGAATAATTTTGTTAAGATATTTACTGGCCCTTTAAGTTGTAAATCTTTGTTCTTGTCTATACCCATTATTCTTAGGTTTGGTCTTGCCATTGTGTCCTGGATTTCCTGGATGTTTTGAGTTAGGATCTTTTTGCATTTCGCGTATACTTTGAATATTATATCAATGATTTCTATGGTGTCTTCTTCACCTGAGATTCTCTCTTGTATTCTGTTGGTGTCTTTGATTGTTATATCAATGTTTTCTATGGTGTCTTCTTCACCTGAGATTCTCCACTGTATTCTGTTGGTGATGCTTTCATCTATGGTTCCTTACTTCTCTCGTAGGTTTTCTATCTCCAGAATTGTCTCCCTCTCCTTTTTTATTGTTTATACTTCCATTTTTAGATCCTGGATGGTTTTGTTCATNTCTTTCACCTGTTTGGATGTGTTTTCCTGTAATTCTTTAAGGGCTTTTTGAGTTTCCTCTTTAAGGTCTTCTACCTTTTTACCTGTTGTCTCCTGTATTTCTTTAAGGGAGTTATTTATGTCCTTCTTATGATGTCCTCCATCATCATGATGAGAAGTGACTTTAGATCCATATCTTGATTTTCTGGTGTGATGGTGTATCCAGGACTTGCTATGGAGGGAGAGTTGGGTCCTGATGATGCCAAGGAACCTTGGTGTCTGTTGCTTCGGTTCTTATGCTTGCCCCCTGACATCTGATTATTGCATGTGCTCCCTGCCCTCTCAATATCTGATTGGAGCCTTTTATTCCTATAATCCTGGTTGAGTTAGAACTCCTCAGATTCCAGCTTTCTCTGTGATCCTGTGATTCCTGGACCCTGAGGTTCTGGGTGTGTCAGAGTTCTTAGCAGTCAAGCTTCCTCTGATACCCTGAGATCCTGGTGTGATCAAGCTCCTGGGATCCTGGAATCCTATAATCCTGGGCATGTTAGCGCACCTGGAAGTAGTAACTCCTCTGGGGACCGTGGGTCTGTCTGCTGAGTTCAAAACCAAGTTAGACAAGGGCAGACAGGAAGGGACCTGAGCCACTGGTTGGGCAAGGTTCCGGTGTCCCTGCTCCTGCTGACCCCAGCCCCTCCTGGTTGTATTGGAACAGGTGTTGTGTTCCACTTACCAGTGATTCTAAGGTCTTGGGCATGCTAGGGTACCTGAAGAGTGGTGAGCCCTCTGTGGACTGTGGGAATGTCTAGCAAGTTAGTGCCCAAGGTGGCTCAGTGCTGGTGCCAACTGGAAGGTGAAACCCAGTCTTGAAGAGGAAGAGTAAAAAATAGAGGAGCAAAAGAAGGGACGATAGAGAGGAAGGAAAGAAGAAGGGAAGATGGAGAGTGGTAGTGGTATGAATGAAAGTGGTCCCATAGGCTCATCGATTTGAATGCTTGATACTAGGAAGTGGTACTGTTTAAAAGGAGCAGGAGGTGTTTTCTTGTTGGAGTAGATGAAGCCTTATTGGAGGAAGTGTATCACTGGGATGGATTTTGTGGTCTCCAAAAGCCCATTCCAAGCCCAAAGTCTCTCTTTCTGCTGCCTATGAACCTGGATATAGAACTTTCAGCTGCTTCTTCAACATCATGTCTGCCTTCATGCTGCCATACTCTCTACCATGATGACAATGGATTGATCCTCTGAACTCTAAGACAACCCCAATTAAATGCTTTCCTTTATAAAAGTTCACATGATCTTCATAGCATCTCTTCACAACATGGGCACAGACTAAGGCAGGAGAATAGAGAAAGAAGAGAAGAAGTCAACTTCATATCAAATTTAAGGCTTTTAGCTTAATTTGAGGGAGCTGGTATATGCAGCCCCATGGATGCAAAGAATTCAGTGTCTGGGCCTCAATCCCATAACATGAACCTCCATTTCTACTTGGAAATGATGTTTGCTGTCTTCTCTTGGTCAGTTTAGTGCTGAATAAAAAGCATTTGCCTGGGAGGCATCTTCAGAAGCATGTAGAAGTTTGCAGTACTCCTAAGAATGAGTACTGCCCCATCAATGCCAGGAGAAGGTGTTTAATGAACACCTACAAGTGTGCAAATCTGTTTCCTATTTAAAACAGACCCAATATTACGGTCTGCTTCCATGTAAAGCCTATGTTCTTTGTAATCTGTGTACTGTATCTAGTACCAGAATGCCATGTGACCCATATCTCAGCTACCACAGGAAAAAATACTGCAGACCATGGGATCACAACATGTTGATGTTTTCTTTGTAATTTATGGTCATTGATTTTTGCATCTTTCTAAATTGGTTTGTTTTCATGAGCTCACACCTTTTTTTTTGGAGTCAGAAAATGTTCAAAAAGAATCTTCATGAGCTGATTGTGTATTGTTCTTCAGGAAGAAACATTTAACTGGGAGTTATTTCCCATGGACTTTATAAACTTGGAGAAGCCTAGCAGCACCTTATTTAGATTTATTTATTTCTATTTTATGTTCATGGGTGTTTCGCCTGCATGCATGTCTGTGCACCCTGTCTATGCCTGATGCCTCAGGACTTCAGCAGAGGGTATTGGATCCCCTCGAACTGGAGTTACAGATGGAGGAGCTACCATGTGTGTGCTGGGAATCAAACTTCTGCCTTTTAGAAGAGCAACAAGTGCTCTGAAATGGAGCCATTTCTCCAGTTCTCCTCCCCCAGCAGCCTGCTTTATGACACTGGGTATTGTGAACATGGGGGAAAGGTGGTTCTAGAGACAAAAGAGAGTCTTCTATAAAACAAACAAGCTGTTTCCCTGGATGAGTTGTAAAAACTGGAGATGTGTGAAATGGTTACACGCATGCTCGCTCTCCTTCCCCATGTGGGAGAGAATATGATGTGGTCTCCACACGGGTTCAGTTGTCTGAGGCAGCCAGGCCTTCTAACAACTAACCAAGGAGTGTGTAATTTAAATTACTAGTGCAACTCCCAAAGCTCTCATTTATCATATTGAATTGAAGAATAACTCATTCCCTATTTCTCCATTATTTGCTTTGTCTATTCAGCTAGACTTAATTGCTATTTCACAGCAGTCTCCATGAAATCTGGTTAGATTGCCCATTGTCACTATAATTTCAGGAGATTTATGTAACTTAATGGTATTAGCAAGAGCTCCCCTTCTTGTGAGGTCTCTCTTGAGTTCCTTTGGCCTCACATGTTCTGGTCCAGAATACTGTGACCTGAGAGATGTGTCAAAGGAGACCTCTTTCATGATCAAGGGAAGCCCATGGGTTTTCTACAGCTATTGCAGGGGTAAAAACTGTCAGTTCCCCCCTATCTGTGACTTTCTCAACTAAGAAAACAACCAACTGTTGATGAAAAAAATATTCCCCAGCAATTCCATATGTTAGGACATAGGCAGACATTGTTTTTCTTGTGTAATGACTTCTTGCATAGAATTTTCATAATACCAGGTATTGCAAAGAATAAAAAGATTTAAAAACTATGGGATAATAATTTGTATAGCTTATACATACCACTACACTGTTTATGTCAATGATGAGCATCAATAGATTTTGATATTCTCCGAAGTCCCTAGATATCCAGAAATGACTGTCTAGAAAACAAGTAATGAAGGCCTTACCTATCAACTCGTGTTTACATTTCAAAGTATTGCAAAATTTAAAGTTTTAATTTCAATGGCTTGTTAGAGGAGAGTAAAATCAACATTTGAAAGTTAAAAAAGGTTGGGACAATGGAGGGGGAAGAAGGGGGAGGGAAGGGGAGTGGTGAGGGGAGGGATGGAGGGAGAGGGAGAGAGAGAGAGAGAGAGAGAGAGAGAGAGAGAGAGAGAGAGAGAGAAGGTGTTTAAGTTTCTTCTTCATTGCCCTCATCCTTTTTTATTCAGAAACAAGAGTCTCACTACGTAGCTCTGGCTGTCCCAGAAGTCAATACAGACCAGGCTGGTTTGGAACTCACATAGATTCACTTGCCTCTGCCTTCTCAGTGCTGGGACCAAAAGGCATGAGCCACTATGCTAGGCCTGCCCTTATCTTCTGAAATACAACTAGGAGGGGGAAAATGCTGAAACCACAAAGAACAAGATGCATTTCCTTATGGTAGGATAAACGTTTAGCTGTGTTATTTGTGAGATTGAAATGCCATAAACAAAACCAAAAACCAAAACCAAGCCATCTTCATGGTGAGTTTTGTGTTTAATGTATGAAGTGTTTCCAGATTGTCATCAACCTAGTGTTTATGACCACTGTAGGGAAATAAACTACTTATCAGAAAAGTATGGCATTGTCCCGATCTTGTCAAGAAAAGAGAAGAGACTGCAAACATTCCTTAAAAATAGACTTGCATCTCCTGAGGCATCCGGGGGCAGAGTAGAGGGAGATACTTCCTGGAAGATGGGGAGGGGGGAACAACAATTCGTTTTCTTGGCTGATTAAGTTACCATCAGTTCTTAGGACCCAACTTGCCCATTGGAAACATGGGAATACCATATTAATTTCATCTCATTATTTTAGAATTCTCCTGATGTTGACCTTATGTATTATGTAGTACTAAATTATCCTTATGGTTAAAACATATAAAGAAAATTCTTTGAATCTTGTTCATCTGAACTCTGGGACAAGAGAATGTCTAGCATGTATTACCAGGTCGGACAAGACCGAAGTTGCAAGCAGATGTGGTGGTACACCTTTGATCTCAGCACTGGAGAGACAGAGGAAGGCAGATCTCTGAGTTTGAGGCCGGCCTGATTTACAGAGTGAGTTCCAGGACAGCCAGAGGCCATATCTCAAACAAAACCAAAAGCAAGTGTGCAACTATTTTTAGCTCTGTTCAGTGCTGGCTACCTCTGCCTACCTCCTAACACAGCAGATGTGTACAGCTCAGAAGACCACTTACACGACTGTGTTCTACCCCTCTCCCAACTGAGCCCTAGGGATGGAACTTAGGCCATCCTCGAGCTTGGCAACAGTGCCTCTCTCAATTCTGCCCATGACATTTCTTCTCGATATCTTGTCTGACTTTAGAAGCTGTGCAAGGGTATGCCCCAGTCTGTGCTATCTCCTGCTCTCCCAGGGAAGCACACACAGACTGCCCTTTCATTCCTTTGACTGATGCAAAGTTTCTAGTCCCTGAGCATTTGCTTCTAGGTACCCATCTCTGATTCTCTCCACACTCTCCTTGCCCATCCTCCCTTCCAGGCAGCAGTCTTTAAAACATGGCCTGAGAGTTTTTCTTTTCTAGAGCTCGTGTTTCCAACATGGTGAGGTCTGTAATTTTGATTCTGGCAGGAATTAATAATCTCCTTGTTATGTTCCTAATTAGTTTTTCATCAAAATCACTGTTAGAATCTACTCATTATTCTGTTGAGGCTCCCCCCCTCAGGTGACAAGCCAGAGGTATTCCAAGGAGCTTTTAGTCTATTAAGGGCTCCACGGACCTATCTTCTCCCCCATTCAATTAAAAATCTCCCATTAAACTCTCCCAGTAGGATCTAGGTGTTTTGCTACAGTCCCCCAAATAGCTCAAGGTTTCCCCCAAACCCTTAATGCCCTTTGCATTGGGTTCTAGGCTTTGGACAACAACACTCAGTTTCTGTGCTCATAGATGGCAAAACTATTTCTAGAATCCCCCTTACCTACCCACATACAGAATTTCCCAATGATTAGTGATTTAAAAAATTAAAAAAAAAAAAAAACAAAACATTTGGCTTTACCTAAGAGAATTCTGACTCACTTCTCCTCACAGTGTAGAATTCCATGTCTTTGTCCTATTAGATCCTGGTAGAAATACAGTAGAGGTCTCTAACTGTTGAGCCTGCCCACTCTAGTTTCCTCTCTAATTGACCACTGCTCCCACCCTCCTTAGCAGTTCATTGTTTTCCGAAATCCTGAATAACCCCAGAGAAAGGCCCTAGGATGAAACCCACTTCTGAGGTCTAGGTTTTGGTTTTCTCTACTTTGTTTGGGCAACCAGATTCATAAGGGTCTTGGAGAGCTTCAATAATATGTTGTTTATGAGTTCAGGTTCTGACCAGGACTAGAGTTTGGACCTGCTCCACATGACAGTCTAAAAATGCTAGCTGGAGATTAGCAATTGATGATTATCTGACAATCTAGAACATTCTTCCCCTTCTCACTTCTGAGAGAGTGACTTTGGGTGTGGAGGGGTCTTCAGAGATGCTTACCCACTGATCTTTCAGAAAATTTAAGCCTTTCAGTAGATTGAGTTGACATTAAAGTAGCAACTGCACAGTTGTTTACAGCCCCCCTCTACCTCCATTCACTCCAAAGGTTAACCTAAAACAGAAATCCACCAAGGCAATATCTCAGACTTGAGGCACAATAACTGTTCCTATTTGATGCCAACAACAGTGTGTATCTGTGTATCTGTGGCCTGGCACATGGTTGAAGTAAATGCTGGAGCAGAGATTTGCCAAGACTTCTGTTGGACTCATCTTCGCCTAACTAATGTGATGACCCAAGTACCTACAGTTAGCACATGCCAGGTCCATTAAAAACTGAAAGCATTGTGGGTTTCCTCTGCATGTGAGGATGGAGAAGCTGTGATTGCAAGAGCCTTCCCTGAGGAGAAGTCAAGAGCCAAGACGTAACGATGCTGAAGGAACCTGATCTGAGATGCTGCCACCTCCTCTGTGGATGGAAGGTTCAGTGGCCAGGGGTCATTAGGTTACATGTGGCAGAAATACTCAGAGATGCTTCAGTAGGGCCTTTCTGGAAGGGTGGAGGTGTCTCTCCCCATGACATCTGCATGCAATAGTTCATTTGCTCTGGGCAGGGACTCCAGGCTACAGATGGGGTGGTACTGGAATTCAATAGTGCTAACATTGGCACAGGAACTATAGAGAACACAATTTTCCCCTAACTCTTCATACTTTATTTTTAAAAACATCATTTATTTATTGTTATTGTAGGTATGATGTATATGGGTATGGAAATGCCACAGCCTATGTATGGTGATCAGAAGACAACTTAGAGAATTGCTTCTTTCTTTCCACCTTCATGTAGGTTTAGGGAATTGAGCTCCTCATCCATTTGAGCCACTTTACTTGCCCCCAGACTTTATTTTTGAAGTATCTAATTTGAAATAATCACAAGGATATTTCAGAGACCATTTGTATATTTTTATCCAAGTTTACCATTTTTTAAAAAATGAAATATTAATTTTATATCTAGTGCACCATTTTCTGAATCACTTGAGAGAAGGTGTCATATGTTTGCTGCCTTAATATAGCATTGTAGATTTCCTAAGAGCCAGAATATCCTTTCATGTCACCATAACACAGTTATCAAGCCATAGGAAGCTTCATAATGATACATGGTACTTTTTATTATTAGCCCTTATTCTAAATTTATGAACTAAATGAAATTTCTTCATAGTGTGGTTTTTCTCCTTGAGTACAGGTTCTATCCCAGGCTCATACAGTATATTTAATTGTCATGTTTCTTTTTTATTTAACCTGAGAAAAGCATTTAAATCTTCATATTTTATCATATTGAAACAAGATACTAGTTACTTGACAGGACATTTTAAATTCAGACTTTATGCAACATTTCCTCATAATAGGATTCAGGCTACATGTTCTAGTCAGAATTCTGTGCAGATCTGCTTTGATGATGTTGTGTGCTCACGTTCAAAGACACACGAGGTGTGCTTGTAACTTTTGATATGAATTTTCATAAACTGATCAAGGTATTAAGGTTTTAATCTTACAAAGTTACTTTTTTCTAATTTTTATTAGGTATTTACTTCATAAAGTTACTTTCTGAAAACTAGATTATAACTAATAAATACAGTGCAGAGACACGTTTTATGATCTTTTTTTTTTTTTTCATTACTTATCTTGTTACTCATCAGGTTTGAACTTAAGATTTAAATTATAGTGATAACTCCTACTCTGATAGTTTAATATGGTGATATTCTTGCACTTCTGCTGCTGTCTCCAAACCCACCAGTAATTGTTCATATAGAAGAGGCCTCTTTCTTCAGTTGTTTATTTAGTAATAATCAATATGATTGTACAAATTCAAACATTTTATAGGAAGCTTTACCTGTTATTTTGATGCTCAAAGAATCAGACATGGTTGAGTGGAGACCCTCTTTCATCCCCCATTGTCCCCCACATCTCTCTACCCATCATCCCTCTCTCCACTCCATTTCTTCTATCTTTCCTTCTAATTCCACTTTTCTCTTTTTCCTCTCATAACTCTACGATTCTCTGAAAGCACTTCCTTACTTTCTGGAATAAGAGGGTTTCCTGGATTCATAATATATCTTCTCTGTCCTAGATCTGTAAACAACTCCTTCAGTAAGCTTTCTATATTTCTAGTGGGAAATAATGTTTAGAGGTCAAGACTAGACTTCTAGATGTACTTGCTGCTATCATGACATAACATTGGAGTTTTTTCAACAAATGAAGCTAGAATTTAAAATTTACAGGCACTGTTATTACAGGTGTAGATCTGCCTTATATTTCCATCAACACACTTGGGTCTTTTCTTATCTTTCTTCCCTCCCCTCCTACCTCCCTTCCCTCTCCATCTATCTCCTTTTCTCCCTGTCTGTTAGACAGAATCTCACCATAGAACCCTGGCTGTCCTTGAACTTGCTAATGTAGGTCAGGCTAGCCTCAAACTCATAGTGATTCACCTGTCTCTGCCTCCAAAGAGCTGGGGTTAAATGCGTGTGCCACAAAGACTGGCATCTTTTCTTTTTCATATTGAGAATCCAGGATCATCAAAACATAAACAAATATACTCATTTGCTTAGTGCTGTAATATATACAGTAATAGTTTCAAAGATGCTGCTCCTGTGGTCCTACAAAAATAAACCCATTGAGAAAAGGTCAAGGTTTGTTTTTGCGATTTTGTTTTTCCTTCAAGTTTAGGCATATAGAACACTCTGCTCAAAGCTCTCTGCATTAGTCCTTTGTTTAAATGTCCTTCAGTATGTTTCTATTATTTGGTTTTACTTCAGTTGAATTTATTTCTTTCCCTTTTCATTTAGGTTTCTACGATCTGTATTGTAGCAGCTGAGACACTATTCCTATTTATTAGTTATAAACTCTATTTCCCCTCTTGTTAATGGACTGTCTTTGAGTACTTAGACTATTAGCTTACTTCTAAAAATCAGAAGTACCTGAAGGTGTTTGTCTCATTTTCTCTTATCTTTTCAATCTTACTCCTCTGAAGTTAACCAATTTGGCTATTTTCTAATTTACTGCTCCTTCATTTATTTCCAGAAAGAACAAAGAACAAAGTTTACTCTCCTCTCTACCTTTTATGTAGAAGACAGTATTCAGAACATTTGCTTTTGTACTATACATATTAACTACATATTACTCGATAGAGATCACTCTGTATCTATTTACAAAGATTCCTCTTGGTTTTCTTGTTGTGAAATACTTGCCCAGTACTTCATTGCTTTATATGGCAGTTTAGCCCACCCATTTCTTATATTGGGACATTTAGAATCACCGGAGGAGAAAGCCTTAATGGGAAGTTGTCTATATCAGTTGGCTTGTGGGCAAGTGTATGTAGGGTTACTTTAATTGTTAGTTAATTCAAGAATTTAGCTCATTATGGGCAGTACCACTCCCTAGGCAGGAGGCTCTCAACAGTGTAAGAGAGGCAGAGGCTGGTTGTGAAGCATGAAAACAGAGATCCATGGATTTCTTCTCTCTCTGTGATTGACTGGATGAGATCCTCATCAGTTCTTGCCTTGCCTTTTCTGTAATAATGGACGATAGCTTGGAGCTGTAAGACAAAACAGACTTTCTCCTTGAAGCAACAGAAATGAAACCAGAAGAGGTGGTTTTCATTATTTTGTCAATTACTAATAATTTCTTATTAAAGAAATTTGTGAACTTCTAAAGATAATGTTCCAAATGTAAATTTCTAAAGGTGGAATTAATGGAATAGAAAAGTAAAATGTATGTGGAATTTTGTCAGAAATTGACAAAGATTGAGGGATAGATCAATGAGAAAGGGGTTTGTTGTCTAAGCATGAGGACCTGAGTTTGGCTTCTCCAAGTCCATGTAAAACCCAGTAACTCTTGCCCTAGGAAGCCCCCAGATCTCCCAGGCTCACGGGCCAGCCATCTACCTGAAGTTCTGAGCTTTCCGAAGGGTTGAGCTTAGGATTGTGATATTCTTGGGTCTGAGGGGAACCAGGGTCATAAAGCAGCAGGTTAAACGTCTGACATACCCCTATGCCTCCACCAGGTAGTACGAGGCTGCTAGGAGCCAGGGCACTTCTCAGAATAGCATTGGAGTGTGTCTGGTCTACTATCTATAGGTCGTCCTCTCATGTGAGCGAGAGATGGAAGAGAGAGGAGGGGATGAGAGAAGGAGAGAAAGGGGAGGGAATGAGGAGAGGTGCGCTGTCACGCGTGGCCTGGCAGTGCTCATCTGGGAATCTGGGAGAGAGAGAGGGGGTTGAGGATACCTGGCTATGGAAATGTTGGCCCGCGAGATAGGCTGAGCTTGTAAAGTGTTCGTGTAGTGCCATGTCCATGAGCTCTTCCTTAATCCCAGGCACTCTTCCCTCACCCTCAGCTTATTGATGGAATTTTAAGATGCATTTGTGTTAACTGCCTCTCCCCCAGCTCAAGCATATGCTTCTGCCCATCCTGTGCAGGATTTTCCTTGTTGAACTAAAATACTTTGGTTAACTGTGGTTCCCCCCCCCCCCATTGCTTTTTTTCTTTTCGGAATAAACTATAAGCTTGGTATAGAATCAGGTTCACGTGGGAGGGGAGAGCCCCTTTTTATTTGAATACTTTGAAGAATTCACAGCAGCTTAGCCAACATACCCATTTCCTCCCAAACTCACATGATTATGCTAATTCAGAAGAAACGTGTTGATGCACTATTAAAAAGCATGATCTGTTTTCAGCTTCTGGGTAGAGAGGAGAGCAGCAGCCTTTAGTGACCGTGTCAGTTGTGCCTGTATTATTATGTGCAGATGTGCCAGCTGCCAGTAGGCATTTTCTCTCTGATAGCGCTAACCACTTAACCGCGGGTCAGCAAGGTGCAGCTCTCAGCAATAGATCTAATTGCAATCCTTCTATGTTCCCTGGGATTGCAGGTTCCTCTGGCTCTATAAACAAATAGTAATCAACTAAACCTGTTACCTCTGAGTAGCGATGTCACGATATGAAATATTAACTGTTCAAAATACAGTAATGATGGTTTAAAACTGTATTTGTTTCTTGAAAATAAAGAAAAAAATTGTAAAAAGAGAAAATCAGAGGCTGAAGAATTGGAATTCTGAAGGGCTCCTCTGGCTCTTTTCCCTCTCCATAAAAGCATTGCATGTGTGCACGACGTGTTTTATGTGGTCAGACACAGCGTAAATATTGTGTGCATCTTTCGCTGGAGTAACAATGCATTAGCAGCATCACAAATAAGCCGTGCCTCAGCATCTACATTTTTATGACGTTTTTATGTTAATGCAAGTCAAACTTATGTTTTGCGATGTATCTAATCCATCCCAAATTAATCCATTTGTATTCCTATAATCCAATCAGCTCCAGCCTCCATTGCTGAAAAGTTAGATGTAAAGACTATGGGAGAAATATGGCAGTAAGTCTGGGTCCACAGAAGCCTTGCTCTTTGAAGGTAATTTTCCTCTTTGGCACATGGAGGCAGTGTGGGTTTGATGGGCAGCCTTGAGTAGGGGTGTAGGTGAGAGGCAGGGCTAGAAGAGTCTGCAGGGCTGAAGTCACCAATGCAGAGGACACACTGTCTTTGTACCTTTGCTTCTGTTACTGATGTTGGTGATGGTTCCACTGACTGTAAGTGGTAATTTCTGATAAAGTTCCTAACCTCAGAGCCAGGGTTTAATTGCATACTGACTGGTTTGCTGGATGCTATGGTGAGCTTTTCTTGTGCATTGCGATGCACAACATATAGTTATATGCTATGCAAACTTAAAATTCACTGTGTATGATCATTTTATATTCCAGAACTTGAATCCAGGTTTTACACATTCTATTTTGCTCAAATCAGCTCACTAAGAATGAAGCACGCACTGAGCCTTGTTGGGGGGAATTCTGGGCTTCATAGAATGTGCTTTTCTGTTATCCTGAAACTGAACAAGGTATACATAGTTCCTCTCAAAAACTGAAAAGATGATGTTTGGTGCAGTAGGAAAAACACTAAATTGCAGTTTTGAGTTGAGATTCAATGGCATAGATGGAAGCCCACAACCTTAAAATTTGAGAAAACATAAGTAAATGACAGACATACTATAGCTAAGATATTAAATTCAAAATCCCAGTGAGAACTATGAGATTCATACTGATTTCAAAATTGATTACAAAATTTATCATGACACAGATCAATGGTACAGAACAGCGTTGGTAAAGACATTAAATACAGTCAACCAGAAAGACATATGCTTTTTAATAAGTTCTTCTGGGAAAGATGGATATTAACATACAGAAGAAATAAGTCTGTTCCATAACTAATGCTATATACAAAAATGAGTGAAACTGTATTCATGTCCTAAAACTATAAAACATTTAGAAGAAAGTATGGAGTAAAAAGTTGATTATACTGGACTTGGCAATGAGGTCTTGGATATGATATAAGCACATAGACAAAATTAACAAATTATACCTTATAAAAATTTAAAAATGTAAATAAAATGCTGTCAATAGGGCAACCCATAAGATGAGGGAAAAATTTTTATCTGATAAGCAGTTGATATACTATCTATATAATCTATATAATCCATAGTACACAGAGAAGTCCTAAAATACAACAACAAAACTAAAGAATGGGGTAAGAACTTGAATAGATATTTCTTCAAAAATGATATCTAAATACTCAATAGAACATGGAATGATGATCAATAGTATTGGTAAAATGTGAGCCAGAATTATAATGAGGTACTTATACCCATTAGCATGGGTCCTATAAGCAAGCAAGTGCTCATGTGTGTGTGTGTGTGTGTGTGTGCGTGTGTGTGTGTGCGCACAAATGTGCCCCCACCCCACACACAAAGAAAACAAGTACTAGTAAGGGTGTGAAAAAAATGAAGCCTTTATGAATTGTTGATAGGGAGGTAAAAAGATGCTGCTGTTATGGGGAATGTATGGCAGCTTCTCCCCAAATTCAAAACATACTTGCTGTATAATACAGCACACAGCAATTCCACTTCTGTGTAAATATCCAAAAGAACTAAAAGCAGAATCTGGAGATATATTTGCACCCATATCCATAGCAATTTTAATCACAAAAGTACAACATGAAAGCCACTCCAGTGTCCATTGAATAGTGAATGGGTAAGAAAACATGTGGCACATGCGTGCATAGAATAAAGAATTCCTAATTCCTGTTAATTTAAAATTTATTTTTAACTTTATGTGTTAAAAATGTTTTGTGTACATGTGTGTCAATGTATAATATAGGTGCCTGGTGCCATGAAGGCTTGAAGAGGGAGTCAGATCCCCTGGGACCTCTGGGAGAGCAGCCAGTGCTCTTAGCCAAGCTGTGGCTCCAGCATCTTTAGTACTGAAATGTGAAGAAGAAAGTTCTGATATGTGCTACAATATGAACAAACATAAGGACATTGTGCTAAGTAAAATAAGCCAGTCATAAAAAGAAAAATTACTATGTGATGTTATTTACATGAGATTCCAGGAGTAGTCAAAATGAAGACAGGGAAAGTAGCAGGTTGTTTGCCAGGGGTTCAGGAAAAGAAAGAAAACATTATCGTTTGTCAGGTAGAGTGTTAGCTTTACAACATGGAAGGAGTTCTGGAAATGAATGGTGGTGGTGGTTTTTTTTTTTTTTTTTTTTTTACAAAAATGCAATTGTAATTAGTGCCACTGAGAGGCTTACAAGTGATAGGAAATTTTATCTTAGATGTATTCTATTATAGTAAAAATATCAGGAGAGAAAAAGCCCATGTTTTTAATGGAAATGCTATACAGTACAATCAATATGCTTGCTAACTTGGGTGCAAATCTCCACTCTACCATATCACTAGCAACTCGGGAAGTTACTCCTCCAGGCCTGGGTTTTCGTGTCTGTTTAGTAAATTGTGACCTAACTCAGGAGGTTGCCAAGCAGTGTTCAGTAGGATAGAGGCAAACATGGCTGGAAATGACTGGCTCGGGAAGAGCTAGCTCAGTGTCACCTCTTGGCATTTGTTTTTCTCCGCATTGTCCAGTTAAGGACTATGAAGACTCATACTGCTAAGTGTTCAAAGTTTATGAATGAAGAGACTGTTGGGCTGGGGTCCAGAAAGGCCAAATGTCCTGCTCGTAACACAGCTACATGGGGGACAGAACTACGTGACTCATGGTCTCCAGCTTCCCAGGTCAGCTGCTGGCTTCTCTGCAGAGGACTGAAAAATTAGACCAAAGGCTCTCTATGCCTTTGCTGTGGCCCTAACACTTGGTTGTAGATACTCTCTGATTTCTCTTTAGCTTATTAGCTCTTGAGACAAAGGCGCCTGTGCCCCTGTAGCCTGTGGTGATGAACTTCAGGACCACAGGTAGCAGATTTGAGCTCTTCCCTCTAAATCTCCCTAGCATAAGCCTTGCTGCCCCAATCCCTGGTGATCCAGGGATGTCATACACATTTACATGGGGTTGGCTGGGACACAGCCAGAAGTTTCCAGGAAACAAAGGCTATAATTCATCTTTTATTTTAATTCATATTTTATTTTCCCCGAGCTGGTTCAATATGACTTCAAATATGTGTCCACTGTTTGGTTCACCACTTTCTGGTGGGCAAGGACAGGAAAGAAGTTTTAATTAGGATTGGAAACCAAAGACTAGGAATTATTTTTGTCTTTTGTTTTATTAATCTGGGTCCCCGTAGAGATGGCTTCCTCTTAATGTGCTATTCTTTGTCTCTGTGTGGCAGCCCCTGCCTGGTTCACCCTTTGCGTCTTATGTTACGAGGTTTCTTTGACTGTGAGGAATTTATGGGAAAGAAGACCTGACGACTGTAGCCATAGAGTGAGACTTTCTTCCTTCAGCTCTCTGGCATGATACAAGATAGGATTCCTCTGTCGATTCGTATTTAATGCAAGTCGGTCCACCTGGGTTATATTTAGAGGGTCACTGTCAGCTATTTTTATGAGAGGAGAGAAAATGGCGATGGTGGTGGTGGTGGTGGCAGCAGTGGTGATTTTTTGTCTGTGTAGGTGGGGGTGGGTTTGAAGGGATGGAATTGGCTTGGAAATCTGCAATGGCTTGCTTCTCCTTTAACAATGACGCTGGGTAATTAGCAAAATGAGCCCAGGGTTTTATCCATATTCATGCGCCCTTTCCCACAAACATAAACAATCCAGTCTCTATTATTTCCTCTCCTGTGCAGCTCCCGCCCCCTCCCTGCCACCTGCAGAGCCCTGTGCTACTCCTTTACTTCATTCTGGCTCTGGGCGGGGGTGGGGGAGCCCCTCCCCTGGCTGGGCACCAGTGGGGCCTCTGTGGAAAGCTGGGGGGATTCCTCAGCAAGGCAGCATCTGTGACCCCCTGGAAATCTCAACAAACTACCTTCTCAGTTCTGATTCCGTGATCTGAGAGGACTGTGAGGAGTGAGTAGGTAAGTGAGTTATATAATTGTTCCTGTGTGACAAAGGAGAAAATGAAGCAAAAGGGCTGGGCAGTGGATTGTTTTGCTCTTCCAGGCTCACTCCCTGAGGTGATTGGTCTGGTCCTTTGCCCTAATAGATGGATTTCAGAGGCCTTCCCTGGTATCCCTTGCCATCTAGTACCTAGAAGCCAACGGTGCCTTTCTAGGAGAAGAGAAGAGATTAGGATTTGGTGACTACCCGTGTGATGTTAGTAATTCTTTGTCCTTCTGTGGCCATATTGTTGTTGGAGGCTGAATATCTACCTGTGGTGGTATAAATATGCGTGGCCCATGGACCTTGGCATATTAGGGGATATGGTCTTGTTGGAACAGGTGTGGCCTCTTGGGGGAAGTGTGTCACTGTGTAGGTAGACTTTTAGGTCTCCGAGTGCTCAAGCTCTGCCCAGTGTGGAAGAGAACCACCTCCTGGCTGCCTTTGGATCAAGATGTTGAACTCTTAGCATCTTCTCCAGCACCATATCTGCCTGGACACTGCCATGCTTCTCACCATGAAGATAATGAACTGAACCTCTAAAACTGTAAGCCAGCCCCAATTAAATTTGTCTTTTATAAGAGTTGCTGCGGTCTATGTAGCAGAAGATGGCCTAATCGGCCATCACTGGGAATAGAGGCCCCTTGGTCTTGTAAACTTTATATGACCCAGCACAAGGGAAGGCCTGGGCCAAGTAGTGGGAGTGGGTGGGTAGGGGAGCAGGGGTGGGGGAGGGTATAGGGAACTTTCGGGATAGCATTTGAAATGTAAATAAAGAAAATAATAATAATAATAAAAAAAAAAGAGTTGCTTCAGTCATGGCGTCTCTTCACAGCAGTGAAACCCGAACTAAGACACTACCACCATATTCAGAGCCAGGAGTGCTAACAGAGCCTCCTCTGTCTCTGTGAAAAGTCCTTTCTGTGTTTATCCTCTTTCTGCTAAATTCTTAGAGAGACCAACTGTTGCCTATTGAGACTTCAGTTGCTATGAATAGCTTGTCAGTGATCACACAGCTAGATGGTAGAGCCCAACACTCCTCCACACTCACTTGGGTTACTCCTATTGGGTGATGGTGTCCTCCTTTTTAACCCCTTCCCAGCAAGCTATGGAATCACAGCCAATAAGAGACCTGGATCCTTTCCATATGCTCCAATTCTTATGAATGTTTTCAATTTAATGGACTGAATTTTCTTTGTGGAGGCAAGACCTCAAGAATGTGCACAAAGTGTGAAAGGCACAGTGTTTGTTTCATTCTGAACATGTCTGTTCTGCCATGGAAGAAATGCCTGAACATAATATTAGGAGATGTGATGAAGTCACTACGTGAGGTTGCAGACAATATTCTACTAACTCCCTTTCAGTTCAAGTCTTCCCTTAACCAGGATTTACTTGCCCTCCTTGAAGTCAGTGTTTGGGAGATGGAGGCAGCAGGTTTTCTCTTTTCCCATAAAAGCAAACCACTGACTCTCTCTACTCATGATATAACAACTGGAGGTCAATCTCAGAAACATTCGTTTACTCCATAGTCCCTGCATTGTCTTTCTCTCACCTGGTGCATGGATGGAGACAAGCATACCACATGCTTCAAGGTGTCTCCAGGGTTAAACGTGGCTGTCTGTCTTTCTCTCTTCTAAAGGAGTTTACTGCAGACTGTGCTCATTATGTAATTGGTAAATAATTACTGCATGCTTATTGTGAACCCAAGACACGGTAGGTTATAAGACAGACACTAGTTTGTCTTCAGAAAACTTCCACACTTGTTAGGGAAACTATAAAGACAGAAAAACATTTTCTGGGCAAATGTCAAAATGACGCAGTGCTGATTCTCATGAACAGCTATGTCGTGAGAGCGATCTTCATGGCAGTGCAGGGAAGGCCTCATGAAAAGCTTCTGGAAGCCAGAACACTGTGGCTGAATTAGACATGACCACCGTTTTCTCTTCTTTGAAGCTCAAAGCTACTTTTTGAGACAGAACACAGGGACTGGATTTGATCTTCGCAGCTAGGGTGAACTCTCCCCACAGCTGCCATTTCCTACCCTATGGCTTAGAGAACCTTCCCTTCTGTCCTATATAATATAGCAAAGTACGGATGGGGACAGGGAACCTCTGCTGGTGGGGGAAGTATTGCTACAGAAAGCCATTTATACACAGACACTTGGTTACTGACTTGATTCTTCCCTAACACCCCAAAGGGAAAGAGGAGCTTGAAAAAAAATCACTAAGAAGCCCTTAACCTTGTAACATACAGTTTTTGCTAAAAATATATATTAATAATATATTATTGAGCGAGCATAGATGAAGAAGGCCAGGGAGGGAGGAAGCAATAAGAGGGTGAGTGAGGTCGGTGCTCTTTGCCCGCAGACTCTACAATCAATAAGATCTGGTCAATAACTGCTTTATTACTGCACTACCACCCGGAGCAAAATCATTTTTAAATTAAGAATATATTTTGCAAAACCGAATTAACAATATTGAATATTTTGCTCTTTGATATGGCTAGCCTACAAAATCAAATTATTAAGTACAAAATATGCTTACTGGCTGAAGTTTTTCTTTCTTTCTTCTTCCTCCTCATTTTCTCACCATTGCTCCCTCTTTCCCTCTTGGTTGTCCTCAACTCCACTCCTCCGCCCCCACTCCCAGCCCCCCACCTTACAGCTTAGGAAGGAAACAACAGCAGATTTTTAAGATCTCCGGCACAAATGTGGATGTAAATTAGCATTGAATCCAGCACATGGGAATTAGCGAAGGAAGACACATTTGTTGGAGTCCGAGAAAACTTCATTTCCTCTGAGAGGAAGGACTAAGGAGGGAAAAGTGGGGTAAGACTGAAAATGAAACCATCAACCTCAGGATTCCGGTGTAATCGTTGGCAAGTAATGAAATCTCACCATTGCTCCTACTCGCTAACTCCCTTCTGTTCTTCCCTCCATTTCTACAGATGGAGGGGACAGGGGAGAGTTTTAATGATTCATGTAGTGGATCTTTGAAGCTTCCATACTGTTAGACTCACTGCCCTCAAAACAACAAAATAAAACAAAACATCCCCAAACTAAGCAAGCAAGGAAGCAAGCGGGCAACCAACCAATCAAAACAAAACCCAAAAACCAAAAACAAACAACAATAACCAAAAACACCAAACAAACTGTGATACAGTTGTTATGCAAATAAGTGTGTTATGAGGCCAGCATGTATCACAGGCCTGAGAAGTGCTGCACAGTATTATTAGAACTGACCAACCAGTATCTTTCTTTGTAGAAACAAGGGGTTCACATTTCCAAACATTATGACAAGATCCTCCGATCCCTGGCAACTTGGGCCTCATAATACTGTTGGCCATTACCAATCTGAACCTCCTACATATATCATATAGGTGTTTGGGATTGTCTTATATAAAATGTTAACACATAACAAATCAAAATAATCCCTGCTCAATATTACTTTTGGAACAAAAGTTTGTTGTTTTCCCTATGACTTTGCAAAACATGGTTAGTTTACACAATGGTGTACTGGCTAGTTTTGTGTCAACTTGACACAGCTGGAGTTATCACAGAGAAAGGAGCTTCAGTTTGGGGAAGTGCCTCCATGAGATCCAGCTGTAAGGCATTTTCTCAATTAGTGATTAAGGGGGAGAGTCCCCTTGTGGGTGGTGCTATCTCTGGGCTGGTAGTCTTGGGTTTTATAAGAGAGCAGGCTGAGCAAGTCAGTGGAAGCAAGCCAGTGAAGAACATCCCTCCATGGCTTCTGCATCAGCTCCTGCTTTCTGACCTGCTTGAGTTCCAGTCCTGCATCCTGTGGTGATCAACAGCAGTATGGAAATGTAAGCCGAATAAACCCTTTCCTCCCCAACTTGCTTCTTGGTCATGATGTTTGTGCAGGAATAGAAACCCTGACTAAGACAAATAGTATGCTAACTTGTTATGCATCAGATGACAGGTTTGTACTCCATGAAAGGGACATTTATTGAAAGTGTTTGTGTTTACTATTGCAAGAAAGAAGGGAAAAGAGAAGGAAGGAGCTTTATATTTTTCTATGTTATCTATCTATGTAACTATGTATCTATCATCTATTATCTATGTAACTATGTATCTATGATTTATCTATCTATCCCTTATCTGTCATCTGTATATCTACATATCTGTATCTGTCATCTATCTATCTATCTATCTATCTATCTATCTATCTATCTATCTATCTATGTATCTATCATCTATCTATCTATCTATCTATCTATCTATCTATCTATCTATCTATCTGTCTATCCATCCATCCATCCATCCATCCACCCACCCACCCACCTACCTACCTATTTACCATCTATGGAGAAAGTTGTTGAACACAGTAAGGAATTAGCATTTATTTAGTGCTTTCTCTGTAATAGATGCACCTTACCTAATTTAATTTTTCTGACATCTTGAGAAGGTGGCTAGAGTTGTCTGTTATTCAGGAACATAGATAATTTAAAGACTGTCAAGGATGATGCTCAGTGGTAAAAGTTGCCTGGAGTGAATCTAATTCTAAAGCCCACGCCCTTCCATCACGTCAGACTGCTTTCTAACTGCTGCATTTTCAAGCCTATTGTCCAGCAAATGATTTTTGACCAACCATTAAATACTGAACTTATATGCTCATTAATTTTTTATCTTGTGTACAGATTCTAAATTCTGTTGAGAAGTCCATACAAGGTGTAGCCTTTCTACTAGAAAAGTAGAGGTGCATAAAACCCTGAAAGAGTGTTTATGCCTTGTAAAGCATAGCGAGGCTCTTCAGGTGAAGGGACCCCAAGATTTTACTGTTATATTTGTTCTCTGTAACCAGGCCTATTGTAAATAATGCCCAATCTTAGAATAAGGAAAGAAGATGAAAAATTGAATTGCAGTTGGCTCTGCCTTGTGTAGTCATGTTTGGCTTGTGCCTAAGAGTTTGTGGTTGCGTTTCACAGTGGCTGGTGAGAGGCCTATGTGGATAATACATCCACTGTTACTCTGTACTGTTGAGGAAAAGGCTATCCAGTGGAAGACAGCCTACCATCAACCCAAAGTTCTTTCTTTGGCATCTTATATCTCTGTAAAAACTGGAGAGAAATTTATTTTGTTGTTGTTTAATAAGCACTGTTGAGCTCCTAGATGTATCCAGCATAGTTCTTTGCTCTGGACAAACAAAATGTCACAGTCTACTGTGAGATTCCTACATTTTAGCACATTTTAGCAATCTTGTGGAGTTCCAAGATTGTATTATCAATGAGGAAAGGCTTTCCATGGAACAGAATTAAAAATCAGTAAGATCCCCAGCCCATATTTTCCAGGCTCTTTACCAGTTTCTCCTCTATAAGTTTCAGTGTCTCTGGTTTTATGTGGATTTCCTTGATCCACTTAGACTTGAGCTTTGTACAAGGAGATAAAAATGGATCAGTTCACATTCTTCTACAGGCTAACCGCCAGTTGAGCCAACACCATTTGTTGAAAGTGAAAATGCTGTTGTCTTTTTTCCACTGGATGGTTTTAGCTCCTTTGTCAAAGATTAAGTGACCATAGGTGTGTGGGTTCATTTCTGGGTCTTCAATTCTGTTCCATTGATCTCCCTGTCTGTCACTGTACCATGCAGTTTTTATCACAATCGCTCTGTAGTACAGCTTGAGGTCAGGCATGGTGACTCCACCAGAGGGTCTTTTATTGTTGAGGATGGTTTTTGCTATCCTAGGTTTTTTGTTATTCCAGATGAATTTGCAAATTGCCCTTTCTAACTCTGTGAAGAATTGAGTTGGAATTTTGATGGGGATTGCATTGAATCTGCAGATAGCGTTAGGCAAGATAGCCATTTTTTTACTATATTAATCCTGTCAACCCATGAGCATGGAAGATCTTTCCATCTTCTGAGATCTTCTTCGATTTCTTTCTTCAGAGACTTGAAGTTCTTATCATACAGATCTTTTACTTCCATAGTTAGAGTCATACCAAGGTATTTTATATTATTTGTGACTATTTTGAAGGGTGTTGTTTCCCTAATTTCTTTGCTGGGTAAAGTAGCCTGACCTGACATTTGACTCTCTCTCTTTTTTTTTTCTCCAATTTTTATTAGATATTTACTTCATTTACATTTTAAACGCTATCCCCAAAGTCCCCTATACCCTCCCTCCCCACCCCCGCTCACCTACCCACCTACTCCCCCTTCTTAGCCCTGGTGTTCCCCTGAACTGGGGCATATAAAGTCTGCAAGACCAAGGGGTCTCTCTTCCCAATGATGGCTGACTAGGCCATCCTCTGCTACATATGCAGCTAGAGACACAAGCTCTGAGGGTGCTGGTTAGTTCATATTGTTGTTCCACCTATAGGGTTGCAGACCCCTTCAGCTCCTTGGGTACTTTCTCTAGCTCCTCCATTGGGGCCCTGTGTTCCATCCAATAGCTGACTGTGAGCATCCACTTCTGTGTTTGCCAGGCACTGGCATAGCCTCACAAGAGACAGCTATATCAGGGGTCCTTTCAGAAAAATCTTGCTGGTGTATGCAGTAGTGTTTGCGTTTGGTGGCTGATTATGGGATGGGCCCCTGGGTGGGGCAGTTTTTGGATGGTCCTTTCATCTCAGCTCCAAACTTTGTCTCTGTAACCCCTTCCATGGGAATTTTGTTCCCATTTCTAAGAAGGGGTGAAGTCTCCACATTTTGGTCTTTCTTCTTGAGTTTCATGTGCTTTACAAATTGTATCTTGGGTATTCTAGCTTTCAGGGCTAATATCCACTTATCAGTGAGTGCATATTATATGAATTCTTTTGTGATTGGGTTACCTCACTCAGGATGATACCCTCCAGATCCATCCATTTGCCGAGGAATTTCATAAATTCATTGTTTTAATAGCTGAGTAGTATTCCATTGTGTAAATTCCATTGTGTAAATGTACCACATTTTCTGTATCCATTCCTCTGTTTGAGGGACATCTGGGTTCTTTCCAGCTTCTGGCTATTATAAATAAGGCTGCTATGAACAAAGTGGAGCATGTGTCCTTATTACCAGGTGGAACATCTTCTGGGTATATGCCCAGAAGAGGTATTGCTGGATCCTCCGGTAGTACTATGTCCAACTTTCTGAGGAACCGCCAGACTGATTTCCAGAGTGGTTTTACATACAAGCTTGCAGTTCCACTAACAATGGAGGAGTGTTCCTCTTTCTCCACAACCTCGCCATCATCTGCTGTCACCTGAATTTTTGATCTTAGCCATTCTGACTGGTGTGAGGTGGAATCTCAAGGTTATTTTGATTTTCATTTCCCTGACGATTAAGGATGTTGAACATTTTCTGAGGTGTTTCTCAGCCATTCAATATTCCTCGACTCTCTTAAGGTCTGTCTGAAATCTGGCCAGCATCTTCTGGCTTTTATAGTCTCTGGTGAGAAGTCTGGTGTAATTCTGATGTCTGCCTTTATATTTTACTTGACTTTTTTCCCTAACTGCTTTTAATATTCTTTGTTTTGTGCATTTGATGTTTTGATTATTATGTGATGGGAGGAATTTCTTTTCTGGTCCAAACTATTTGGANTTCTGTAGGCTTCTTGTATGTTCATGGACATCTCTTTCCTTGGGTTGGGGAAGTTTTCTTCTATAATTTTGTTGAAGATATTTATTTACTGGCCCTTAATGTTGGAAACCTTCCTTCTTGTCTATACCTATAATCTTTAGATTTGGTCTTCTCATTGTGTCCTGGATTTGCTGGGTGTTTTGGGTTAGGATCTTTTTGTGTTTCACAATTTCTTTGACTGTTGTGTCAATGTTTTCTATGGTATCTTCTGCACCTGAGATTCTCTCTTTATCTCTTGTATTCTGTTGGTGATGCTTGCATCTATGGCTCCTGACTTCTTTCCTATGTTTTCCATTTCCAGAGTTGTCTCCCTTTGTGATTTCTTTATTGTTTCTACTTCCATTTTTAGATCCTGGATGGTTTTGTTCAATTCTTCCACCTGTTTGGATGTATTCTCCTGTATTTCTTTAAGGGAGTTGTTTGTGTTCTTCTTATAGTCCTCCTTTAGATCCATATCTTGCTTTTCTGGTGTGATGGTGTATACAGTAATTGCTATGGTGGGAGAGTTGGGTTTTGATGATGCCCAGTAACTTTGGTTTCTGTTACTTCTGTTCTTATGCTTGCCTCCCACCATCTGATTTTCTCAAGTGCTTCCTGCCCTCAATATATCTGATTGGAGCCTTTCCTTCCTGTAATCCCAGTTGAACCAGAACTTCTCAGAGTCCAGCTTTCTTTGTGATCCTGTGATTCTGGGATCCTGTGATGCTGATATTCTGGGTGTGTCAGAGTTCTTGGCTGTCAAGCTTCCTCTGAGACTCTGAGATCCTGGTATGACCAAGCTCCTGGGATCCTAAAATCCTGGGATCCTATAATCTTGGGAGTTTTATAGTGCCTGGAAATGGTACCTCCTCTGGGGACCATGGGGCTGTCTGCTGTGCTAGACCCTGTATATGGTATAAAAGATACAGTAGTTCCTGAGGATCTCCTAGGAGGATCTGACATTCTTCTTGGCAAGAAGACTACTATACTGTTCCACTGAAGATATGATCAGATGCCCAAATAGGCTATTTCATCACAGGCAAAAAGACAACTCATTGGTTTTTCTAGTCAGGAGTATATTACCGTCCTTAAGTAGCTTCAGAACATGTTTGGAAAAAACTTCAGGACAGGAGAATCCATTGGTATAGGTGCAGTTTCAGTTGGAATGGAAACTCCAGGATTGTAGTGGTTCTTGAGGAGAGCTGAGGTTTGGCACCAGATGGCAGAGGCAGATTCCTTAAAAAGCCCATGTGTGAAGGTGTATCCTCAGCTTCAATGGAAAGCCAGGCATATCAGAGATGCCAGGTTAGGAGAGTGATCACAGAGGACAGCAGAAGAGCCAGTGAGACAAGATGACAGAGTCAGAAAAGTGGAGTTTATCAAGCTTTGAAGCCCAGAAGATCAGCAGTGAGTCACAGTTGTTTGACATTGGGCTACAAGATTTGGAGCTAGAATACTGGACCTTGGTTGTGCTCAAGTACAATTGTATTTATGCACTATTTCTTCCCTATTAGTGTAAGAAAGTATTTAAGTTGTTTTGATTTTCTTAAGGTTTATTTATTTCTATTAATATGAGTACACTGTATTTATCTTCAGACAAACCAGAAAAGGGTACTGGATACCTTTACAGATTGTTGTAAGTCACCATGTGATTGCTGGGGATTGAACACAGGACCACTGGAAGAGCAGTCAATGTTCTTAACTGCTGAGCCATTTCTTCAGCCTTCAAATTTTTTTTTCCTTTTTAGGAACCAAAAGTTAAGAGATTGGATATTTTAGAGAGATGTTGTACTTACACAGTGTTTGATTTTTTTTGAAGACTTTGGGACTTTTGACAATTACACTATGTTTTATATTGTGCTTGTAATGGGAGATCTTGGGGTAAACAAGAAAATAAAGTTAATGGCTTCACAGTGACTGTGTTTGTGGGGCTGACAAGGGGTCACATGTGCTGATTACTTTTTATCAGCTTCATACAAAATTGAATTGTGGGAAGAGGGAGCACAATTGAGGAACTGTGTTCATGGAGTTAGCCTGTGGCCATGTCTGTGTGGATATTCTCTTGATCAGTGATTGCTATGAGGGGGTCTGGTCCACTGTGGGTAATACCACCCCTGGGTGGGTGGTTGTGGGCTATATAAGAAAGCAAACTGAGCAAGTCATAGGATAGCAAGTTAGTAAGCAGTTTTCTTCCATGGTTTCTGCTCAGTTTCTGCCTCCAAGTTTGTGTCTTGAGATCCTAAAATAAACCTCTTCCTCCCCAAATTGTTTTTGGTCAATAATTTATCAAAGAAACAGAAAGATGCTTAGGACAGATAGGATACATTAAACTGTTTTTAAGTTTGACATTCACATAGGCCACCTACTAGAATGATGTTGTATTACTGCTTTTAAATATGAAAAATAAAGAACAAATGGTTGCTGGAGGTGTGCTAACCTAGTGTTTAAAGGAAGTAGACAATCCCGTCTGCAAGCAGAATATGCCCCATCTCCATCAAAGATAATGGAAGGTAGTCTTTGACACAATGACAGAGATTTATTGAATGACTGATACTCTAGTGTCACTTTTTCCTATTAAGAATTTAAAATTCACTGGAATAGTTTGATTAACCCAAAGGTGAAGATGTTTGTGTATGCTGCATTGGCCAAATACATTTCTATGGGTATGTTTTTAAAGGTGAAACTAAAGTGCTGTGTGTGTTTATCTATCTGTCTATCTATCTATCTATCTATCTATCTATCTATCTATCTATCTATCTATCATCTGTCTCTATCATCTACCCAGTTTTACTTTTGGGAAATTCCACAACTGGTAAGAGTCAACATATTAGTAACTGATCTACACCGGATTTTTCTCTCCTTCAGAGCCTGAACTCTTGAAAACCGTCACTTGGCAAAGCAGCTGATGCAGCATTCAGGGTGCAGGACTGAAGTTCTTCACTATCCATAGGGGAACACTGAGCCCCAGGAGAGGGTTCAAGGATTCATAAGGTGGTGTTATTTACTGCATGTTACAGAACAGAAATCATCCTGGATTTGAACATGACTGCTGGCTCTCTCAGATGAATATTCAGGTACCTTTGAAGACCATGATTAAGGAGAGGGTGGGTGGCTAGAATCCTACAGAAACATTCATAGGCCCTAAACCATATCCTATATCCTTCACAAAGAGATTTTCGCCTCTCTCCACACATGTATCCCTACAGTCCACTTTTCATGCAACTTACCACTTATCCCAGCACTTACCACTCATCCAGACTGCCCTGCTATTTGAGGGTGACAAGCACAAATGTCTTGCCTTTGCAGTAAGGGCATGTGAAGATACAGGCACATGAAGATACAGGTTCAGCAACCCTTTATTTTGGTGTAGATGCCTGATGCTCTGTTAACATTGGTAGAGTTGCATTTGATTGAATCTAATGATTACTGTTCAGCCTAGTTTACTGTGTTGACACACCCAAATCACCATGAAAATGTCCCTTTTCATGTGTCTTTGTCCATCTCTGATTGCTTCCTAGAAGTCCCAAGTGCCCTTCCCTTTCCCCAAGGCTGACTCAGAGACCTCAGTTCTCATGGCCATTTGTTAGTCTTTCTTGTTTTGATGATGTCACCTAGAACCACCTCCAAATCCCTTTTCTTTTAATCAGGAGGAGGTCGGAGGTGTTTTACCAGATTTAGATCATGCTTGTTAGTTTGCCAATGGCACTGCCTGTGTAGGGCGCTAGGATAGGCTCTTTCCACAGAAGTGTAATGCAAATGGCTGAGGGCCAGTCTCTTTGACCTTCTAAAACAGGAGGTTGAATCAGGAGGTGAATCCTCTTAGATCAAGAGGAGCAAGCTTCCAGAACCACAGGGACCTGTTTGGATGCCCATCAGTTTGATGTAGCTATTGTCCTCATCCCTGTGGGGCCCTGGTGCTCTGAAGTAAGTACTGGTCCCAGTGAGTGACAGGTGCACCTAACGGCTGCATGAGTTATTTCCTTTGGAGACCACAGCTGTGGCTGAGGCCAACGGATGGGTGACACTGCCAGAAGGCTCTCTGAGAGCCATTCACTTGGCTGTCTCTAATCTCAGGAAGAGCTTTTCAACTTGATGAAAATAACCCAAGTGCCCAGGTCTTGGTTGCAATTGCATGAGCTTCAGAGAAGGGAGTACTCCGAGGAGACAGTATCACCGGCCTCTGAAGCCCAAGTCTTAGACTAGGACAGATTGGAGTTACACCCAAACTCTGCCACATTCAAGGTGACCTGCCTGGAGCTAGTTTCTAATCTCTGTTTTCACCCTATGTAAAGGCACAGGGTGAGTTAACTACTAGCTAATATGTTTATTGCAAAGATTGGTCAAGATAAAGTATTTTGCATAGTATCTGGCACATTTGACATCTGATATGGTTATTTCTGCTGTTATCATTCCTATTACAGAAGGTGGAAGAGAGAGGTACTTTTTCTGGGAACTCACAGCTTCCTCCGTCCATCCTTATATTTGAGTGAGGAGAGTAACCGCACTGCCTACATCGCTAAGCAGGAGGATGGAGCTGGTGCCAGAACAGTCCCAGGCACATGAAGACACCACAGTGCTTACGCTCAGTGTCTTTATTATCATTGCTGTTTGCGTTGCCTGATCCCCTTGAGCATCACTTTGTGATCTGGCCACAGAGAGCTACTTTGTGCTGATTTGGGGCAGGGCTTTGCTGGGGGCTACCAAAGCTGAGGAGTCAGCAACAGCTGCTCTTGCGTAGGTAAGAGATTTGCAGTACTTTATCCTCAGAAGGAAGCAAATAAAAAGAAGTCCAGTGCTCTCTGCAGCACGGAAGCCAGTTCGTTCTCCATGCGCCTCCCTTTTACTGACTGATGGTGAGGAGCTGGCGCTGCTCCTCTTTATACCCTGTGTTTTGACGTTGTGTCATCTCAAGTGGCAGCTTTAAGTCACCTGTTGCAAGAGTGTGTTCTTGAGCTGTCTTTCAGTACAAAAGGACTTGCTGACTCACATACACACACACACACACACACACACACACACACACCCCACAATATACTAATACACACTGTACACATCGCACACATATATCACACACACACAACAGACCACACATACATGCATAGGAATATATATTGCACACACATACCATATACACATATACACACATACCACATATATACACACACATACACATACACTCCCCCATACATACTTATGCATACTGCACACACCACACACACACCGCATACATACACACACACACCACCTACACATATATACATATACCACACACACACTAATGCACACTGCACACCACACCCACACACACCACATACATATACACCACACACACACACACACACACACACACACACACAGAGTTTAGGTGGCTTACAGTTCTCTTTCTTTTTCCTTTTCTCTTTCTTTGTCTTCAGAATTTGAAAATTCTACAATACTAATGAAAAACAATTTTATATTAGAAAGAAATGGAAATGTCAGAAAACTCCAACCTAAGAATGGTATTCATGGAGGGTATGGTTGAACCACTGCTGATTGATGTTCTATGTGTTCTATACTACACTTCTTTGCTTCACTGGCAGGGCTTGTCTATGACACTGCTTAAATATGGTTTCTGGGTCATGTCTGAGGTCTGTGAGGGAGCCAGAACTCTGACACCCAGCCTAGCATGCGAAGGAACTGCTTTAGCTCATTTAACCGCCCAATGGTGCAATGATTTGCTTCTGGGCATTCAGTACATTGGTTGTTTCCAACCTTTTGAGGATTTGGATATCTCCCCTTTCTCTAAATTTATGGAGATTAAAAATATTTTGAAGGGATAAGAAATCTATCTTGCTGGTAACAGATGTGGGATCCATTACATTTGTCAGAGCCAGCACCTGTAAAGAGTAAGTTAGCAATTTAATAATAGATCTGCACTGATGATGACTGTCTCTTGATGCCTAAAGCTAGATTCCCTGGACATGTCTACTGTGCAGGCAAGTTCAAGTTATTGTAAGAAATTCCTTGGAGTGTCATGTATAAAGCTGGTCTGTGACCTGTGGAGGAAGTACCACTCTCAACATGAAAAGGCTAGAATGAAGCCAGTAAGGAGTGGGGACTCCAGGCTAGGTAGACAAAGCTAAGAGGGAGAGATCTGAGAAGCAAAAAAGCAACCAAACAAAACCACCACAATAGAACCACCACCACCTTCACACCAACAACAGCAATAGCAACAAGGACAGGGTATTTGCAAGAACCTGCTTTAGGGAAAGAATCCCAGAAACAGAAGACCAGACCTTCAAACGAGGACCAAGAGAGGAGGAGGGGGAGCTTTTCCTTCTCACGTAGCCCTGAGTTGAGTGTGGGATACACGGATTGTGTAGGTGACTTTGTAGTGGAGTTAGAAAGCTCAAGAGGAAATACTGCATGAAACATCTTGGAGAGGAGAAACCCTCCTGTGGATGCCACAGGTTGATGGTAACTTTGGAGCAGTCTTATTTTTTAATTCTCCACAAAGTAGGGCTTGTTGAGCCTTGCTGATCTCAGGAGGACACCTTACAAAAGTCTCCTGATGTTCCCTGGTCAGGAAGCTCTTCCCACAGCCTAAAGTATAGTTCTCTCACTGTAAGTGACATTTCGAAGCATCTTGTCTTGCCCTCACTCTTTCCTCCTGGATCTCCCTCTCTTCCCTTTCCTAAGGTTAGGACCAATAGCTTCAGTTGTTTCCTGAGGCATTTGCTCCCAAACCTTGTGTCATTTTTGAACGTATCCCTATACCACATAGGTATTTTTATGGCTAGGAGGAGAGTCCTTCTGGGATGGTATTTTTACCCCCGGGTGGATCTGTGCTGTGAATAACCTGAGCCATTCTGGAATCATCCCCAGACCGGGCAGGTGGCAGCCCCATTTGCTCTTTCCTAAGCGCCAAGGCAGAGAAGCAACTCTGGCTCCTTCTCTCTGGACCACGTCCTCCGGAACACGCAACTCAGTCACAGACACCATATTTAAACAGAACAGGGAAAAGACGAAAATAGACCAAAAACCTGTCCATGTGGGCCAGGAAAGCTGCATTTCCAATATGCTGTTAGCAAGACCCTGCTGAGATTCATAAAGCAAGAAGTCAGCATGGAACCTGGGTGGTGAGCAGAAGGCCCACCCAGGAATTCAGGCCTGAGCACCAGAGTGCATTAGACTATGTGGGGGGCAGGGTCTGGGGTAGGGAAAATACTTCCTTAGGGTATGAGGAAGTACTGTAGACATAACTGCAGCCATTAGCAACATAAGGGCTTTGTGGTTTAGAGAAAGGGTTTACAAATTTTTAAGCTAAGGAGTTCTTCAAATAGGCTTTAGAACCTCAATAGACAGATGATAAAGAAGGACTACTGTGCTTTCTTCCTGTGGCACTGTGGTTGTGGGTAAGGTTAAGACCACGAGTGGTCATGGCTAGGTACCTCCCCACCAGCTTCATGGCTAGATTAGTTGTGGAGAACTAGTACCTGAGAAAAGCACTTGGAGAGCAGAGTTGGCTTCCGGAGAAGGGTGCATGAGGAAATCTCCCTCTACTCTCTGAGAGGCATATGAGAGTGAGGCAAGCTTGGCCCAGAGTCTTCGTTTACCATTGACTGGTGACTATGGGAGGCAAGAACTTCCAAACATGGTTATGGCTGAGGACTATAGTTTATGCCAGTCAGAAAATATAGACAAAAGTACTTTTGTAGAACACCAAGAATAGTCATTTGGAGGTCATTCCTTGTCAAGTGGACAGACTGATGTTCCTGTCCTATCTCTGTGGGCCCAGAGACAATGAACTAGACTAAGAGTTGTCAAGTAGAACATGGATACTACGACATGTCTTCTGGACAAAGAAGCTCCAGAACAAGGGAAAGGTAAGAAGAGATTTAAAGGATATGGGATGGGACTAGAGCTCAGTGTTAGAACACGTGTGAAATCTTAGGATCAATTTCTAGCTTGTGAACACATATACCTGCACATATGCACATATAGAGTTGATATAAGTAATAATGAGACTATTAACTGGATGGATACAATCACTAATGGGCAGAACTGTGAAGGGAAGATTCTGGATGTGCATAGGAGAGGCAGATGCTAGGAATCCGTTCCCCCACTCTCTTTCTTGACCAACTCCACTGACTGTACTTTCAAATTGCCCCGTTGAAGGTAATTCCCAGGGAAGACTCAAGGCCACGCCTTCCATTTAGTAGTCTACCTGGTGGACTAGCTGAAGACTTGTTCATATGTTTAATTATGGCCAGAATTTTAGACTTACTTTTATATTAAAAAAGGATCAGTTCTGAGCCCCAGTTCCAGATTTATTACATATCTCATGTGTACTCATTATCTAACCCATCCTGTGCTAGACTCATTGGACAAGAATGTAAGCGGAGAAGAGGATCAGAAAGGCCACATCTACTCTTAGCAGATGTCTTTATTGATATTATTAACCTCCTCTAACCTGCCATACTCAAGATCCACACCACTATCTTCCTCCCTAACAATCTGTGTCTCTCAGTCCAGTTCCTCAAGATGGTCTCATTTAGCTCATCTTGGCAACCATATGGAAATCAGCTCAAGGACACCAACGCCTTGCTGCCAAGACCAGAGGTGCCATGTCTTATATCCGGTAAAATCCCAACACATTTCTGTCTTGAAAGTATCAAGGAGACTTCTACCAGAGACCTCCTTTATTGTAGTTGGGGTTTTAAGGGTCTTGGCTTTGAGAAGTTCACAATTGGATTGATCATGTGAAGACCAGCAGGCAAGGCACTTAGTCAAAACTTGACTCAAATCTGAAGAACCAAGTGCTCTATGAGAAATGAGATGGAAGCTTTCACTTTCTTAATACCTGGAACTAGAAACTTGACCCAATATCACTTCTGCTACAATCTACTGGGTACCATAAGATACAGACTGCACTACCAGGTAGGAAATTAGATTTTTATCTCTCAATAGGAGCAGAGGAAAGATTTATGTCTGGAACCTATGACACACTTATAAGAATCTAATCATGACCATGCTAACAGAACTTAGTGTGGCAAACAGGAGGCGCAGTAACTCCTTATTGGTTCTCTCCCTTCGGCCTATGGTTGTTACGAATAACTTTTGGGATTAAAAATCAGAATTCGAAAGCTGTAAAAGTTGCTGTTTGGAGTATGAGACTACAAGGAAACAAAGAGAGATTACTATATACTTTGTGGCAAAAAACCCCAGACATTTCCCACTGGGATTCACTCTATTTGTTGATGTGATTAGCATTTTTGCTTAGCTCCCTGGTCATTTTGCAGTCAGCTCTCTACACAAGCAGTGGGGCCTCCAAAATCACTCCTGTCACAAATGCAGAGAGCAAATTGATCCTTTGGGGGAGCCCTGGAGTTTGTCCACCCATGACTTACCCATTCCAGGAGGGCCGCACCTCTCTTCCCAGCCTGGAGCAAAGGATTTATCAGTACAGCCCTGCCCTTTTGTATTGGAGACTCTTAGCAGGTGTTATCTGAGAACAAGCAGGTGTTTGTAGAAATGTGACCTTGAGTCCTGGTTAGTGGCCTGCACCTTTTTTTCTGTGATTTTTTTTTTCCTTGAATGAGGTCAGTTTCTGTTCATGAAATGGCTATGAGACTATAGTGACCGGTTTGGATGCCACCATCATCTGTGTCTGTAGCCCCCAACCAAGAGGCTGAGAAATTACAGAGAACACTGGATATTTTCTTGCCAGAGGTGAAGCCTTTCATTTTGCCCTCAGGCAGGTGTGCAAAAGGAACAAGCAAATGCAGTATTCCCATGTCAGAGGAAGGCATGCCTATGGGGAAAGAGAGGGTGCCTTGTTCTGAGTCTGCTCGTAGTAGGCCGTGAGATGGGAATCTTGTCTGTCCTGGAAAGTTACTGGGAATATCTGAAAATCTTTGACCTGAAAATCTTTAACAATTAAAAAATTAACTTGGAGCACTGAAGAGCAAGATCATAAGCTCCTTTAAACTGTGCTGACCATAGACTTTAAGCCATTGTGTTATTCTTTCTCATATGTTCATTTTCCTAATCATCATGCACTTATGGATTTAAGTATGTGTATGTGGATGCATATACATATACCTGAACCTATGTGCAGAATTAATGCTGTACTTTCCAGGCCTCTCAGGTCCTGAAAAATGTGATTTCAAGTCAATTCCAGAACAGGAAATATTTATATGTATAAGCCAAGTACAGCATGGCTACTTAAATACATGTATCTATATATTCCAACTGAAGAATTATATATGAGAGCACCTTTCCAGAAGCTGTACCACTGATGGTAAAGCTATTATAAAAGTATGAAGTTTGGCCTCTTAGTCTATAGTTTGTTTGCAGCCACTAGAAATATGGTCACTAACTCAAGGCCACTACAACTAGACATACAGGATCTGGCAAGTTAATTTTAGGATTTAATGCAGGGTTCAAGACACCCCAGATGTATGACTGCATTTTCCTCAGAGCAACAATATCTTCTCATGGTTACACCATGGCAATGGGAAAATTTGGAGATTCATGAGCTCTAGATAGCTGATGCAATTATTGGGCAAAGTGAAAGTATGCCGTCCCATGAGTTCCTTCTGTGATTTGTAGGCTCCATATCAAATCTCCTCTTTTAGGCCAGGCATGGTAGCACACACCTTTAATTCCAGCACTTGAGAGGCAGAGGCAGGCAGATTTCTGAGTTCCAGACCAGCCTGGTCTACAAAGTGAGTTCCAGGACAGCCAGGGCTATACAGAGAAATCCTGTCTCAAAAAAACAAAACAAAACAAAAGATCTCTTGTAGTACTCCAGAAAGCACAAAGATGGCAAACACTTGCACAATGTGAGGCATAAAAGGACTTCTTAGTTGCCCAAGACATGCTGGTTTATTGATAGGGCATTTCTATGCCTTCTAGGTTATTCTTGTTCTCTTAGAATCCAGACTAAAAGTTGGTATGTCCAGGCAGCAGTCTTGCCAGCATCCCTCTGCATGTTCACCTGCCCCAAATGCTAGAAAAACACCACTTCAACTCTTTTTCTCAAAGGTGGTAGCCTACCCGACTTTCCCATTGCATAACAGTAGGGTTGGGGTCAAAAAGGAAACTCTGGGGTTGGCAGTGCAGTCTAGCACTGAGCAGAAAGACCCCTTTAGTGGAGTCTTGAAGCAGAATAATCATCTTTTCAATATTAAGTGGTCCTGAAGAAAACCACAAGCAGATTCAGCAATATCTATTTAAGGTATCCAGGAATGTCACATAATGCAGACATGAGTGCACCTGATGGTAACCATATGACAGGCTCTGATGACTGACAGGATGTGGAGGCAATAGGAATTAATGAACATTAGATGCCTTCACAATGAATGCACAGAGAAGAAGCAGTCTCACTGAAGTCTGGGATATGCCCAGTGTGTGTTTTCTACGATAGGACCAAAAGGATCCACCTCTCTGCTCTGAATAGGTGTGAGAGGAACAATATGGTGGGAGAGAGGGTTTGCCTATGACTGAAGAGGATGGAAAAGAGGGCGAATGACTGATTTGATATCACTGAACTCTTATACTGCTCTGTAAGATTTAGTTTGGTGCAGGAGAGAGTCTAGATAGAAATCCAGTTACTTGGGATGCTAGAAGCAGAAGAGCCCACTGTTGGTGTACTGTAGGTAATTTTGACCTTGCTGGAACTCAGGTGTGGTGTCTTTACGTATGCTATGGAGGGTGACTAACTACTTCCTGGACAGGTTCTCTAGAGCAAAGAGTACCAAGGTTTGATTTAGTAACTGACAAAAAGTTTCAGGGCTGGGGGTGGGTGGGGCAATGCTTCATTGTTCTAAATCTTTCTCGGATATGGAGCTGACTGGGACGGAGGATGGGCAGTGGCTAGGAAGAAGTGGGCCATGAGCAGACCCCAGAGGGTCTGATTGATCTTGTCAAAAAGAATAAAGGTACCCTCTCCCCTGCAACCCCCTTCAGCACATGGGCATGTGGGATTGAGGCGGTCACTGTGAAGTCTTGTGGTTAGGAGTTCCAAAAAGAAGTTTCTTCATGATTCCTGATTGCTTAGGACAGATATAAGCAATACCAGCTGGGGCCCAGCAAGCCTGTCTCCAGCTTTATTATTTCTGATTTATCAGTAGTGTGTCTGCTTTAGAGAACTGATTGGCATTTTATTGCTAGTCCACTCTGTAGCTAGATATGAAAGTTGAACATTAACGAGTGGATTTGCTTTCAGTACCGTGTGTGTGTGTGTGTGTGTGTGTGTGTGTGTGTGTGTGTGTGTGCAGCAAGGTGATATCTTGCTCAGGGGTAAGTACTCACTTTTTTTGTGTTTCTCTTGAGTTTCCTTTAATTTATTTGTAGCTGCCTCTTGCCATAGCTAGAGAACTTCCATAAGGCTGTAAGAGAAGTATACAAGAGTTCCTCAAAAGTGGTGAAACTTGGTTGGAGTCAGGCTGGAGGCACCAGGCGCTGTACAGTGAAGAGACATTTCAAGTCATCCCTGGTGGACAATTTGCACTGTTCAGTGTTAAAAGACTCGATCACAGTGGCTCAGAGAGGCCCCCTCCAGACCTCCTGCTTCAGCAAGCACAGCTTATAAATGACGTGCTCCACTCGGCCTGCCTGGAATTTTTGGCTTAAATGACTGGCAGAGTAAAAGTAAAGAGTCAGAGCTTTCCAGCTGTGTAGAGGGAAAGGCTTCACTACTGAGTGGAAGATAATCACCGAGGTTAACTGTTCCTGGATTGACCAAGCCGACAGATGGGCGGCTCTGACTCACGGCTGAGGGAGAAACTTTTGGGAGTCTTTTGCCAGAGGAAGGGCAGGTGGAAATGGGGGATGGATGATTCACAATGGATCCATCTGGATGTCGGCCCATTCATTTCTTTCTGGGAGGAAATAAATAATATGCTGCCAAAATTATAATGCTTTCCCCTGGGACTTAGGGTTGGAGTTTGTTTCCTACAGTTTGAATGTACATGTACTTCCTTTTGGGTAGTTTGTCCTTCTGTACCTCCTTCAGGATAGGTCATGAACAGCTGCAGAGAAAGTTTGATAGCTAATGCTCTATAGACAGAATCAGATCTTGTCACAGGGACTCCAACTGTGCACCGAGACTTCTAGTTCTGGTTCTGTGTGCCCTAGAAATCTGGCTGCCATTCTCCACAGCACATAGATCCAGGGTAGTCAGGATAATAAATAGGTTCAGCTGACTGACTGATCCCTCCGTTACCATGCTTAGCAGGCAGTCTACTCCTCTGTGGATGAGAGAGATCAAGGAGAATTTTAACAACATTTCAGTTACTGAACCTTGAACTATAGCCAAGCATTAGTGGACTAAATTTAAAAAACCATCCTGTTAGAATGAAATAAATTATTATAGCACTCACAAGTATATGTGCTTTTTTTCTTTTTTAAAAATATAAAACAACAAATTAAAAAAAAAGCCCAGACTGGTGGTAGTTTGTCATCTCCTTAGATTGTTTAAGAAGCTACAAAAGACTGTGCATTCCAATTTGGTTCAATAAGAAATGTTTGTGTGAATGAGGACAGCTTTAAAATATCTCAGCTATAGATTCTTTCTCTACAAAGGTAGAAGGACATTGCCTTTAGCACCTTTCTTGCTAGAGAGAATTGAACATTTGGTTTTATCAGACACCAGCATGGTAATGAAGCTATTTTGATAGAAATAGTCTCATCACTATTCATTTCTGCTGGATTCCAACTAATTCTTGAACAAGGTTCTATTTTTGCCTTTAGAAGAGGAAAAAAGGGATAATAAACAAAATCAGATGCCCTTAGCGCGTAAAGCTGAAGAAAACCTCAGATCTGCTCTGTCCCAGGAGCCTCAGGAGGCTCTGACTCTGGCCGCTATGTTTCTCCTTGGGATAAGGGACACTCCTTTGTAAGGTGAATGTACCATTGTATCTTTCAAAAGTTAACACCAATTTTCTATGACAGTTCTTACCTAGCCACCTTCAGCATGCTGTAGTGAGGAATGTGGGGTGGTGGGACTGAGGAGTTGTTGGCTTGGTTCTGATCTTAGTCATCTCATTGTGTGACGTTGATCCTGACATCAAACCACATGTAAGTCTCCGCATGTGACAAGGGGTTTGGTTGGTGTCTTTGTTGTTACCTCTAGGTAGATATTCTGTACTGATAATTTTTCATTTGTCTGCTGCAAATGATTTTAGCATAGTTTCAGACGTGCAAATAGATGCAGAGAGCAAGGTTCCTAATGCCCCCTACTCAAGCTCCCTGAAACCCACATCTTGTAGCTTTAGCTCAGTTTTTACAACTGAAAAACTGAAAAGGTTGGAGTATCGATACCCAGTGAAGTCTAAATTCTGTTCCTGCTCCACGAGGTTCTGGTCATCTTTTTTTTTTTTTTTCTGTTTTGGGATCCAATCCAAGGTGCTAGTTAGCTATCACTGTTCTTTATCTCTTCAGGTCTGTGACAGCTTCTCAGATTATTTTTGACCTTGATGACTTTGAGGAGAACTGAGTGGTGTTTTGTAGGATGTATTTTTGTTTGGATCTGATGGTTTTCTCATAAGGTTAGATGGGGCCATGTGTTTCTGAATGAGGGTCACAGAGATGAAGTGTCTTATGTCATACCATATCAAAGATTATACTATATCTGAGATATACTTATACTTCTTTTTGACCTTGATCTCTTAACAAGGCAGTGCTTGCCAGATTTTTTTCACAGTAAGTTCTTGAGATTTCTTTAAATTCACCCTTCTTCCTAACTCCTCTTATCCTGCCTTGAGTGTGGGCTGCCTCTAATGACTTACCCCCAAAGTAGAGCCAAGGTTCTATAGAACCAAGACTCTACCTCCCAGCAAAGGATAATAAACACAATGAAAGGATATTCTTATTAGCCCCTAAAGCTAGCAAAAAGCTCAGATCAACTCTATTCAAGAAGCTGTGAGACATACCCAGGGCATACCCAGAGTATTTGGAGCCAGCATCCTGATGGGTGACATCTGACTTGGTTGTTAAAGGATGGGAACTGGGCAAGGCAAGGATTCTTGGAGAAGAGAGAAAGAAAGTATGCTCAAACATGAGGTTTGAGTTCTGTTGTGCTATGCTGCTGTGAACCACACAGTGGCCCAGATAAGGGAATTTGTAGGTAATACAATTTCATGACTCACAGTTATGGAGGATAGGAAGTTCAGATTAAGATATGAGTGCACGAGTGCACGCTCAAGGTCTTCTTGCTCTTTCGTCTCATAGAAGAAGATAGAATAGGTGGGGGGGGGGGACTAATTCTAATCCTTTCATGACAGCAGCACTCTCATCTATGAGGTGGAGCCTTTGTGGATTAATTACTCTGCCAAGTCCCTCCTGTTACTATAACGATTAAATTTTCACATCCGCTTTGAAGGGGACAAGCATTGAAGCTGTAGCAAGGCCCTAAAGGGCTTATTGAGCATCACTGTTCTTTGATGACCTGGGGTCTACTCTTCTTGTGAAACCTATGATGCATTTCTCCAGCATTACAAAGATAGGCTTCAAAATGTCCACACTTAGTTGAATCATCTGTAATATTTTCTGAATTAAGGGAGTGTGAGCTCATAGAGCTTTCATAAGGTATATCTTTCTGAACAATTATAGTCTTAATTATTAAATGTCTACTGAATACTTCAGTAGTCCAGCTTGGAGTCAATCATATCCTCTGTGCCCATGGTGGCGGCTGCACGCTTAGGGCCTCCATTGGCATTAGGCCATCCTTTGTAACTCTTTTCTTTTCTTGTGAAGAACTCTGGAAAGTCTACAGAAATTGATTTTTGAGACATTCTCAAAATTTGCCCTGGAACAGGGAAGCTAAATTGAGTAAGATCAGTACTGGCACAGGGTGTTTAATGGTTGGAGTCTCATAAAAGTGTTCATTAGACTCAGCTGGGTGGTCATCTGCAGCTGACCTCTCAGTCCAGTCCTGAGGTCAAGGGTGAGGCTGCACCTGACCTCTCAGCCCTGAGGTCCCCAGTGCTTATCTCAGATCCATTTTTTTTTTTCAAGTTTTTAAATGGCGTGCTTTATTCTTTTGTTCCAATAAAAATGATAAGCCTCAATTGGGTCTCTCTCTCTCTTTATTAAGCAGTACGAAAGACATCAAGGCATTGTAAGACAATAGGTCTGAGGACAGGAAAAAAATAACCCTTTTATGCACTAAAGTAGAAAACACAATGTCAAATTTTTTCTTTTCAACATATAAGCTTTTCTGAAGCATTGAAAGAGATATTAGCTGGGGAGTATGGGAGAAGCTGTTCTAAATGATACTGTGGCCACGCTTAATTAGACCTACCCCAGTGCCTGGACTTATGTGTGCTTTGGTCACCATTTGTGCCAGGAATGGCCAGCTCTGGATGAAAGCATGAACTAAAGGCACTGATGTAGAAAGGCACAGTGTAGAGCAAGCAGTCCCGCACACTTCCTGCCAGGGAGATGGCTTGCAGCTTTCTGGCCACGACTTTGACTTGAACAAGAAGGACAGATGATTGTTTGTAAAGAATTGTCTGAATCCCCAGAGTCACATTAAACTTCTTTCAACAGAAGAGCGTTTTTTCCCCCTTCAATTACTGCAGCCTTGTCCCACAGAGGACCCCGCCTGATGCACCCACCGCAGGGCTCCTGAGAGTGGGTCTCTAGCAACCTCCACCTCACCTGTACTTTAGCAGCTGCTCCAACAGCAAGGACTAGACCTCACCACCAACTGGAGTTGTTCTGTTTTTGAAATCCTGAACTCTGAAATTCTCCTTTCTGACCACAACCTCTGATCCTTCTGTCAGCCCCAGCCTTTCATGCCCTTGAAACACATCCTTTGGTCTCTTTGGGACTCCCTGTCTCCTGACCTTTCCTTGTGTTAGTAGTATGCCTCTTTCTCCTAGCTCCATTGCTCTTCGGCCTTGTTGGAGCAACCATTTCAACTACACTCTCACCCCATTCATTTCTTGTTTCATGTGTTTTTCTGATACGGAGCTAATGGAATAACTCTCCCCTCCCACACCTTCCTTTCCTTCCTCCCTCTTTCTTGCCCATGTCTTATCCTGGGTACCTACGAACCATGGAAGAAGTTTCCTGTGAGAATACACTACATCATTAAAAAAAAAATTCTATGATCTGCAACCTTTTTAAGACCCTGAGGCTGTTCCATGATCCTCGGGTCATGACCTAGGTGGGGTAGTGAGGAGTCTAAAGTAAAAGATCAAGGAAAGCAGTCTTCTTGGCACCAACACTGCATTTGTGTGACCTTTAGGATGAAAATTGCTTTCAATTTTGTGCCTGATGTACCTCACCTGCCCCAGCCTTGGTCCCAACCATGTAACTGGACCACCTCTTATTTCCTCTCGAGGTGCCAGTGATGTGTCCTTTACTCCTTCCAATCTTTCCATGTACACGTTAGAAGACCACTTTTCTTATTACAGGGGAAAATCTCCATACCTCACTGTGGGACCCCTTTCCCTCTGCTCTCTCTTCTATCCTGCCACCTTAAGGGATGTTTTACACTGTTCCCTGTTTGCGTTTGTTGGCCACATCACTTCGCAAACTCTGTAGAGTCCTCAGTTTTTCCCAGTCCTCTTTTTTTTTTTTTTTTTTTTTTTGGTCTTTCGAGACAGGGTCTCTCTGTGTAGCCCTGGCTGTCCTGGAACTCACGCTGTAGACCAGGGTGGCCTTTACCATTCCTCTTCTTTTGTACTGACACCCTATAGACAGCATCCCGTTTCCATTACAGAAAGGTATGTCTGGTCTTCCTACTCTGTGTTCCTGTTTCAGTAGGAAGAGTGTGCCTTTGTCCCTTTGAGCCTGACCTCTGGGGTCATGGTGACTGCAGTTTGCCCATTCATCTCCTTGGTACATTCTCTTCCATATCTCCCCTACCTGGCACATCTCTCTTGCCTGGCCCCTCCCCTGTGTCCCAATGCTCCAAGTTTCATTTCCCCACCGTCTTGCACCACACTCTTCCACTGAATGAAAACCACTCCTGTGGACTCAGTTGACATCTCCATGTTCTGTCATGAGGCCATAACATGATCTCGGTGCCTCCCCAAGGGACAATCTCTCCAATTCTTTGAGTTCAGTATCCCCAAGATCTGAATGTCATTTCCCACAAGTCAGCTTTTCTTGCTATTTTCTCATCTCTGTTAAGAATATTGACCTAGTCTATTCAAAATTTCAATCATTTTTAAATTTTCTTCTTTGTCTCTCGCACACACAATCCATAGAGTCAGTCTTGAAAATGTTTTCTAAAACCGAGTGACCTACTTTACTCTGATTTCTTCATTTGACATCTTAGTACAGTTGGTTACTCATTCTCCAACACATTCTGGGACCTAGCTCTTCTTTTTAGAAAATGACAGGTTTAATACCAAAATTCTGAATAAAATCCTCTATCAACTTCCACAGAACACATGAAAGTCAGAGCCCAGATCCAAATTCCTTGGTGCGGTGACCTTTCTACAATCTACCTCTCCAGGCTCATTTTCTTCCTCTTTTCCTTTACCTTGACCTTGCCTCTGCAACCTGACTGCTCACTGGCTACTTTCTGAATGCATTTTTACCTCCCAGAATGTTTCTATAAGCGATTTGTAGCCACTTCCTATTTGTCCCTCCAGCCTGGGCCTAAATAGCCCACCTTTTAGGAGGTTTTCATGGTCTCTTGATTTCTTTCCTCTAACTTAAGGATGGCCTCACCTATTTTTTTACTAAAGCATGTGTCACTATACTGCAGACTGTTCTGTCAGTCTGTCCCACTCAGCTGGAGTTTCCTGACACCAGGAATTGATCCCTAGGTGGCTTAGCCATTGCAGCTACCATAGAGATTCACATGGAGTGTATCTTCAGACATGCATCATGAAAACTTGGTTTCTATTGGGATGAAACCTGACAATATTTGGCCTCAATTTTCTCCTCTGGAGGAGGACTGAGTTGAATTAAAGGGTCTAAAAGTCTTCTTCATCTTTTGCTTTGTAGTGCCTAAGAGTCAGCTATGGAAGACCAGGGAGTCTTCAGTAATAAGTATGTGAGAGTTCTATGGAAAACAACTTGTGGAGAAGCCAGGGGCAGGAGAGGAAAGGAAGGAAGAGGCTAAGGGAAGAGTCACCAAGGAGCAAAGATGGGCATGTGATGGTGGTCCCACTGAACCCCGCTTTCAGAAACTTGTGCTTCACTGGCAAAGGTGTATGATGCGGGATGTATACTGCAGACTGTGGATCACTTATTACCAACTCCAATAAGCGTGTGGTCATGCCAGTTAAAAGCAGAGATACACAAGATTGGGATTTCAGCAATACTGGACGTTTCATGTTCTTAGATGAGAAAAGTTGGGATAGGTGGCAGCCTGTTCAGTCAGAGCATCTGCTGACAGACATACTCCTTTTTTTGTAAGTTACAAACATTTTGCCTTTGGTTTGAATAATGGCAGATCAACTGAATTTCAGGCTGCACTGGCTACCATGTAGCCCAGGTCTGCACAAGGCAAAAACTCTGTGGCCCTATGGAGATGTGTTGTTCTTAAGATTTCCTCCTTAGCGCTATAGAGGACTTTCAGAGAGTGTGGGTGCCATGATGCTCAGATGTACCCTGTAGAGCATGCATTGTAGTCTTGTCTTCACAATACTGATTACAGTGTGCTGGTTGACTCATGCAGGGCCCCTTGAGTTTGGTTCATCTTTTCTCTTTCCTGAGACTGGAGGTTTTGAATCTGGGCTACAGTTCATGTGTTAGAAGGACACACAAGACACTGGCCTTGAATACATCTTCTGATGGTCTCCTCCCCTTTGTCAGACATCTGCTTTGCTGGACTTGATGGGACCTAGCTGTGGCTGTGGTGACAGTGGGCTGTGGCTTTTGCTCTGCTGGGCACCTTCTGTGAGGGACACAGTTTTCTGTGGCTTGTTGTCTGTGTAGGGTCTGGCAGGTAGGACAAAAGCTGTGAGTGACATGTGGGCCTTCCGTGGAACTAGCCATCCTTCCAGGCAGCCAAGCCTCTGTTCCTTCTTTCCCATGGTTCATTTCTTTTCTTTCTCAACTTCACTCCCATGTGGGCCAGCTGGGAGTCAGTGGAGGGAGAAAGTAATTGAAGTGCTTAAGAGGAATTGTTTGGGGGAGGAGAAGGCAGGGTCAAAAGGAGAACAATTAAGAAGCGATGTGATACAACTGTGTGCAGAAGAATTTAGTATAAATATAATGATCAATTCCCTAATAATTAGGTCTCTTAGACGGCAGAATAGTTCCCCAAGAGGCAGTGGTGGGAACCCCATTGCTTGGTCATTTCTAATTAGATTGGAGAAGCACTTATAGAAGATGCTGCAGAGAAAACTCTCCTCGCGGGGGGGTGGGGGGTGGTGGCCATGTGACCCAGGGGGCTGTCGCATCTCTCCTGTCGAGGATGCATTGATGAGCACATAATTCACCACTTAGTTAGGCAGCCAAACTTTCAGGGTCTTATTGGTTTCTTACTTCACCTCTGCCCCCTTTAAATTGACCAGATTTATTATCTTCAAAGGGAAAAATTCAGAGCAGGCAGTACCCTAGGCCAGGGCAGAGTCTGCCTCATCTCAATCAAATAAGTTTAAATGTTATCCTAGTATTTCTCTTTTCTGCAGAGAGTGTGGACCCCTGATGCTCCTGCCCACATACTTCCCTCTGCCCGTGGGTCTGGAGAAACTGCTGAACAGTCCAATGCTTTCCCAAGAGCCTATACAACATAGCTTGGAGAAGCTTCTGTGGATTTTTTTCATCTGTAGTGAGGCACCTATAAATAGTTCCCCCTTTAGGGGGTGAGGGTTAGACAAGATAATGTTTGGAACTTAGGCTTCTTCCTACCAAGCATTCCAGATGATTACCATTGTGGTGGGGGGTGGCCATGATTTTAACTAAATTCCAAATTCTGTTGCGGAATCTGTCCTCAGCAAATACTGGTTGTTAGGGAGCTACATGCCATATGCTGGTAGAAACAAATTGATGCTTCAAGGTTTGTACTTGCGTATCACCTCTAACAAGTATTTATTGAATCTATACTGTCATATACTGTCAGCAAGAGAAGAGATAATATCTATCTTAGAATGATCAATAATCCGTGTTTGTGTGTGTGTGTGTGTGTGTGTGTGTGTGTGTGTGTGTGTGTGTGTGTCTGTCTGTCTGTCTGTCTGTCTATCTGTCTGTCTGTCTTGGTAAGGTTGGTATGCATGATAAGGGTGGGAAAAGGCAAGGTCACAAATAATTCTCTTATAATGACTTATAAGTTGCATGAGAGTTCCTCTTCTATGGGAATCCCCAAAGTGTGGTATTCTCATCTG